>NC_057722.1:35620734-35776992 GCF_004010195.1 Chiloscyllium plagiosum | reverse complement strand
GGATGTTGCCAGGGTTGGAGGATTTGAGCTACAGGGAGAGGCTGAACAGGCTGGGGATGTTTTCCCTGGAGCGTCGGAGGCTGAGGGGTGACCTTATAGAGGTTTACAAAATTATGAGGGGCATGGATAGGATAAGTAGACAAAGTATTTTCCCTGGGGTCGGGGAGTCCAGAACTAGAGGGCATGGGTTTAGGGTGAGAGGGGAAAGATCTAAAAGAGACCTAAGGGGCAACATTTTCACGCAGAGGGTGGTACGTGTATGGAATGAGCTGCCAGAGCATGTGGTGGAGGCTGGTACAATTGCAACATTTAAGGGGCATTTGGATGGGTATATGAATAGGAAGGGTTTGGAGGGATATGGGCTGGGGACTGGCAGGTGGGAGTAGATTGCGTTGGGGTATCTGGTCGGCATGGATGGGTTGGACCGAAGGGTCTGTTTCCTTGCTGTACATCTCTATGACTCTATGACTCCTGGGACAGGACTCAAATCTATCGTTCCTGCCTCAGAGATAGTGACACTACCCATTGTAGCACAAGAATTGCTTATTTGCTAGGTTTAAAAGTTAGGAGAAAAATAGTACTGTGCATCAACTGTGTAACAATGGTTGTTTAAGTGTATATATTTATCAAAGTAATAGCCATTTGAGCTGTTTTAGTGAAGTTGTATACTGTAGGCCTAAATAATACATATTAATATATATAGTGCATTATAGTACATATGGTCAATAACATAATAAGATTTTCATGTTTATTTAACAGATTCAAGGGAATGCATTCAGTGTCCTGAAGATTACTGGTCCAATGAAAACAGAGATGAATGTGTGCATAAAGTGATCGAATATCTTGGCTACAATGATCCATTGGGATTGGCATTAATAGCGCTATCGATTTTTGGGGCCTGTGTTGCCACAGCCATTGCTGTTGCTTACTTGATTCGAAAGGATACTGCCCTTGTAAAAGCTAACAATTGTGGACTAAGCTTTGTGCTGTTATTTTCATTAGTTATATGCTTTCTCAGCTCAGTTGTCTTTGTTGGTGAGCCAGTGGCATGGTCCTGTATGACACGACAAGTTCTTCTTGCTATTAGTTTTGCTACTTGCCTTTCATGCATGTTATCAAAGGCTGTTAATCTGATGCTCAAAGCCAGAAAAACCAAAGGAAAGTCACCTGAAGACACAACAGAAAAACTTTTCAGCCCTTTGCAGCAAAGAATTATTGCACTGATCTTTGTTTCATGCCATGCTTGTCTTTGTGCAGCTTGGTTAATAATTCTCCCCCCATACCCTGTCAAGAATACACAGTCTCAAAATATCAAAATAATTATGGAATGCAATGAAGGGTCTGTTGTATTTCTGTGTTGTGTGTTAGGGTACGATGCATTACTGGCTGCTATTTGCTTTGTTTTTGCATTCATTGCTCGGAAATTACCTGATAACTTCAATGAAGCTAAGTTTATGACTTTTGCCTTACTTGTTTTTTTTATTGTTTGGATTTCTTTTATCCCAGCCTATTTAAGCACTCGGGGAAAATATATGGTTGCTGTTGAGATGTTTGCCATTTTGGCATCTAGTTTTGGCTTGGTTGCTTGTCTTTTTGTTCCTAAATGTTATATTATCTTATTGAAGCCAGAAAGGAACACAGAGGAATTAGTTAGTGGCAAAACTGATACAAATGACAAGAGTGCACCACCAACGTCACAGTCATTGACCACCTCAGGAATAAGCACTACCTGTTCATCAGTAACACTCAATTAATAAAATTGCTTATATTTCACATTTAACATTTTAAATTATAAGTAATATTGACATTATTTTCATTTCATGAATATAAATTATACTCGTCAAGCATTTAAAGAAGCTATAGTTTGTATGTCAGGCATGTAATATTCTGATGGTTCTATTTTAAAGTCAGAATTTGTGGAATGTATTTTCCTCTGTTTTTGTCTATTCCCTGATCAATTCTCTGCTTGCTAATCTATAGTAATATAACAACCTGAGAAAGCAAATCAAAGTCTTTTTGTATTTCTAACTACAAACCTGACCATATTTCATTTTTGAGAAAGTAAATAAACCAATTTGTGAAACAAGTGTAATATCTTGAAGGTATATTTCAGCTTGTATTTTAAAAATCGATGAAATTCTGAAGCAGCAAGTCTGTTCTGCTCATGCATTTCACCCCTAGTCACTGTCACATACAAATTCAGAAACTAAAAGGGAACCAGCAAGATTCAGGAAGAGGGTTAACAATGCCATGAACAAACTGCATCCTTGTATATTACAAAATCTAAAGTAGAAAAAAAATTAAAAGTCATTGCGGAATAAGATTTTGCAATTGTTCATAGAGAAAATTACATTCTCAGTGCAAAACAAATTCTGAGTTTAATGTCTCCTATTAGTTATCTTACAACCGCATCCTAAATGGAAGCTGTGCTGCATATCTGCCTAAAGTAAGATACAATGCCAAGTGTTTCAAAGGATTGGATCAAATCAGATTGCACTAGTTCCACATGTTTACAATTCCTGTGTAGCTTTGCTTGTTTCCTGCTTTCGCTTATTTAACACAAATAAGCTTAAAAATATTGTTGCCACTTTTAATGATTGAAGAGGTCACATTTTTCATTTAATAAATGAAAACTTTTGTGTTTAAATTGTGGGCAAAAGAACGTAAAATGAACACACATTTAAGTGTTCACTACAATTGCCAAGTTAGGGTTTTAACTTAAATGAAAATTGTGATATTATATCAGAGGGAAAATTTATTTATAGTGTCACAATGAAATTGAATGTAAACAGATACAGACTAGCAGCCTCACCGAAGGTTTATTTTTTATCGGATTATTTTTAACCAATCTGATTAACATGCTTAGGTTATGTAAAGGGATAATTTAAAATTAGTAACTTATTTGCTTCTTCTTCTTTCCGTTCACAACTATTTCAACGTGACCGCAGACTCTTGATGAATTGAGAATAGTAGTTAAACAAAAGTTTCCCCTTTCCTAAGATTCCAACATTCTGTATCCAACCAAGAGTATGTTCATAACCTACTTTCTAGCCTCTATCAAAGTTGCTCTGAAACCACTAGCTGGAAATGTAGGCTTGCAACTTTTCTGTAATTCCTTGTGAAAGATGAGTTAACATCCACTTAATAACAAGAATTTAGTAGAGTGGAGGATGAATTTTATGACCCCATTCAGACAACTGATAATGTTTAACTTTGAAAATATTTTCATTCTTTATATTTGCTTAATTAGCAATACTATGCCATCTGCACAAACTAATTGCATCTTTTAATAATGAAATCTTACAATAAAAATAAATTGTGATTATGCTAAAAACCAAAAGGGTTTGGAAGTTATTTTAATTGCATGTCAATAGTTTGAATTAGTTGGGGCTATCAGTGGCCTTCCTCCTGGACAATTAATGGGTCCTGATTAATGTAAAGATCATCAGCTAATTCTGCTTGATTTGTGGGTTCAATTAGCCTGTGCTGGAAAAACTCAAATAATAATGTCCAAAATTAGATGTGATTTTGCTATTGGACAATATTTAGTAAATAAACCTGATTTAAGAATGAAGATTAATCAATTAGGGTCATGATTGATTTCCACATGCAAGAAGCTACTGATAGTCACTCACTATAGGAGGTGGTAGTGTAACTAGACTTGTAACCCAGAGGCTCAGGCTAAATGGTCTGGGAACAGAGCTTTAAATCTCTCTGTAGAATTTGGTAAAATTTCAAATCAACATAATCTAGAAGCTAGTCTCAGTAATAGTAACCAAGACAGACCGCATTAATTGTTAATCATTGATGTCGAGAGCTCATAGCAAGGCCTTTTGGCCCATTGAATGTGTGCCCATTAAAAACCCCTGCCTAACTATTCTAACCATTTTCCAGCACTTGGCCATAGCCTTGTGTGCCTCGGCATTGTAAGTATATATCTAAATACTTCTTAAATGTTATGTGGGCTTCTGCTTCTACCATGCTTACAGTCAGTGAGTTTCAGACTCCCACTACCTTCTGAGTGAAAATAAATTCCTCAAATTCCCTCTAAACCTCCTGACCCCTAGTTTTAATCTCTGCTTCCTCCAGTTAGAATAAAAGTTCCTTCCTGTATACTCTTCCTATGCCCCATGTAATTTTATACATTTGAATCTTGACCCTGATCAGCCTCCTCTACTCCAAGGAAAACGACTTGATGTTATACAAGCCCATTTGGTTTACTAATGTCCTTTGGGGAAGGAGGTTTACTCTCCTTACCTAGTTTGACCTACATGTGACTCCAGACCCACACTAATGTGGTTGAATCTCAATGCCTTCTGAAATGGGTTTGCCAGCCACTGACCTTAGTTATATTTAGAGATTGACAATAAATACTGGCCCTACCAACAATATCCACATCCTATGAAAGTAAAAGAAACAGGGCCTGAGTTTTAAAGGCAAAGGAATATGCCCACATATTGTAACCTTTTCAATGAATAAAGTGTTATTAGAGACAGTCAAACACTGTTGCCATTCCATGGCAATACCGTGACAATTTGGAGTTGACTTGTCTGGTTTGAATGTAATCAATTAATGAAGGTTGACGGTTAACAGTTCCTGCTAAATCTCCCTGACAACCATAGTCGAATGAATCAGCATCCCCTTCTCATGTGGCTTATGTGATTGTTTCCTTTCTAAATTTGGCTTTAGTGCATTTCAGCCCTGATAAGTGCAAGTCGAAAACTTCTGTTTTTACTCATTTTCAAGTTATGTATTACGAACCAATTATTTGTATACGACAAGTAACCTCATAACTTACAGCAACAGACAACCTCTCACAGAGGCCTTCCATTCAGACCAGGAATTATACACTCTTGGCTTGATCTCACATTTTTTTGGCGAATTGCAAGTTGCATCGAGGTTTATCACGGCAAGGCCTAATGAGATCTCCCTCCCTATCTTTCCAAACTCACTAACTACCTACCCTGTTTCTATTATGTCCCCCTGATTATATCCCCATCTTACAGTGTGTTGTTCCAGCATCCTTTGCTGTCGCAACACCTTAAAAGTCACTGTGAAACTGGACAAGCATTGGCAATCCAGCATTGCCCCTCACTGGTAACATAATGGTGCTGCAGCCACATAGCCACACTGCTCAGGGCACACAGCCATCATGGCTGATATGAACTCTCACCCTTGTAACTGTTTAAATCACCAGAACACAAGTTCACTTGTCTTCATCTGCCTCATCTTGTCATTGTCCAATAGGGGAGCATCACATGCGGGCAATTGGTCAATTCCAAACACAAGCTTTTACTTACAGCCAGAAAAGAGACTACAGTTCACCCCACAATGTCAATCAACTTCTGGCATTATGACCAATAATTATTCTAGAACCCACCAAGATCTGCTACACACAGCTCCCATATACTGGAACCAGGTGTCTGTTAGGTCCTGTCATACTTGTAATTCTCAATACAGCTGTACAAAGAGCTTCCTCCTCCTCTTGGTCCTTGGAAGGCAACTTGCAATTCCTCAGCATTTATCACATCACATTGTGCAGAGCAGAGTATATTAGAATGATGCAACACATTCTTTCTGCCCACCCTTCCCCACCACACAAACACACACACATGCACAGTCCATGCAGTGGAACTGCATCTTCAGCAATGTTTTGTCTACTGATTCATGGTCCTGGTCCCAGCATACGGACCAATTTGGTGACAGTGCTGCACCAAATGAATGACCAACACATTACATCAACACATTACTCCTGCCTATCTCAGACCACACCAACCATAACATTTGTCATCAATTTCAGTGCAGCCCATCAGCATACATACGATGCAGTGATGTTTCCCTTGTCTTGCAGCACCCCTGGCAGTTTCACACAACATAGGATGCTGTTGGCCAGCATTCACCTCCTTCTAAGTCATTGATGCTAACGTCTGCACACTGAGATGATCATGTTTGATTTTCAGCACCAATGGCATGTTGCAATTTACCTTTGACCAGCATTTGGTGACTGATCACATTGACTCTGCCTGCATTGCAAATGGGCGAAGAAATGACTGCAAATAAAATGTAGTTGAAGTTTCCAAATGAATGCTCCCAGTATTTGCTTCTTCAGTGTCCTAGTGTTCAGCAGACATGGATCCTGTATTTTTGTTCATCGAAGCGACACCAACTCTGCCAACCCAGAGCATTGTTCCAGCTTTTTCCAGTTGTATTTTGCATCTAGAGAATGGCATGTAATGGTAGGGAAACAGCTGGCAGTGATACCAAGTGCCCTGGACACTACCCAAGACCCTCTATGTCCTCTTTTATCTTAGCCCATTTCCATCCATCATCCCCATGTGGTGACTCCCCACATTGAACATCACCTCCAATTGCCCTCCTTATCTCCTGAATCCTGACATTACACCTTAATAATGCCACCTTGCTCCTCTATGCTTCCCCTGTGGGGACCATAGTGGTAGTCATGCCAATAACTGCCCTTTTCTGTAGTCTACCATGCCCTCTGATCCTCTTCTGCATTCCCATTCCATACACTTGAGTTTCCCCATCACTGTCCTTGTCCCACCTCTGCACATGCTTCAGCTTGCCCCACTCCAGCCTTGATTCCCCCATCCCTATTAACAGCAATCTCCCTCCTACCTCTTTGCAGCCCAGCTCAACATTCAATGGACGGACACCAGGACTCTTTTGACTCAAACCTCTGATTGAATTTGACCAGCAGCCCCTAGAGTGACTGACTGGACACCTGACCATTGTGTTAGCAGCTCCCTGACTGAAGATGTGTGATTCTCCTGACTGTTTTCGATGGCCCTACAGAACTGACCATTGCTCATTCCCCTTGTCTGACACAAGCAAACACTGGCCAACCCTGGACTGACCCCATGACGGATGGCATTGGGAGCCCCGATGGACAGTAGCACTATCCCAAACTGGACTGAGGACTACCCACCTGGTGTCCAACATACCCATTTGGTTGAATAAATATGCAATGTGTTTGCTGCATTGGTAGCTCGTACATGCTGTAACTGTTAGATTAATGTCATGGTGTGCCATTCATAAAGACGAACTTGCCAAACCGATTCCAAATGACAAATGTGACAGGTAGTTTGTCCATGAGTCAACATTAATATGGCAGTACTGATAGCTCATTTGTGCTTCAGCTAAAGTCAAACACTATCAGGCATGACACAGCAAGCAGGGCTAGGCAATGCATGGCTGCTGCAAGCATGCAGGTGGGTACTGAGTGAGTGAGAGTTAAGAGAGCAAGTGGAAAGCCCTGAGAAGCAGGCTGGTCCAGTCCAACAGCTGAGTGCCCATGTCAACCTGCAAAATATCATTGTACATGTCTTCCAGTGCTATCCTGGTCCACCTTGATATGCAAATCTGTGTTTCCTAAGCAGCACGCAAGTTGATCAAAGAGCTGCTATGATGGTCATGGGAGGCTGGCAAATGTTGGGTGCCATGCCCACAGAGAAGTTGTGCTTGCTTCTGGCGGACATGGATTATGCTCTGAGATGCAATTTTGGATTAAGCAATATGAAAGCTTCTCCCAGTCAGCTCAGACTTTCATTATGAAATTTCTTGATGTCTCATTTGTTCTACGTATCTGGTGAGACAGGAAGATGAATTTTAATGATGTGAGCTAAGTGTTAAAAAGTTGTTTAGCAAGCAATAATCCTCCTTATACAGTAACTCACCACTGCCCACTGAGAATCTCTCCTCACCACTTGGCAAATGTATGAATAATGTAATTTGTTCCTGATACTGAGATAGGCTTTGCTGATCTTAGAGTCATGAAGTCATAGCAATGTACAGCATGGAAACAGACCCCTTGGTCCAATTTGTCCATGCCAACCAGATATCCTAAATTAATCTAGTTCTATTTTCCAATACTTGACCCATATCCCTCTAAACCCTTCCTATTCATGTACCCATTCAGATGCCTTTTAAATGCTGTAATTGTACCAGTTTCCACCACTTCCTCTGGCAGCTCATTCCAAACACGCACCACCCTTTGTGTGAAAATGTTGTACCTTAGCTCCTTTTTAAATCTTTTCCCTCTCACCCTAAACCAATGCCCTCTAGTTCTGGACTGCCCCAGACTTCTCATGCCACTTTGCAATGAATCTCACTATAACCCATCTCGCTCACGCCCATGTCAAGTTCCATCCTCTGTGTTTACCTTACTGAATGGAGAACACATAATAAACTTTGACTAGTCCTTCATGACATGCTGGACTGGACTGTTCCAGGATTCTTACTGATTGGCATTCATTAAAGTTGACCCTAATTCAATCATTTTTGACTCTCAAGCTTCTCAATTATTCTCTGGTGAATCTGTCAACACACTGAGCCATCTGATTTAGGATACTGTTATCATTTAAGGTGATACATTGTCACTTCCATAACAAGAACTCTGACTATGTGCTTTATTATATGCTGTGAAACTTTGTCTCTCCGAATAATTCAAAATCATCAGTTGCTTTTCTGAAACAATGGTCTTGAACTTAAATTTCTAGTTCTACACTTCTGGCGTCAGATGAAAAGCGGTGCAAATCATTTGGTTTGCAAAATCCAGATTGCATAAAAATGCAAAGAGCACTTTACTGCTAAGTGACAATGATTCTATTATTGATGCTTCTCTACTTCATCAATTTGGCAACAATTCAAGAAACCTCTCAGGAATCAAATCGACCTGTATCATTCTTTCTATTAAATTTTGGGTTAAGTTTATATTGGATGAAGTTATTGAGTCTGAAATCTCTCAGAATTTGATCCCAGCATACCCACAACAACAGTCAGATTCAAGACGGTTCATTTGCCCCACGTGACCTGAAAATCCAGTGTCTTTCTGTCATTGATGGGGCTTTCATATACTGCCCTTATTGCCAACCATGCACCACTTGCCTCCCCCACCTCTTCCTTCCAACTCCACTCTGCTATTTAAGAAGGTCAATGACACCGAAGTATAGGTGCTAGGTGCAATGAACATTATCACTTCTAAATTCCTCCCAAAATAACATCCTCACTTCATGAAAAATGCCTCACCTTTATTGTTGGGCAATTCATAGGAGTGGTAGTTTAAAGAAAAGCATTCTATGTTGACTTTTGGGTGAGAAATGAATTAAAGGCAATTATTGTGTTTGCCATTAAATAACTCATATTTGGCGTTTTTGTCTGCAATGAGCTGTTAGGCCGAAGGACCTGTTTCCACACTGTAGGGAATCTAATCTAATCTAATGAGTTTCCACAGCAGCTAATGTGCATGCATTGTCAGTATTCCACGCATATGATAACTGTTTGAACAGTTTCAATGTTCTTTATTGGAGAGGTATGTGAGCGGTGAATGATATAAAAAAGTTCATGCAGAAGGTGATTGTGGAGCATTTCAAGGAATGTCGTGCTGAACAATTACACCATCCTTGGCAACCTCTGGTTACATGGTGTTTTTGCAATCCTTTCTTTTCTGTTCCTTCTTTACTTGTACTGATTGCCCTCATCAAATATTGTGAACTCCTCTGCCTTTCCCAGGTGCCATCATTTTTGGATCACAATATTTTGTAAGATGCAGCACTCCACCACAAGTTGTGCATTTTTCTCTGGTGCATACTGAAGTGAACGCCTGAGTTCTCTGGACACCTTGCTTCAGAAGGCATCTGTTGTATTCAATAATCATCCTGGTTCTCCTGAGACTTGGGTTGTCCCTCAGCCAATCACACTTGTTCAGGTTAAGAAGTTCTGTGGTTATGATCATTCTTATCTCTAAGAAGACATCCACTAACATTTCTAGATGGGTGAAATATTAGTGACATAACTGACTCTCGCATGATAAAAGAATTGAGTAACTTCCTGGATACTTGTCATTGACCTACTTAATTCTGTTACAATGATCACAGAGCAACACACATTTTAATGGAATGAAATTCTTTTTGTTTAATGAATATTAATGGCTAACCTTCTGGTACTTTGCAGACATTATATATTTATCATTTATTTAAACTATATATATTCACATGTATATTCTATGACTTTCTGCATGTGAGGGAAGTCAGCAAATGCAGCAAATTCCTAAGGCATTGAATTTTGATTGATGATTTCATCTGGCAGGCTAATATATTCATGGGGCTTAATAAAGGGATATTTGTCCAAATCTTTTGGTCTCTGGGTGGTTGGAAACCAGGCATATCCCCAAAGATATGTATCAGATTTGCTTGGAACTCCTGATATACAGATTCTGTGAGAATTGCTCAATGACCCTATGTTTATGTCTCTGACACTAAGTCATGATTTGGAGATGCCGGTGTTGGACTGGGGTGTCCAAAGTTAAAAAATCACACAACACCAGGTTATAGTCCAACAGGTTTAATTGGAAACACACTAGCTTTCGGAGCATCACTCCTTCATCAGGTGGTAGTGGAGGGCTCAATCCTAACACACAGAATTTATAGCAAAAATTTACAGTGTAATGTAACTGAAATTATACATTGAAAAATTGATTGTCTGTTAAGCCTTCCATCTGCTAGAATACCGTGATACACTTCTTTCATGTGTAAATCACAAAACCTTTTTTTAAAAAAGTTGCATTCTCGGGTGAGCTGTTAACAATGGTGATAGCTAGACAATATGTTGAAGGTGTTGGCCCCCTGTGTTCTTTGCACTTTGCTCAAAAACTGCGTGCATTCATGTAGAACTCAATTATCTCACTTTTTAGATTAGAATCAATCTAAACATCATGGCATAGACAGAGAACACAGGGGGCCAACACCTTCAACATATTGTATTGCTTTCACCATTGTTAACAGCTAACCCCTATGTACATTGGGGAAACTGAGCAAAGGCTACGACAACGGATGAATGGGCACCGCACAACAATCAACAGACAGGAGGGTTCCCTCCCAGTTGGGGAACACTTCAGTGGTCCAGGTCATTCAGCCTCGCACCTTTGGGTGACCATCCTTGGGACAGGCAGCAGAGAAAAGTGGCCGAGCAGAGGCTGATAGCTAAGTTCGGTACCCATAGGGAGGGCCTCAACTGGGACCTTGGGTTCATGTCACATTACAGGTGACCACCATTGCACTATACACATACACAGATACTCCTACACACACACACTCTCACACACACACAGGCACTCCTATACACACTTACACACGGACACACATATACACAGACGTGCACACAGCCACCCACACACACCCTTACAGACACACACACTCCCACACTCACACATGCACCACCTCACAGACTTAAGACACTCTGCACTCACTACACACACACATACACTTTCTCACACTCACAACCCCCAACCCAGACAGACACACACACAGACAGATAAAGACCCACATGCACACATATATTTTGTGGGGTGAATTTGTACTTTCAGGGTTACATTGTACTTTGCTCAAAAACTGCATGCATTCATATAGAACTCTGAGCTCAAAAACTGCATGAATTCATGTCAAACTCCATTATCTCACTTTTTAGATTTGAAACAATCTAAACATCATGGCATAGGCAGAGAACACAGGGGGTCAACGCCTTCAACATTTTGTCTAGCTATCACCATTGTTAACTGCTAACCCGAGAATGCAACACTTTTAAAAAAAGGTTTTGTGATTTACACTGAAAGAAGTGAAACTATCACGGTATTCCAGCAGATGAAAGGTTTAACAGACAATCAATTTTTCAATGTATAATTTCAGTTACATCACACTGTATATTTTTGCTATAAATTCTGTGGATTAGGATTGAGCCCTCCACTATCACCTGATGAAGGAGCGACGTTCCGAAAGCTAGTGTGCTTCCAATTAAACCTGTTGGACTATAACCTGGTGTTGTGTGATTTTTAACTTTGGACACTAAATCAAACCCTTTAGCCATATAGCTGACTGATCCTGTTATTTGAGACCCAGTGATGTAAATCAAACTGCAGCTCAGTAACAGATTACTCAGCCAAGCCTCAGAATGCATTCTTAGCTCGGAGTTCAATGATTACTTACTCAAGAGGCTTTAGATGCTTGTAGTTTCAGTTTTAATATCTTATTGATAACTGTACATTCTTTTTACGTAATAGAAAGTAATGAATAACACACTATTTTTAAATTTTATTTTTACATGACCAATTATCAGTGTAGGCTTCATTAGTCCTGTACAATGTATAATGAAAATGGAAGTGCCATAACTTGGCAAAGGGGATGTAAGAAACCATGGAGGTGGGTGAAGGGCTATAATCTGGCATAGGGGCAAATGAGATCTTGGGTGTAGATGAGCTCTATGGTCTGGAATTGGGGACATGAGGTAGTATGGATGGTGAATTGCTATTTTGTGTTGTTGTTGAGTGTGTGAGGAGTAAGGTCTAGAGGGCCTTTGTATATTTAGATAATTGGCATGAAGTCCCACAACACTGAGATGAGCTTTTTAAGCAACCCACCTTAGCATTCAACAGCCCTGTCTCTGCCTCTCTCCTGAACTGGGTAGCCTGAGTGCTGCCAATACCTACACCAGTCTTTGCTTCCACATTCTCCCAAGGCAGGCACACAAAGCTGAGCATTATTCTGAATCCTGAACTGCTGTTGAAAATCCAAGCTAATCTTCCAAAATCTCTCCCTCAACTGATCCAATTGCTGGTGAACCTTCCTTCATCTCAGCCTTTGAATCCTAAGTTTCCTGCCTATTGATCATTTACTACTTTTCACCCATTTTGGGTGAACAGTTGACCAAGGAGTTACCTAGACTAAACATTTTTTATGAAAAGAACAGTTCTGCAACAGCTGTTACAACAATCCTAATAGGAAAAAGCCAAATTTATATACTTATAATAGTGTTCAGTGTACTGAGTTACTATTTTTGTACATGTAATATCTTTTATTCAATTCATATATTCAATGCTAAAAGCCCTGAATTAACCAACAGATTTCAGATTGTAGAGCAGGTTTAAGATAACAGAAGTGGTTTCACTAAATAAGACAACTATAATTTTCAAGGTGTATTTTAAATGCATCACTCTCTGTAAATTTATTTTCTGTGTGATATTTTTGGGTAATGTTTCCATCACATTTTTGTAGTGTTTTTCAGATGTGATAAAACATAACAACTTACGTATTATATGGAGAGGGAATCAGATTGCTTATGCACTGTGCAAGTAATTTACCCTTTTTAAGAAACAAAATCTCATGGTACATGCATCAGGTTATACGAAAGTTACGCTTTGTTTGACTCCCAAGAACCCTATGTTTGAAGTCCTGTGTATATGTGCGCCAAACAAATGAATGCTGGCAAGACTCACAATTGACTCAGGCTGTTCTAATAATAGAGTAACAAAGTCTAGATTCACCAATTCTATTCAAGCATTTCTGAGAATGGTGTGTGAAAAGGTAATGAAAAGCAGTCATATTAACAGCTCAAAGGCAAAGTCTGGATGACTGCAGAACTTCAGAACCCCGAAGGATCTACAAAGTTTTAGGTAAGGTAGAGCTTATTGTGAAAGTCTGTTTCACCTAGAGTGCAGAATACTGACCTTGTTAACTCCCACTTGCATGATCACATTGTGTCAGGAAACAAAAATTACATGCCATTTTTCATTCAGCAACAGGCAGGACGTTGCTAAAATGCTAAAATAGAACAAGGCATTGTGAATGCTGGAGGTCCAAAACAAAATGAGAAATTGCTGGCAAAACACAGAATCTTCTGATGAAGATTCATTGGTCTTGAAATGTTAACTATGCTTTCTTCCTACAGATCTGCTGAGTTTCACCAGCAATTTCTGTTTTGTTTATACATATTGTTGGAAATAATTTTTAGTTTTCATGACAAAGCCTTTGCTTTCAGCTCTGGTGCTGGTGTAGCTTTCTTCTTTTCACAAATGTGTAATTATTTTCCAACCATTATTCTGGTTGGTGAAAATCACAATTCCTCCTGATAACTGTAAATATTGGTAATACTGACAGAGACCAATCTTTTAGTTTCAATTCCATTTGTGTCCTAATGTCACTGATGTCCATATCAAACATTTTAGGGAAATTAGTATGATATGAATAATTTGATATTCCATATCTGAGTAACATTGCAGCACAAATAATCTCTGACAATGCAGACAATTGCACAATGTTTAAAGCCTGCTTGGATAATATTTAGTGAGCTCAAGTATACTGTTAACATTGTTACAACTTTTGACACTGACAATGATTTGATGCTTTAGAGATATTTGAAAATTTGAACAAATGTAGATCTTTAGAGAATAATGATTTTTAAGAATTTCATGTGGCTTAGAACATTCAAATGCAATTTCCTTTGACTATCCATGCTTTATCCAGGTCAGGTAGCAATTGTTCTTGATTTCAGAATTTTTTTATTTAGGAAAGCAGCAGGAATCAATTCATTCATTCATGGGATGAGGGCACCATTTTTTGTGTAGACTAGTTGCACTTGAGAAAGTGGTGGTGATTATGGTGGTTAGATTGGCTCTTATTGGATATAGTCAGTCCCTGGCATTTGCGTGACACAAATGTTT
The DNA here is from genome assembly GCF_004010195.1 of Chiloscyllium plagiosum. Classification (NCBI taxonomy): domain Eukaryota; kingdom Metazoa; phylum Chordata; class Chondrichthyes; order Orectolobiformes; family Hemiscylliidae; genus Chiloscyllium; species Chiloscyllium plagiosum. Next base: position 35,762,486 of record NC_057722.1, on the reverse strand, counting down.
CTTGTCACTTGTCACCCCAAGCCTAGATATGGTCCAGGTTGTATTGTATTTGAACATGGATTCTTCAGTAGCTGATGAATCACAAATTGTTCAATCAACGGCAAATATCCCCACTTCTGACCTTATGATGGAGGGAAGGCCATTGATGAAGCAGCTGAGGATGGTTGGGCCTAGGACACTACCTAAGGAACACTGCAGAGATAGTGGAGCTGAAATAATTGACGTCCAACAACCACAACTGTCTTCTCATATGCTGGCTATAGATCTAACCAGAGGAGCGTTTTCTCCTAATTCCCATTGACTCTGATTTTGCTATGTTTCCTTGATGCTACATTCAGTCAAGTGCAATCACTCTCACCTCAGCTCTGGAGTTCAGCTCTTTTGTTTGTGCTAGAACCAAGGCTGTACCAAACTTAGCCTCAGTGAGCAGGTTACTGCTGAACAAATGTTGCTTGATACACGTTTGACCAGTTACATCACCTCGCTGAAGATTAATAACAGATGACTGGATGAACCTGAATGGACACTGGCATTCTGAATCTGCCATGTTTGGTCAAGTACAGAGTGGAAATGTGGTGAAGAAGAAGGAAATGTCACCACAATTCTCTGACTGGAGGTCCTGGTGCCTGATGTGGTTCAGAAGAGAGATGTCCTCTTCCTAGTGGATAGGCAGAGGTGACACGCTGTCAGAATCTGCCAGCCTAGCCTGAGGCTACCACCTGGCTCAGTGCCATCTCCATTGTACAAAGGAATGGCCAGCAGTGCTTCAAAATCAATGAACGTCTCTGCTCAATTAGAGGTGGTGCTACAATCTGATCTCTACCACCTCCCCCTTCACTTTATTGTCATGAGCACACCCATCTCCCACCAAGGCTGATGCCCTTTTACTCTCACAGTTGTATGAAACATCTTCTCTTATTTGCTCTCATCTCTAACCCCACACCTTTTGCACCACTAATGGATGAAATCTTAGTTTTGATTTGTGTTTTAAGAGTTTTTTGATTGCTATATCTAAGGTTTTTTTTGTTTTCATTTTTTTGTTTAACAAACTTTTTTTTGTAAATATATTCAGTGGCAAAATAAAACTTTTTTGACTTTACAAAAATATTAAGTTATGAAAAATATAATTAAAAAATGCAAATTACAATACAACTACTGTCTACTAACTACTAATCTACCCTATAAAACAAAACACAACCAAACACTGTGCAAAACAACACCAATAAATAAGTAAGTGTTTAAAAAAAAAGAATGCACAAGAACAGAAAATAACAATGCTCGGCGTAAAGCTCCCAAATAAAAAATCAGAGTGTTGTACAAATACCCGTATTAACTAAGGAGTCCCCCTTCTAGGGCCCAGGGCTCAGCAAACCTAACCATCCTGGTTAAACAAGTGCCCTAGTTAAGATAGCAGACAAATCTATGTCCAAATAATTCAAAAAGGGCTGCCATATCTTATAAAAAAGGTTATTTGTGTGGTGTGCCATATTTGTGAAAAAAATCCAAGGGAATGTGCTCCATAATTAATTTCCATTATCCCAGCAAGCCGGCGCTTTCTTAGACACCCAATTCACCAGAATGTTCTTCTATGCACAGGAAGTAAGAATATGGAATAGTGTCTTCCCACGCCTATCTAAAGATGATAAATTTGGTTAACCCAGAAGGAAAGATGTCGGTCTACTTTAAATTCGGTCCTCAATACCCTCCCTATCTCTCCCACCATTGAGCTCCAACAAACATGGAGCCTGTGGCATGTCCTGAAGCAATGGGTAAGAGTACCTACACTTATTTATATTTGGGGTACATTGGAAAGGCCCCTTTTTTAAACCTGTGCCAAATGAACCCTGTGCAGAACTTTTAACTGCATAATGTATGTCCTATTATAGATTGAGATCTTTCACACGTTTCCCCATATGTCCTCCCATGTTTCAGAAGAGATCTCCATTCCTAGTCCTTGCTCCCAGACTTCACATAACCAGTTAATATCCTGCCAGGCCCTGCCACCCAGCAGGCGATAGAGGACACTAACCAAAAGGATGCTTGTGGCACATAGCAACAACTTCTCTGTATCAGGCTTATAGGGCTTAGTGAGAAGCATAGTCTTCTTCTAGAGAAATCCCTAACCTGAAAAAAATGGAAAAGATCTCTGCTAGGCAGCCTGTATTTGTGGTTCAATTGCTCAAAAGACATCATAACCTCCTCCTCAAATAAGTCTCCCAAACTGGAAACTCCTCTCACTGCCGCTTGTTTAAACCTTGATCCCTGAAGAAGGGCATATGCCCGAAACGTCGAATCTTCTGTTCCCTAGATGCTGCCTGACCTGCTGTGCTGTTCCAGCAATAAAGTTTCAGCTTTGATCTCCAGCGTCTGCAGACCTCACTTTCTCCTTAAACCTTGATCCCATCATGCCTGGTCGGAACCCTGACATACCAACTATGGGGATGAGTGGCGAAGTGTTGGATAAAAGCAACCGTCACTCTGACGCCTTGCCCTCCATGCCTTGACTATACTAATAACAATAGGGTTCCGACAGTGGTCCATAACTGTCCTCATCTTATCCATGGACAACAGATTAATAAGAGGGCACTTTGCCTAGGACTCTTCTATATTCAGCCATATTGAGTCTGGATCGTTACCTGTCAAATCGCATACAAAAGACAATAGGGATCTCAATTGATACCTCTTGATGTCTGGGAAATCAATTTCTCCCCATCCTTGAGGCAACTGCAATTTAGTAAGTTTGATGAGGGGCTGCCCATGATGCCAAACGAAAGAACTAAACCAACCCATAAGTTTCTGCAGTGTTGACCTGGGAAACATTATAGGGAGCATACGCATGGGATAAAGCAAACGAGGAAGGACATTCATCTTAATAAGGACTATTCGGTCCATTGTTATAGGAAGTCTGCAGTCTCGTGTGGTTATGTTTCAGTGATTGATCATGTTCACAAAAATAAAAAAAATGTGATCCAGCTGACTTGTCCATTTGTTCCATTAGCTGGGAACATAACATTCCCACATCAACCAGACAAATGGTGAGCAACGCTGCAGGGAAAGCAATGTTAGAAAGGGCAACTGGTTATGCAAATAATTGATTAATTGATTCACTCTTGTGCCCATGTGTATGTCCAGTGACTCAAAGCTTGAGCCCATGGTGGTGGTCAAGAGTGGGAATGCCCATGATGTAAGTGTTCATTTTTGCAAACATGGTATTAGTCACCTGCTTAATGCAAGCATGAACTGCAAACTAGTCATGGTAGGGAAATATCCTATGACAGTCTGGAACACCTGAAGGTAATGACATTGAGTTTGGTGTAAAAACTACAAAGTGACAAAATGATCATCAGTCATTGGAAATCAAATCTGGAGGAAACAGTCTTGCAATGGTGTCTTATATTGGAGTAGGAAGTGATCTACATGCGTGTTCCAGCTGCAATCAGAAGATAGGCTAGGGGATGAGAATTCACTATTCGTTCATTTTTCAGGTAATGATTTGAGGCCAATTACTATGTCTTCGCATTAATCTGGTGTAGGTTAGGGTGGGGGACTGCCAATCAATTGTTGACTGCCAACAACTTCCAACAGATTATTTGAACGGCTGACACACCATTCTAAGGATTGCCAATGGTTCCACAGAGTGTGATCTGTCATCCTATCTCAGGAATACGTCATCAGTTTCCCAGTCTTGCTATTCTGTCGCTATCCTTGCCGTCAGCCAGTCAGCCCCGAATGCGGCTGCCCACGCTGAGATAGTGGAGTCCTGACTGGATCTACAAACATCCAAAGTTGCTCGATTGTCCTGTAAGGTCAGCTGCAGTCTTCTTCTCTGAAAGGCTCAGGAATCTAACTTCAGGCACAGCAGATAAAGGGACAATGAGAAGAGGGGAGGTCAATGCAGGACTGACAGAGTTGTATTTAAATGCATTCAGAATACAAAACAAGGTAAATGAGCTTGAAGTACAGATTGAAATCGGCAGGTAAGATGTTGTAGGCATCACAGAGACATGGCTGCAAGCGGATCGGGGCTGGGTACTCAATATCTAAGGATATTACTACTATGAAGGACAGGCAGATGCACTGTTGGGGAGGGGTTGCCTTGTTAATAAAAATGTAATTAAATTGATGGCAAGAAGCAATATGGGGTTGGAAGGTGCAGAGTCTGTGTGGGTAGAGTTCAGGAACTGCAAAGGAGAAAGTAATGTTGCTAAAGCAGGGATGCAGAAGGACTTGGACAGGCGAAGAGAGCAGGCAAAGAAGTGGCATATGGTATACAATGTATGTAGTGTGAGGTTATGCACTTTGGGAGGAAAAATTGAGGCATAAATTATCTTCTAAGTGGAGAAAGGCTTCAGAAATCTGAAGCACAAGGGACTTAAGAGTTCTAGTTTAGGATTTTCTTAAGATTAACAGGATAGGTTCAGTTGGCAGTTAGGAAGACAAATGTAGCACTGATATTCACTTTGAGAGGGTTAGAATACAAGAGCAGGATGTACGCCTGAGACTGTATAAGGATCTGGTCAGACTGCATTTGGAATATTGCAAACAGTTTATCTAAGGAAGGAAGGACTGTTGGCCTTGGAGGGAATCCAAAGTAGGTTCACAAGAATGATCCTAGGAATGAAGGAAATGAGGAAACTCTGGGTCTTTACTCATGGAGTTGAGAAGGATGGGGAGGGGGGTGTCTCATTGAAACCTAGAGAATACTGAGAGGCCCGAATAGATTGAAGATTCATTTAGACAAAACATTTCCATTAGTAGGAGTGATAAGGACCTGAGGGCACAGTTTCAGATGAAAGAAATTACCTTTTAAACAGATGTGAAGAGGAATTTTTTTTCAGTCAGAGAACGATTAATCTGTGAAAGTAATTGCCACAGAAGGCTGTGGAAGCCAAGTCTTTTAAGTGTATTTAAGTAGAGATAGGTTCTTGATTAGTAGGGAGATCAAGGATTACAGGGAAGAAGGTAGGAGAATGGGGTTGACAAACAGATCATCTGTGATCGAATGGGGGAGCAGCCTCAATGGACCAAACAGTCCAATTCGGTCTCTGTTTCTTTTGATCTTATGATCTTATGGAAAGTCATCAGTCTTTACCAGATATGTTGCAGTCACTTGGGCAGGACTACATAGCAGCATGAATGTAGGCAAAGGAATATCACTGCTGGTGTGATGCAAGTTAAAAAAAAAATCACACAACACCAGTGTATAATTCCACAGGTTCATTTGGAAGTACAAGTGTTTGGAGTGCTGCTCCTTCATCAGGTACCTAGTGACAAAGGAGCAGCTCTCCAAATGCCTGTACTTCCAAATAAACCTGTTGGACTATATCCTGATGTTGTGTGATTTTTAACTTTGTTTACCCCAGTCCCATATCAGCACCTCCACATCATGGAGTGATGCTAGGCATGTAGGCCATATGTCCCAAACAGTTTCATCTGAAAACTTGATGAATTCATGGTGATGTCTGAATCTCAGTTATTGGGTTGGATCTCCAGCATCAGTATGTGGGAACTTCACTGCGGACATCTCACCACGTCACTGTCAACTACTCCAAATATTAATATTTACTTTGTGCTGACAAATTACTTGTCTCTGTCTAAAATTGACCTTACATCTAAATATTTTGGCATTTGAACCTTGTCAAGGAATCTTAGGAAGATCGCACATGCTAAAGGAAAATAGAAATGCCCCTCCAGCAGTGGGGCTGCAGGTAGGAGCTACAAGACTGCAGTCGCATTGACACATGTTTTTGCACTTTTTGAAGTAACTTTACTGTTCTGTTGACACACACCATGCCTGAGGTTACAGAACTTGGTGATGTAAATGAAAAAAATAATTCTCTACCCAGGGACATTATCATCTACATCAGGGAGCATAGATAGAAATGCTGGCAAACAGGTGCATGAACTAAATAAACACAGCAGTACTCATAATTAATTTAATCACTCAATGCTATGCCCATGAGATCAAAGTGTTGAGTTTCACCTGGTTAATCCCACGCCAATAGCTTTTTTTAAAAAAAACTGCAATTAAAGGGTTATTTAACCATTTGATAGATAAAAATATTTTATCATTGAAGGATAAAAATGCAGAATGAAGTGATTTAGAGAGAATTAAAATCTCATTGTGTAAACATTAACTAATCTCTTGCTAACCAGTTTTGTTAATTCTAGTTAAATGTTACAGTATGCATACATTTACTTAAGGAATGCAATACACAGGTATTATCAATGTATGACAGGACTAATTACAATGCACTAAAATGTCAGCAGTTTAAGAACACTTGTGATTTACGTGAATTAGCACTGCATGATTCAGGTTCCAGCCCAAGCTTTGGTTCCTCTATGTGGATGATACCTTTGTCATCATGAAATGGAACAAATTAGAAGAAACCCATAAACATATAAAAAACTTCCTTGCTGGTATAAAGTTCACCAGAAAGAAAGAGAACAACAGACTCCCCTTCCTAGATGGCACAGGAGAACGAAAAGCCAATGGAGAGCTGCAGGCCAGCGTGTACAGGAATGCGACACAGACAGACCAGATACTCAACTACAGGAGCAATAATCCCAACCCACAAACGGAGCTGCATCAGGACATTATTTAAACAAGCCACAACACACTGCAGGACCCAGGAACTAAGAGGGGCTGAAGAAAATACCTTTACAACGTATTTGAGAATAATGGGTATTCAATAAGCAAAATCCGCCAATTCTTAAACAACAAACCTACCAAGAAGGCACAACATGTCCAGAGACTCTAGCCACACTACCACATATTACAGATGTCCCAGAGCTAATGACCAGACAACTCCGGCCCCTTGGCATCATGGTAGCCCACAAACCTACCAACACACTGAAACAGTTATTGATGAATCTAAAGGACCCTGTACCAAAAATCAGCAGAATGAATGTCATACACAAAATACCTTGCAAGGACTGCAACAAACATTACAGACAGGCAGGAAACTAGCCACCAGGATACATGAGCACCAACTCGCCACCAAAAGACATGACCAACTATGACTAGTTTCCTTACATACAGATGAAGAAGGACACCAGTTCAACGAGAGCACTACATCCATCCTGGTACAGGCTGAACAGAGACACACATGGGAATCCCTGGAGGACTGGTATTCAAACGAGAACTCTATCAACAAACATATCAACTTGGACCCCATTTGCCCAGCCTCTGAGAAAAAGGACCAGAAATGGTATCACCCACCCTACCAGACCAAGACACATAAATAGAAAGCAGGACAGAACACCAGACTCACTAATGATGTTACCTAGCATGGTGATGAAACATCTGAGAACAAATCATCCAGCTCAGTGAGCAAACTTAGAACCTGGACCACAACCTAAGCTACAAATCTTCTAAAAAAAAAACTGCATGATTGCACTAGCATATCAGGGTTTAGATTAGAGTGGTGCTGGAAAAGCACAGCAGGTCAGGCAGCATCAGAGGAGCAGGAAAATCAATGTTCTGATGAAGGGCTTTTGCCCGAAACATCGATTTTCCTGCTCTGCGGATGTTGCCTGACCTGCTGTGCTTTTCCAGCACTACTCTGATCTAAACTCTGGTTTCCAGCATCTGCAGTCCTCACTTCCGCCTGCACTAGCACATCAACCATGAACACATGCAGACCAGGGGTTGCAATTGATTTTCAATATCACTTTTGTATATTCCTGGAAGACTGAAACAAAAATGTGTCTTCAGTTTGAGCCATAATCTGCCAAGGATGGTTTTCTGAGAAAGGTAGTCAGCATGATAATGAGGACATGTATCTTAATGACACAATTTGTAAGAAATTGGCATTTGTAAACTATCACTCTGACTTAAACTACTTATCAAAGCTTTTAATTTTTCCTTTGATTTTCAATCATTGGTGGATGTTGCCTTTCTTTATTCAGAGAAATGTATTCTTATTCATTGCCTGACACATCTGAGAAGTTTTCACAGAAGAAGCAGAATCCCTTTGTTATGTTGTACAGATACGATCCACTTTAATTAACATTGGAACATTTAGGGGTTCTTTATATCATTGGAGATTATATTCATTTTATCCTTGGAAGTTGTTGGTCATTATCATGGTTTACATGATTTATCTTGTTAAATATGTCATTACAGTTGATAGGTTAAAATAACTTGGAACCTGTGAGATCTTTGTCTCCTAGACGTTGATATCATAAGGATATTTCATAAAAAATGTTAGGTACACTGTTTATTTTGGAGGAGATCTTACAGTACCATTCCCTATACACTAAGCCTTCTGTTATGAGAATATTTAGCAGCTGTTTCCCCAACTGAGAAGATCCTGACCTTATTAAACATGATTCCCAAATCAAAATTACAAGATTACATGTTAGCTGACCGTTTCTGTTGATTTATTCATCTTTATTATGTTGCAAGCAATTAAGATTTCTGGAACTTCTGCAAGTGAGATATGCAGTTAATGAGGCCAACAGCAAGTAATAATCTCCTTTGACAGGCATCTCTCTACTTTCCAGCGATAATCTCATCTTGATGTCTTGAACTCTGTAAGAAAATTGAGCTAGGGACTTTGAATGTCAAGATAGGCTTTGTTCAACTTCCCATGCACATGCAACTCTCCCACATTGTCCAGACACCTTAGGCTGAATTTTACTAGAAATCATCTGTGTCAAATCTGGCCTGTTTAATGATGTGTTTTCGTCCTTGGGAAATAGTGATTTCTTATGTTATCTTCCCAAACTCACCTTATTACCTATGCGCAATGTCCTAATGGTGCCTCCTCATCATTTCGTCCTACTTGCCACTGCCAGGCCCTACTGGGATTCCTGGTGCTGGACCCACACTAAGAGTCTAGCCATGCATATAGTCAAGAAATGTGTGTAGCTGCCCTGCACATAGTTCCTGTCAAATGCCCCAGACATATTGGACAAAGGGAAATTTGAAACCAGTTTTGCCAATGGGGACCTGGAGGCCATGGTAGACAGGATGTTGTAGTGGAAGGCCATTTCCTTTCATTAGGACTGGCAAAGGAGACAGCAATATCACCAGAAGTTGCCAGCCTGAGGTGAGGCTTCCATCTGGATCATTGTGGTGTCCATGGTCTGGAGAAATGCTCAGCCATGCAGGAAGTAATGACCTCCTCCACTCTGCGAGAGAAAGTGCCATTATCTCCCTTCTGCTACCTCATACACATGTTATCATTTGTACTGCACCCAACTCCCACCAAGGCTAATGTACAGCCATGTTCACTATTACATGCAACAGCTTTCCCCTCTTGCTCTAACTGACACAAGCCCCACACTACTAACCCTGCATGGCACTCAGGCAGCTCACCATGTTTTCCCTCTTGCAGTAGAGCGAACAGCTGTGTCAGTCACTTCCACCTCACTCAATCCCTTTCCTTGTCTCAATCGAGGAGAGAATGGTATACAACCAGGCAGTAAGAGACAATGTGTATAGTGGAGTGCCCGATATTTGGTTTCTCAACTCCTACATATAGGGGGTTCTGAACTCCAACCATTCCAAATAGCCAACTGACCAAGCCCAAGCCTAATATTGGGCTGATAATGGAGACTGACCTCGACTTACTGTGTCAGGTCCCCCTGACTGTAGAGCATGATTTGACTGAAGACTACTCCCCAGAATTTGAGATATGGCCATTCGGTTGAAGCTATTCAGTGCGTTTGCAAAGTTTGCTGCTGGCACATGAAGCAGTTGTGAGATTGGCATAGAACGGTGACATACAACAATATGCATTCCACAAGGTTCTGTATAGTAGACTGGTTAGTAAAGTTAGATTGCTTTTCAGACTGGAGGCCTTGACCAGCAGTATGTTGTAAAGATCAGTGCTGGGTCCACTCCTTTTCATCATTTATATAAATGATTTGGGTGTAAAAATAGGAAGTATAGCTAGTAATTTTGGGAATGACACCAAAATTGGTCGTGTAGTGGCTAGAAGGTTACCTCAGAGTACAACGGGACCTTGGTCAGATGGGCCAATGGGCCGAGGAATGGCAGATGGCGTTTAATTTAGATAAAGGTGAGGTGTTGCATTTTGGTAAGGCAAATTAGGGCAGGACGTACATAGTTAATGGTAGGGACCTGGGGAGTGTTGCCAAACAAAGTGATCTAAGGGGTGTAGGTGCATCGTTCCTTGAAAGTAGAGTCACAGGTAGAGAGGGTGGTGAAGAAGGTGTTAGGTATGCTTGCCTTCATTGGTCAGTGCATTAAGTATAGGAATTGGGAGATCATGGTGCAGCTGTACAGGACATTAGTTAGGCCATTTTTAGAATCTTGCGTTGAATTTTGATCTCTCTGCTATAGGAAGGATGTTGTGAAACTTGAAATGGTTCAGAAAAGATTTACAGGGACTTGCAAGGTTTGTGAAGGTTTGTAGCTCAGGTTGAGGTTTAGGGTGTAGTTTTGCTCGCTGAGCTGTAGGTTTGATATTCAGACGTTTCATTACCTTGCTAGGTAACATCATCAGTGGTGACCTCCAAGTGAAGTGAAGCTGTTGTCTCCTGCTTTCTATTTATATCTTTGTCCTGGACGAGGCTCCTGGGGTTTGTGGTGATGTCATTTCCTGTTCGTTTTCTGAGCCGTCTGGCTCTGTGTTTGCATTAAAAGGCAAATTGAGTTGGAAGTAATGTGCACATGTTAGCTCTGAGTGAGGCAAAGCAAATGAGGATGCTATGAGCATCCAAATGAGCACATAGTGGTGAGCACTAACAGAGCAAGTGATGATCCATGAGCCTGGTTCAATTGATAAGGTTTATTCCTGTCCTTATAACCAGTGTCCTGGCAGCAAAATTATAATGAAAGATACTGGTATGCCTTAAAGTGCAGCATTCAGGAACAGAGCCATTGCACATGGATTGGAGATGTACCATGAGGGTGCAGTGAAGATGGTATATGTCCAATGCCAATGTCCATGGATGGGAAGTTCATTTGGTCACTGCCCATGGAGTGTCACCTGAGATGTTGCTGACTAGTGTTTAAGTTGGAGAGCTGAAGGATCAAACAATGAATAAGAATCAACTAGGAGAAAGTGAGGACTGCAGATGCTGGAGATCAGAGCTTAAAAATATGTTGCTGGAAAAGCGCAGCAGGTCAGGCAGCATCAAAGGAACAGGAGAATTGATGTTTCGGGCATAAGCCCTTCTTCAGGAATCTTAATGAGTAGGAATCGCCAGGTACTTGGTCTTCCTTCCATGTTGAGAATTGTCGCTGGCTAGTTTCTAACTGGTTAGTGGGAGAATATGAAACTGCATTTAAATTAAAAATCACTCAACACCAGGTTATAGTCCAACAGGTTTAATTGGAAGCACACTAGCTTTTGGAGCGACGCTCCTTCAACAGGTGATTGTGGAGGGCTCGATCGTAACACAGAATTTATCGCAAAAATTTGCAGTGTGATGTAACTGAAATTATACATTGAAGAATTGATTGTCTGTTAAGCCTTAAATTAGGTTACATCAGCCAAAAATGAGAAGTTAGTATATGCTAATGAGTGTAAATATGCCACTCTCTATGAGAATCTTGTTTTGCCATTTAACACTCTTGGTGAAAAATGTGACTTTACTGGTCTCGATGTTGGAAATCACCTCAATGCTGATCTCACATGATTTTTCTAACTTTCTCACCAATTCCTCTCGTCATCTGCACATAGTCTTCTGACTTTGCCATCTATAATTTCAGCACAGGATATGTATAGAGCTGCTACAAGTACACTTGCAATAAAACTCCATAGTTAAACACCCTGAGAATAATTCCAACTTTGTTTATTATGGTTGGATAAATTTGTTTAAGAACTGATGCACATATCTACCTTATATATTCTTCACCAGGCACACACACTGTCACAATAAATTGGTCCTCTGTGTGTTCCATAAAGCTCAGTTTGATAAGGTTGTCACATTGCATCTTCCAAAATATTACATATCTGTCACATCAAAGAGCTTCTTTCTTTTTCTGTGTTTCAATAGCACACATAGCTGAAAGCACACAGCACACTAGCATACACTCCTGAAAGACAAGTCATGCTCTTCGTTGATATTCATACTCTTTGATGCTGGCAGCTATCTGGATCAGCATTGGCTTTGATGTGACAGACAGGCAACTTTGTATATACAGGAAGTACACTCTCTGCAGCTACAATCTTGCTACACTGTGTGTTCTGGAACAGACAGAGGGACAGCTTATTGTGACACTGTGTGTACATTGTAACAAATATATAAGATAGATGTGTGTAAGTTTTTTCAACAAATGTACCCTACTATAATAAATAAATTTTGAATTATTCTCAGACTGTTAAATTGTGGAGATTTAAATCAAGACATTTTTATATGACTATCAATTGTTAACAGGGAACCTGTTTCTGAATTTTTTTAGGGGCATCAAATAATATTATATGGTGGCACGGTGGCTCAATGGTTAGTATTGCTGTTCACTGCATTAGGGACCCAGGTTCGATTCCAATCTTGGTGACTGTGTGGAGTTTGCACATTCTCTGTGTCTATGTGGATTTCCTCCCGGTACTCTGGTTTCCTCCCACAGTCCAAAGATATGCGGAGTCGGTGGATTCGCCATGGGAAATGCAGGATTACAGATAAAGGGCAGCAGGGATGAGATAGATCTGAGTGGGATGCTCTTCAGAGGTCTGGTGTGGACTTGATAGGCCAAATGGCCTGCTTTCACACTTTAGGGATTGTATGAATGTGAATGCTTCTGAAATTTTTTTAGATTAGATTACTTACAGTGTGGAAACATGACCTTCGGCCCAACAGGCCCACACAGACCCTCCGAAGAGCAACCCACCCAGACCCATTCCTCTACATTTACCCCTTCACCTAACACTATGGGTAATTTTTTTTTAAGCATGGCCAATTCACCTAACCTGCACATTTTTGGACTGTGGGAGGAAACCGGAGGACCCGGAGGAAACCCACGCAGACACGGGGAGAATGTGCAAACTCCACACAGAAGGTTGTCTGAGGTGGGAATTGAACCTGGGTGCCTGGTGCTGTGAGGCAGCAGTGCTAACCACTATGCCACCGTGCTGCCCACAAAATGTGGGCTGATGAACCATGCTGCTCAGTTCAGCCCCTCAATCACACAATGTGCGCCACCCAGTGGAATTCTGGAACTATTATAACTATTTATTCCTACAGTCACCTAGATCAGAGCAGGACTTCAGACGTTTGGAATAGCCCATGCAGCCACTCATCAATCAAAAGTTTCCAGACAGATTAACCTAATTAACAACAGCACCAGTGATCTGGATAGTATTACCAGTGATGTTTGTTGTTAAGAAAACATAAAGTTAATCAGAAATAAATAAAGGTGTGGGTAAAGTTGCCACAGTCCCAGGGGACACCAGGCTGCTTTTCCATTCGTGAGAGATGAGTGGTGATGGTTTTCAACCTGAGGTTCACCACTGCCCAGGTGAGAGGGGAGATGGCGAAGGTGGGACCTTCATAGTAACCTCAGCTGGTACTGCAATTGAACCTGCGTTGTTGTATCACTCAGGAAAAAAAAGCCATATTTTTTAGCATTACACATGCATGGTTCTTGTTTAGTTCCTACTGTTGACAGAAACAATGACTGCAGCAACCGCTGAGTGTGCAGGTGAAATAGGATCACTAACTGTGGTTGCTATTTTAAGATAGTGATAGGTCATATTTCATTTATTTTGTAACATGTCTTTTTTGGCATAGGCTTTCTGTTAATCGGCAAGATTAGAGATGTATTTGAGGGTGTGCAATTACTTGTTGTATGTAAATTTCAAATTACCCAATCACAAATGTTGTTAGTGAATCAACCATAAACATAAACATAAAAAGTGCAGTATTAAAAGAGGGACTGGGCTTGAAAACCAAGTACAATAATCACCTTATGAATAACTTGTGAATTTAAGGAAAGCTCCACTGCTCTGTGACCAGTCATCACAGCAATACAAGACACTTTGCAGAAGTTGAAGTTGCTTTGTGCCTTTTCTAATCTTCCAAACCAGGTCAGCACTGAGTGGAAATAATGCAGGGCATTATGCCGACATGCTACCAGACAACACAAAGTTAGTGTCTGAGTTTGTTTTTTGCAACAAAGCTCTGACAGCGAGACTGAAAGTCACATTTGAAGAATATGGCACAAGAGCTGAATGGAAATAGAAGGAGCAGAACATCTTGGGAACACATTCTCTCAGGTTTTATTACCTAATTTAAAGAATTAGTCTGCCATGATCTACCTGCAAGATAATTCAAATTGAGATTCTTGTCTGAATTGCAAAACTATTCAGAACCTATTCAAATCTCAAATGATTTGTGAAATCAGTGGATCCAAGAAAAGTTACATCTGTATAACTGTTTCACTGAAAGGTATTAAGAGGAACTTTATATTTATTCAAATCTTGCCTATCTGTGACATTTGCAGATAAATATGGCACCAACCTAAATCCCTGTAACAAATTATTTGAAAGGGAAGATTATTGGATAGGCACTATAGCTCTTGACAAGTAGCACAAAAAGACAGTTCTGACTTGTCAGTTCTGAAGATGAGTAATATTCAACTAGAAGAAGAGGTGAAGGTGAAAAGATGTGAAGGAGAACAGAACAGGAGAACAGAACAGGGGAAATACAAGTGAAAGGAGCAAAGCTACTACAAAAGTAAAAATCTGTATATGTAGGAAATTGAAACTAAATATGGTAAATGCTGGAAATTCTCAGCAGGTCTCAGAATGGAGAGAGAAACAAAGTTGACACTTCAGATTAATACCCTTTCTGATAAATGTTATCCTAGGCAAAGCAACTAGCTATCGTAGTGATTAGGATGGACCAGATAGTGACAGTTTGTATTGTTGATGCTTTTATTTTATCTGAACGATTGCAGTCCAGATAAGTTTAACATCTTGAAAATTTATCAATGAGTGACATCATTAAAACATTGGCCACCATTAGCTAATTTTCATGGTGACATAGATATGCCTCACTGGATGCAGATATGTCATGAAGAATTAATGATTTCACAGGTACAATGACAGATACAATGGCCTTCTCTGAATTCCATTGTGAATTGAGAGCAGTGTTTAAAGTCAACGTTAAAATATTGCACTGGAGATGGAAAAGCTGTATTCAATTAAATTTGCATCATATTAATATGAACATAATGCTGTCAGGTTCTGTTGTGATGTATAACAGTGGGTTTGGAACATGTATCTAGTGGATATTTTATAATCATTATGCTGCCATTCCAGATGATTCAAGTATGACGTTCTTGGAATTGGAATTTATTGCATTGTGCTGGTTTAATATTATCCATATGTCTAATTTTAATTTATTAATTTAAGAATTCATAGTTTTCTATTGTGCTTCCAGTGTACCAAGTAGAAGAGCAAATCATAGGCAAATTCATCAAAATAAGAAGTTTGTGACTTATTATTTACTATTTAATATGAGCTAGTAACCTGAACAAGATTGTCAAGAAAGTAGAACAAATATGCTGAAAACGGATAATGTTCTGTTTGTGGCACACCTTGAATACCGAACAAATATCATTGAACTTTAAAACTCTTAATTGTACAACACAGTTAGAGGATACCTTGTTGAATAGTGAAATGATTACAAGTGAAGTACACCATAAAGACACCGGAAACATTGGCTGGGCTACATTGGAAAGTCTCTGACTTAATATGACGTTAAAATTATTCCTCAAACATGTGTATTTGAGGAACCACCTCCCCCTGCTAATTTAAACTCAACACACAGAGAAGCTCACCTTGCGCCGTAGTCTGTTAAATTTCGAAAGGCAAAGAACTATCTCAGAGGTCACTATTTAAAGTAAAAACTAACAACTTTATTCTTTAAGTCCAGCAGAGAACATTAAAACAATAGCTATTTACAACTCCTTTCTCTTAAACCTATCTTTTACTTCCCACTCTACAATACTGGTCCGATAAAAAACACAGATTAAGATTTACAAAAAAAAAAGTTTCAAAACCAGCCAGATTTGTCAACTCTCCTTTGTAGATTTCACTCTGTAGATTTTTCTCTCGGTTTTTCTAGGTTGTCTCTTCTTCAGTCTTTTGCCACACAATTTTTCTTATGGAGAGGTACCTTCCAGAGAGCTTTTTGGTTAGCAGTCTATATTGTTGGTTTCTTGGCAGTTCTCCCCCTAACTGTTCAAAAATGTCTGCTTTTATACCCTAAATCATCAGATAATTTCATTGGTTTGATGTCATCAAAACACTATCTTGGGGCATAATTTAAACTGATTGGCCAAATTTGAATTTGTTGTGTTTTATGACATCTCAGCAAATTGAGATGGTTTCACAGTCAAATATTACATTTTAAATTCTTTCAGCACTCTCTGTGCCTCTCTAAGTCTGTGCCAGCTTCCAGTCTGTCCCAAAGATACAGTACACACCTACACCTTCATAACAGTAGTAAATAGTGGGATTATTACAGACTGCTCTAAATTAAAGGCAACATATCAATGCCAGGAGAAAGTGTGCTCAACTCTGTGGAGAAAAGTCAAACAAATTGTTGACATTTGTACACATTGAAAAGAAGCCCTTTCAGTTTGTATGTACGAGAGTAAATAAGTGTTATACATATGAAATGAATGAACTGAATTCGTGAAATACATGAAGTGGGAAATCTAATCGTTGAAAGAATCTTAGAGCCCTCTTCATTTAGACAATAGACAATAGGTGCAGGAGTAGGCTATTCTGCCCTTCGAGCCTGCACCACCATTCAATATGATCATAGCTAATCATCCTTAATCAGTATCCTAGTCCTGCCTTATCTCCATAACCCTTGATTCCACTATCCTTGAGAGCTCTATCCAACTCTTTCTTAAATGAATCCAGAGACTGGGCCTCCACTGCCCTCTGGGGCAGAGAATTCAACACAGCCACCACTCTCTGGGTGAAGATGTTTCTCCTCATCTCTGTCCTAAATGGTCTACCCCATATTTTTAAGCTGTGTCCTCTGGTTTGGCACTCACCCATCAACGGAAACATGTTTCCTGCCTCCAGAGTGTCCAATCCTTTAATAATCTTATATGTCTCAATCAGATCCACTCTCAGTCTTCTGAACTCAAGGGTACACAAGCCCAGTCGCTCCAGTCTTCCAGCGTAAGTAGTTCCGCCATTCCAGGAATCTCACTTGTCTCAGGGAAAGTAATGTAATTGCTTGTTATTGTAGACAAGGTATCACCCAACTGTTTTATGCAACTCTGCACTGCAGTGACGACTATTTGACATGGTCCAGTTCTAATCCATGAATAAGTTTATTATGTGAGGAGGAGTGGTTAGAATTTCTCACTGACAGAAATACTTCCAGAAAATATTTCAACACAGGAGTTGAATGCATCTTTATTTATTTCCACTTCGCTAGTACCAACTTGCATTTGAGAGCCACATTGTCTTCACGAAAATGGTAATAAGATTTCTTTGTTTCGATATTGAGAAATTCAGTTTTATCACAATTATTATGTGCGTAGTGATTCCATCATGTTATGACATTGTATGGAAGAAAGTGAGATGCTGGAGATCAGAGACAAAAAAAGTGTGGCCCTGATGAAGGGCTTATACCTGAAATGTTGAATCTCCTGCCCCTCAGATGCTGTCTGGCCTGCTGTGCTTTTCGAGTGCTCACTTTTTGACTTATAACACTGTATGCCTATCATTTGCATGCAAATGAAACATAAGTTGACCACCACACTCCGAAGGGTAGTGCCTCTTCAAGTTCAGAGGTAGATATTGAGTTGTAATATATGCCGAAAGCTGTATACCAATTTTTCTTGACTCATTAATTACATTTATAATGCTGACCATTTTTGAGCTCTGATAGTCCCACATAGCAGGAAAAATGTTCAGCATAAAGCAGAATAATAAAATTTTTACTTAAAACAGTTACATCATGGTCTGTTAAATTAAATCATTTAAAATTTTATGATTATACCATGGTAGAAGTCTGACAACCAGACAGTTGGAGAACTTGTACCATATCTCTGTTTGTAGAACTATATGGTGTCTGGGTGATTTATGCTTGTTTATTATTCAAGTGTAAAAAATGTGATACTAGGAATTGCAACCTTGTTCCAATAATAAGAGTTTCCTTGAAATATTTGTTTACAAGGAGTTTAGTGATAAATCAATATAACAGTGTTATGAAGATGTGGGTATACTGTATCTTCAAGAGAGTTAAAAGCTAGCACCAAGTGTTCTCAATAAGATACAAGTCCAGCTGCTGGGGTAGCTAGGGTAGTTAGTTGCCTGGAGACAAAAACAGATTTAGAATTAGGCCAATCAATTTAAATATATCCCAAAACAAATACCAAACTCCAATCCAGTTTGGATTTAATATATTGACAATCTTAAAAGCCAAAGACACAATCCAATGCTTTGGGGGTAT
Organism: Chiloscyllium plagiosum; assembly: GCF_004010195.1. Lineage (NCBI taxonomy): Eukaryota > Metazoa > Chordata > Chondrichthyes > Orectolobiformes > Hemiscylliidae > Chiloscyllium > Chiloscyllium plagiosum. The sequence goes on along the minus strand of NC_057722.1, from coordinate 35,744,084 downwards.
AAGAACGGGAAAAATTGAACAGTTGAGAAAAGAACTGCCAAGCCAATGACATCTGCACACTGTCCGGAGAATACCTCTCTTAAAAAGGTAACTTTATCGATCAGTAACCTATGAAGCAGAATCCCCAAGAAGAAGAAGAAAAGAAGATAGGAATACAGAGAAAACTGAAAGCTGCCTGGTTTTGAGATCAGAAGTTTTGTATTGAAAATCTTAATCGTGGGTTTTATTGGACTAGTATTGTAGAAGGGGAAGGTAAAAGGTAGATTAGAGGGAGGAGTTGTAAATAGTTGTTAGTTAATTATTCTCTGTTATACTTTAAGAAATAAAGTTGTTAATTTTTACTTTAAAAGTTCTTGGCCTCTCGAATTTTCATAGATTACTGCATGGGATAAATCTTTTCTGTGTTGCTGATTTAAATTAAATCAATGGCACTGAATGACATAGGGTCAGATGATGTGGAGTCTGTGTGGGTGGAGTTGAGGAACCACAAAGGCAAAAAAAAACAGGACCAGAGGTGAAGATGTACCAGGAAATAGACAGGACATGTCAGAAAGGCAAGGTCACAGTGATAATGGGGAGCTTCAATATGCAGGTGGACTGGGTGAATAATGTTACCAGTGGATCCAAAGAAAGGGAATTCATGGAATGCTTCCAGGATGGCTTTTTGGAACAGCTTGTGATGGAGCCCACAAGGGAGCAGGCTATTCTGAACTTAGTGCTATGTAATGAGCCAGACTTTATAAAAGATCTTAAAGTAAGGGAACACTTAGGAAGCAGTAATCATAACATGGTAAAGTTCAGACTGCAGTTTGAAAGAGAGAAGGCAAAATCGGATGTAATGGTGTTACAGTTAAATAAAGGCAATTACAGGGACATGAGAGAGGAATTGACGAAAATTGACTGAAAGCAGAGCCTAGTGGGGAAGACAGTAGAGCAACAATGGCAGTGGTTTCTGGGTGTAATTAAGGACACAGTACAGAGGTTCATCCCAAAGAAAAGAAAAATTATCCAGGGATGGGTTAGACAGCCATGGCTGACAAAGGAAGTCAGGAAATGTATCAAAGAAAAAGAGAGAGCCTATAAAGTGGCCAAGAGCACTGGGAAATCAGAAGATTGGGAAGGCTACAAAAACAGAGGATAACAAAGAGGGAACTAAAGAAGGAAGGATCAAATATGAAGGTAGGCTAGTCAGTAATATTAGAAATGATAGTAAAAGTTTTTTCCATACATAAGAAACAAACGAGAGGCAAAAATAGAAATTGGGCTATTCCAAATTAATGCAGGAAGGCTCGTGCTGGGAGATAAGGAAATAGCTGAAGAGATTAATTAATACTTTGTGTCAGTGTTCACAGTGGAAGACATGAGTAATATCCCAACAATTAAGGAGAGTCGGGGGCAGAGTGGAGTATGGTAGCCATTACAAAAGAGAAAGTGCTAAAAAAATTAAAAAGGTCTCAAAGTCGATAAATCTCTTGGGCCCCGATTGGCTACATCCCAGAGTTCTGAGAGAGAGGTGGCTGAGGAAAGAGCAGAGGCACTGGAGTCAGTGAAAGTCCTAGATGATTGGCAAATCGCTGTTGTAACCTCCTTTTTCAAGAAAGGATCAAAACAAAAGATAGAGAATTATAGGCCAATTAGCCTAACCTTGGTTTTAGGTAAAACTCGAGAATCCATCATTAAGGATGAGATTTCTAATTTCTTGGAAGTGCAAGGTTGGATTAGGACAAGTCAGCATGGATTTAGTAAGGGGGCGGGGGGGGGGGGGGGTGGTCGTGCCTGACAAACTTGTTAGAATTCTTTGAAGAGGTAACAAATATGTTAGACCAAGGAAACACAGTGGATGTTGTCTATCTAGACTTTCAAAAGGCCTCTGATAAGGTGCCTCACGGGAGGCTGCTGAGTAAGGTGAGGGCCCATGGTGTTCAAGGTGAGCTACTGGCATGGATTGAGCATTGGCTGTCTGACAGAAGGCAGAGAATTCGGATAAAAAGTTCTTTTTCGGAATGGCAGCTAGTGACAAGTGGGGTTCTGCAGAGTTCAGTGTTGGGGTGCATCTGTTCACTTTATACATTAATGATCTCGATGAATGGACTGGGGGCATTCTGGTAAAGTTTGCCGATGATACAAAGTTAGACAGACAGACAGGTAGTTCTGAGGAGGTGAGAAGGCTGCAGAAAGATTTGGTCAGTTTAGGAGAGTGGTCTAGGAAATGGTGGTGAAATTCAACATGAGCAAGTGTGAGGTCTTGCACTTTGGAAAAAAGAATACAGGCATGGACTTTTTTTGTTAAAATGGTGAGAAAATTCATAAAGCCAAAGTACAAAGGGTTCTGAGAGTGCTAGTCCAGGATTCTCGAAAGGTTAATTTGCAGGTTGAGTCCGTGATTAAGAAAAGCAAATGTAATGTTGTCATTTATCTCAAGAGGGTTGGAATATAAAAGCAGTGATGTGCTACTGAGACTCTATAAAGCTCTAGTTAGACCCCATTTAGAATAGTGTGTCCAATTTGGGCCCCACACCAGGAAGCACATACTGGAACTGAAGTGTGTCCAGTGGAGATTCACACAGATAATCCCTGGAATGGTAGGCCAAACATATGATGATCGGCTAAGGATCCTGCGATTGTATTCATTAGAGTTCAGAAGGTTGAGGTGAGATCTAATAGAAACTTACAAGAAAATGCATGGCTTAGAAAGGGTGGATGCTGGGAAGTTGATTCCGTTAGGCAGGGAGACTAGGCACAGCCTTAAAATTAGAGGATGTCAATTTAGAATGGAAATGAGGAGACATTTCTTAAGCCAGAGAGTGGTGGGCCTGTGGAATTCATTGCCATGGAGCGCAGTGGAGACTGGGATGTTGCATGTCTTCAAGGCAGAGATTGATAAATTCTTGATCTCGCAAGGAATTAAGGGATACAGAGAGAGAGTGTGGGTAAGTGGAATTAAAACACCCATCAGCCACGATTAAATGGCGGAGTGGATTCAATGGGCCGAATGGCCTTGCTTCCCTATGTCTTATGGTCTTATGGTTTAAAGGGATTCTTCACTTCATACTTACATTGGAATTTCGGATTTCCTGCTAAGATAAGGACCCCTATTCCTGATACTCATTTGTCTGTACCATTCATTTCACTGAAAACCTATTCTACTATTACTGTATGTGCTTTTTCAATATGCGACATTCAGGAACCATAACCTAGTGAAGGTCAATGACCTTGGGAGAGGAGAGGAATAAATTTGAAGACGCAAAGACAGACATTACAATGCATTCTGTCAATATTGGACAAATAATTTATACAAATGCAAGATACTCTTCCTTTAAATAATTTATGACAGATTAGCATTTTAGTACACGTGTCTCCCTTTTCAATGGTATGTTGAATTTTCCAGATACAACTTTTCAAAGGCTGGGTAGGGGAACTTAAATTGAATGGGAGGCAAAAAATTCAGTTTCTCCTGTAGTGGATTGTGTGTTGGTGTTTAGGTTTCAGATCCTTTTAGGTAAATCACCTTTTTTAACATTACAGTTAGAAACCTCATATGCATTCATTGACATGCTCTATTGGAACAATGTTCTTGCATACAACCTTGGTAAGCAAAGTGGGAAACTGTCATGTTTATAAACCTGACAATGTATCAGATCTAAGCTCTGCTGTTCTGCCAAATGCAGTCATGTATGGTGGTAGACAATTAAACAACAAATAGATTAAAAGCTCCACAAATATCTCCATTGTCAATGCTGAGTGAGCAGAGCACATCAGTAGAAAAGAAAAGGCTGAAGAATTTGCACCCATCTTCAGCCAGAAGTGCTGACTCATTAAGCCACTTTGGCCATCTCCAGGATCATAAATGTTAATCTTCAATCATAGAGTCATAGAGATGTATAGCACAGATGTACAGACGCCTCGGTCCAACTCGTCCATGCTGAGATATCCCAACCTAATCTAGTCCCATTTGCCAGCACTGGCAGATATCCCTCGAAACCCTTCCTAATCATATACCAATCCAGATGCCTTTTAAATGTTACAATTGTACCTGCCTTCATCACTTCCTCTGGCAGCCCATGCCATACACACACCATCCTCAGCGTGAAAATGTTGCCCCTTAGATCCCTTTTAAATTTTCACCTCTCACCCTAAGGATCTGTGCCTTTCCTTTTAAAAGAATGGATATGTGATGGTTCTGGACATAATATAAATGCATTGTGGAAGTTTATTGCATTGAATTTGAAGCTGGCTTTGAATGTTGCTAAGAATTTTCTGGAAGTGGCAGATATAACATTGGATTATTTGAAAAAAGATACTAAAGCTAAACTGAAATGATTCAAAACTCTTGTAGAAGTTTATGTTGGCCAGAATGTGAAATTTTGAGGCAAAAACTCAAAGATTTGTTATATCGCAAGCAGAGATCATTACCTAAGGTTTTGTCAGTAAGTTGATGCTTTATGTACAGCTGGGAATAGTAAATTGGAGGCTTTCTTCTTAAATGGCTTTAGACATTTAATTTCCCCTTCAGCATATGCTCCCTTGCAGCGTGTTCCTTGAAGAGGAACAGGAGCATTAGGATCAGGCATAACTAAGAGATTTTAAAATATAAACAAAGCTTGGCCACGAACAGTCAGTCTTCATTACCTAGTACATTCACCCAGGCAATAGAATTACTAATCAGAGTTCACCTACCAGCCAATCAGCACTCTCCTATTTACTATTATGTCATAATCCCCTTGCAATAAAGTTCAACATACTGTTTGCCCTCCAAATTGATTGTTGCACCAGCATTTTAAGTTATGAACAATGACAACAGGTCCCTTTGGACATCAACATTTCCAAATCTCTCATCATTGAAGAAATGTTACCAAGGTAGGTAAACTTAGATTTATCCACATTAGTTCCATCTGCCACATTCTTACTCACTTATTTGCCCTGTCTAAATCCTCTTAAAACATTTTTGCATCTTCGTCACAAGTTTCATTTCCACTAAGCTTTGGGTCATCAGCAAACCAGTAAAAATTACATTTGGTCCACATGATTAGATTTGATTTGACTAACTGGGGTCCAAGCACTGATCCTTTAATCATAACCTATATGAGAATGATCTGATAATGCTGACTCATTGTTTTCTTCTTTACACCCTCAAAAATCTTCACAGGTTTTTAAATAGCCTGCCAGAATGCAGACTCAAGTTAGCAAGAGTCCCACTAGGCCTGAATTGAGTAGGAGAACTCATAGGCTAGTAGCCAGAAAAGTGCACACCCTGAAAAATCCAGCTACAGCTGGTTTGGAACAATTAAATTGCAGAGCAACATCCAAATCAGAACCAATCAAAATAAGCATCAGGTTAAATAGTCACCCAGTTCTAATAGAGGTTGATACTAACACAGCTGTATCAGTGATTATGGAACCAGTCTTTACCAAAATTTGCTCTGGACTCCAATCCTTAAGCTTGGGTAAGACCTTGGCCAAGCTGAGAACCAATACTAGAACTGTAATTAAGAATTATATCCCAAAATCTATTACAATGTTCAATCTTTGCAAAGAAAAATTCTAAAATGAAATATTTTGGTTGATTTTGTTAAAATAAAACATTATTTGCAAAACTACTAATGGCACAAATTCCAAGTGTGGTATACTTGCAAAAGTGCTGTTACAGATACCTCAGATGAAGGCTACAGCTTCTCCTTCTATTTGAGGCATGATTATCCACCTATCTTGTTACATTTGTGGCACAGGTTAGGTTATAAGGGGAGAACTGAGTAGCCCAGTCACTTTAAACTATTTTACGACTATGTCATTTTACTAAATGGTGCTGTCTTCTCTAGGCTTAATTCAGGCAAAATGCTGGCAGCACGAACTGGATCTTCAGGGACCAAACGTGATGAAATCTCCAAATTAAGAAAATATTCCATTAATTCTTTGAATAAGGAAAGGCAGAAGTTTTCTCAGGACAGTCGAAATAGTACAGCAATCCAAATGTGGCAGAGGTTTCAAAGATTGGCTGTTGTACGTGCATCTGAAATGAACTGGTACCTGAAAGTATATGAGTTATCATTAGAAGATACTGTGGCCTATCAGACTCGAATGATTTACAGGTGAGAGAAGTTTTCATTAAACAAATACTCTCAAAATGAGTGGCTTGTTTAAAATTAAGGGAAACCAGAACTGGTCTTGTCTAAAACTTTTAAATATAGACAATGGAACAATTGTTACAATTTAGTTTTGGAAGATGAGGTCCATATATTTTTAATTTAATGCAGCAAGTCTAATTGTTTGTGCAGGGACACCTTACTTGATGCTGACAATATGGTATTATAACTTGTTCATTAGATTCCTTCTGTACAGAGATGAAATACCAGATTATAGTATGTTAAGATGTGAAAATATGCTGATGCAAGTTGAATCAATTGTTTAAAATATGAATGTTTCTCTAAAGTAACTGGTTGGACCAAAGGAGCCATTGTGAATTGGTGCTTTATTTTCTACTTAATCAGAAAAATTTGATTAGATATGTTTAGTGCAATGTATTTCTAAATTATTGTTCTTGGTAGTGAAAAACTGAGAGATTACTATGAATTCTTTTGGTAAAGTGAGTATTCCTGCTCCATAGACCCAACTTGCACTGCTGCTTTTGTTCTGTTGCTCATAAAGACTGATAACTTTTAAAAGAAAGAATGTGAATTTCCAGTGATCAATGCAAATAATCAAACAAGATTTCATGTTTTAATATTTTTTCCATAACAAATTAAAATCAACATCAGTAGACAACAAATGTACCAACCTACAGAAAAGGTATCCCTTGTTAACTTATTAAAACTATTGAAAACTCCACAGCACATTTATATATTACACTATGCTCAGATTTAGAGTTGGATGTTTAGACTCCTCCAGGAGTTAGAATGGAAATGGGTGGAGGCAGAATTCCACTTTGTGCAGCTGGTGTGTCAGTTCCTCAGGTCGATGCTACTCCTAGGTTTCTTTTTCTAGACAGAACCTATTTGGGTGGCAAAGTAGTGGCTGCTAACTTACCTGGTTAATGGCTATTTAATGGCAATTGTCAGAAACCAATTAAGATCTTTTCACATAGACAGCAAAGGAGGGATAGTTTTGGTGTCAGGAGGTGACCACCCAGCATCAGAATAAATTGAGTGTTTATGCTCTATCCAATAATTTATAAATTTATGGAAAATCACAGGTGAGTGCCAGTAACTGATACTAACTGGAGCCAAGAAAATCCTGTTCCATGTTTACATGGTGACCAAGTTTGGGAAATACATTTTGCAAGATACAAACTACTTCAAAAACTATAGGTTGTAAGAAAAAAATAAGCATAGTAATCCTGATCATTGATGGCAGAAGGAACCAAAAAAGAAAATGCTGGAAAATCTCAGCAGGTCTGGCAGCATCTGTAAGGAGAGAAAAGAGCTGACGTTTCAAGTCTAACTGACCCTTTGTCAAAGCTGAAAAAAGAGAGAAATAGGGAGGTATTTATACTAGGCTGTGAGAAGGTGAAAGTGAGGACTGGAGATCAGAGCTGAAAATGTGTTGCTGGAAAAGCGCAGCAGGTCAGGCAGCATCCAAGGAGCAGGAGAATCGACGTGTTGGGCATGAGCCCTTCTTCTCACCTTGTGAGGTGAGTCATAGCTCCAGAAGCAAAGGTAGCAATAAAGAGGTGGTAATGACAGTGCATTGAGAGATTATAGGGAGGTAGGAGCTGTGAATGACCAAGGCTGAAGCCAGTGCTATGTGACAAAATATGTGGGGGATGGGTGAAGCAGAGGCAAAATGGAAAACGGGGCGAAGGGTAGCAATGGGGGAAGAGGAGAAGAAAAAGGTGGTGAGTGTGGGGAGCGAGAGAATGAGAGACAATCAAGAAATAAGAGTTACAGAACAATGAAAAAAAAAATAAAATAAATGAAATAAATTTATGGAGCAGAATGAAAACAGAAGGGTTGAGATGGGATAATCATCTGAAGTTGTTGAATTCAATGTTGAGACCGGCAGGCTGTAATGTGCCTAGTCAGAAGGTGAGATGCTGTTCCTCCAGTTTGCATTGAGTTTCACTGGAACATTGCAGCAGGCCAAGGACCGACATTTGGTCATGGGAGCAGGATTGTGTGTTGAAGTGGCAAGCCACGGGAATTCTGGGACCTGATTGCTTTGCTAAGCACCTTCGGTCTGTACGCAATCACCCAGTTGGCATTTTGCCTCTCTGATATAGAGGAGACCACATTGGGAGCAATGAATGCAATAGACCAAATTGAAAGAGGTACAAGTGAAACGCTGCTTAATCTGAAATGAGTGTTTGGGGCCTTGGATGGTGAGCATGGAAGAGGTAAAGGGCAGGTGCTGCACCTTCTGCGATTGCATGGGAAGGTGCCGTGTATAATGAGAGAGGTGTTAGGTGTGATGGAGGAGTGGACTAAGTTGTCCTGGAGGGAACGATCTCTGCAGAATGTAGACGGGGATGGAAGGGAAGATGTGTTTAGTGGTGGCGTTGTGTTGCAGTTGGCGGAAATGGCGGAGGATTATTCTTTGCATGTGAAGGCTGGTGGGGTGAAAGGTGAGAACAAGAGGGACCCTAACTTTGTTCTGGGAGGGGGTGAGGGTCGTGGCACAGGAGATGGATCGCACGCTGTTGAGAACCCTGTCAACAACAATAGGTGGGAAGCCACAGTTGGAGAAGAAGGAGCACATATTAAGAGCACCACTTTGGAAGTGGCCTCATTGGAACAAATGCGGCGGAGGCGAAGGAGCTGAGAGAAAGGGATAGAGTTCTTACAGGATGTAGGGTGAGAAGAGCTGTAGTCCAGGTAGCTGTGGGAGTCAGTGGGCTTGTAATGAATATTAGTGGATAGACTATTGCCGGAAATGGAGACAGAAAGGTCAAGGAAAGGAAGGCAAGTGTTGGAGATGGACCAGGTGATGGAAGAATGGAAACTGGAAGCGAAGTTTATGAATTTTTCCAAGTCAGGATGAGAGCATGAAGCCACACTGAAATAGCAGAAGAACAATGGTAAGAAAGGACCTTGGCTCACCAGATGAAAAACTTGAATCAGAATGAATTGAAATTATGAATAACAAGGGTCATAAAAAGTTGATGGAAGTAATTTATAGGATCCCTTGAGAATAGTTATGTTGTTGGACAGAATATTAAGCAAGAAATAATTAAAGTTTGTAACAAAATAATACAGAAAGCATGAAGGGCTTTGGTTTTCTGATGCAGTCAACAAATTACATTGTTTGTAGAATATGGAAGCAACTAGGGATTTATTTGAAATCTAGAACTGTGTAATTGTTTGTTTATTAGAAATATCCTGGCAAAAGATTCTCTGTGGAAAAGATATGATAACACAATTGAATTTCATATTAGGTTTGAGAGTTACTTGTTCAAAACAAGAATCTTAAATTTAAACAAAGCCAATTACCTCAGTATGATGAGAGAACTATCTAAACTGACGATAAATAAACAGGAGAAAACATTTAAAGAAAAACTTAAAGGACTCAAAAATCTATTCTAATTTTTAAAATCCAATGAGTAAAATCTGTCTGTGCCTTACTTGAGAAGTTAAGGATCACATTACATTAAAAAAGGCTCATTATTAGTCTTTAAAACTGAAGATTCAGGAGGCTTTATAAATCAGTAAAAGGAAAAGTATAGAATATAATAGGAAACTAGCAATGTAAAAATGTATTGCAATAATTTTTACAAGTACACAGAAAAGCAGGAGATTAATTTAAATAAAAGGTCCTTTAGAGGCAGTGGAAGGAGAAATTATCATTAGGATTAAGAGTATAACAGGTGTTGAAGAAATATTTTTCATCAGTACTCCCAATAAAAGATACAATTTGCATGTCAGAAATAGAGGGTAATTCAGGAGCTAATAAGAAAAAGGAACTTCATATATGATTAATTAAGGGACAAAAAGCAAAGCCTAAAGAAGGCTTTGTTCAATTTGGCAGGTTGGCATTCCTGATGAAGGGCTTTTACTGCCCCTCGGATGCTGCCCTGAACTGTTGTGCTTTTCCAGCACCTTTTAATCCAGAATCCGGTTTCCAGCATCTGCAGTCATTGTTTTTACCTAGTTGATTTTAACCCTACTGCGAATCCTCTTGCAAGGATGCCTGCCTTGAAGTTTTCCTCCTCTCTCTACAAGAATCTCAGGGAGTCCCTCTCCCACTGCAACTCCCAGGTCATTTCCTCTGCCCTGAAGCTCTTCAACCATGTCCTGAAACAGACTCGCTACTACAGCCACATTTGCTTCCTCAGTGCCTGCCTTCGTAACCAACTCATCCCACACTGACTCCGGACCACCTTTAAATCAGCAGAGTTCGGAACCGAACAGGACAAACAGTACAGACAACAGAGGCATTCCTGATGAAGGGTTTTTGCTGAAACATCGATTTTACTGCTCCTCGGATGCTGCCTGAACTGCTATGCTTTTCCAGCACCTCTCATCCAGAATCTGGTTTCCAGCATCTGCAGTCATTGTTTTTACCTAGGTTGTAAATAGTGAAGAACCACAAGGATCAGCACTGGAACCTCTATCATTTACAATCGATATTAATGACTTGAATGAAAAGACTGGGATAAATAGATACAAATTAGTTGACAATACAATTGTTATGACCCACTTAGAAAAGTGTGACCCACTTAGAAAAGAGCCACATTACTCCTGGGGTCACCATAAAAGTTAATGATCTAATCAATGTCCTACCATCATAAATTTACCTGGCTGATGGATTCAGCTAAACAGAAAACAATGACCAGGTTCCTGTACTTAAACACTAATGTTTATTACAAACAAATAAGTTCTATCCATAGGTAAACAAACTGTGAATTGTCAACATGTAACTCAATAACTGTTGCTGATTTTCCCTGTATCCTTTTTCTCTTTCAGCCCATATCCTTTTTAACTGCAAGTGCTATAGCCAATTCCTTTTTGAAATCATACAATGTTTTGGCCTTAACTTTTCCTATGGTAGTGAATTCCATAGACCCACCACTTTCAGGGTGAAGAAATTTCTTTCATCTCCGTCATCAATGTATCATTCACTGTAATTGCTGGTTCTGTACTCCACCATCATCAGGTGCATCCTTCCCTGTTCAGTTCTGTTAGGGTTTTATAACTTTGTATGAGATTCCCCTCTCATTCTTTTGAACTACAGTGAATATAATAAATTATTCAACCTCTCCTCATATGACAGATCTGCCATTGCAGGAATCCGTCTGGTTGCTTGACTCCATGTGTAGCAAGAATTGTCTTTGTCAGATAAGGAAGCCAAAACTGCGCACAATATTCCAATATTCTCACCAACACACTCTATAATTGCAGCAAGACACCCCAGGTCCTCCAGTTGAATCCTCTCATTATAAAGGTCATTATCATTTACCTCTTTTTTTTACTGCCTGCTGTACCTGCATGTTTACCTTCAGCTACTGGTGTGTGAGAACACTTACATCTCATTGCGCTTTCATTTTATACTTATTTAGATAATCTGTCTTACTGGTTTTGCTCCCAAAGTAAATAATCTCACATCTATCCATATTATACTGCTTCTGCGATGCATTTGGCTATTCACTCAGCCTGTCCAAAACACACTACAACATTTTTGCATCTCCCTCACGGCTCACCCTGCCACCCAGCTTTGCGTCATCTGCAAATCTGAAGATATTACATATAGTTCCCTAATTAAAGTCATTAATACAATTGTGAATAACTGGGGCCCTAGCACGGATCACTGTGGCATCCCTCTAGTCACTATCTGCCAGTTGGCAAAAGGCCTGTTTATCCCTACTGTTTATTTCCTGTCTGCCAAATAGTTTTCTATCCATCTCAGTACAGAACCTCCTGTCCTGTGTGCTTTAATTTTATATGCTAATGTCTTACGTGGGAATTTGTTGTAAGTCTTCTGAAAGTTCAAATAAACAACATTTACTGACACCCCCTCATTAACTCTACTAGTTCCATCCTTGAAGAATTCCAGAAGATTTGTTAAGTATAATTTTCCTCTGGTAAATCCATGCTGACTCTGTCCAATCCTGCCACTGTTTCCTAAGTGCTCCGCTATTTAAATCTTTTTTATTGGACTTTAGTATTTTCCCACCTACCAATGGACAGCACGGTGGCTCAGTGGTTAGCATTGCTGCCTCAGTGTCAAGGACCCAGGTTCAATTCCAGTCTTGGGTGACTGTCTGTGTGAAGTTTGCTTGTTCTCCCTGTGTCTGTGTGGGTTTCCTCCCATAATCCAGAGATGTGTAGGTCAGGTGAATTGGCCATGCTAAATTACCCATAGTGTTAGGTGCATTAGTCAGAGGGAAATGGGTCTTGGTGGGTTACTCTTCAGAGGGTCGGTGTGGAGTTGTGGGGCCGAAGGGCCTGTTTCCACACTGTAGGGAATCTAATCAATAACAGGCTAACTGGTCTATGCTTTCTAAGTTTTCCTCTACATCCCTCATTAAATAGAGGGGGACATTTTCTATCTTCCAGTCCATAGGAACTGTTCTAGAGTCTATAGAATCTTGAAAGGTGACCACCAATGCATCCAATATATCTGGGGTCACTCCCTTTAGTATATTGGAATGTAGACTATTGGGCTCTGGGGATTTATTGGCTTTTAATCCCATCAGTTTCCCCAACTCCATTTCTCTACTAATACTGATTTCTTTCATTTTCTTCCTCTCACTGGACCCTGTGTACTCCTACATTTCTGGTATGTTATTTGTGTCCTCCCTCGTGAACACAGAACCAATGTATGTATTTAGTTGGTCAGCCATTTCTTTGCTTCCCATGATGAATTTCATGCTAAATGGTATGAATAAAAGGAAACTAGAGCACCAAGGAAGAAAATGTGAAAAACATTCTGGTGACCCAGAAGTTTTCAAAAGAAGCATATGACTGATAACAGTGAATCCCACAAAACCCATGACAACACTCAGTACAGAGTTTTCTTCAGAGAGTGGGACAGAAACATTTGAGCTGACTAGATATTCAGGACCAGGAAGAATTTGTAGCTCTGTGAGAGACTGTTTTCAGGAGTGTTCCTGAGGTAAAGTTTAGTAGTTTCCCAAACAGACATCATGGTCTGCATGATGTAAAGTGAAAACAGATTTGTATAAAAGGCAACATATCAAATTGTGCAGTAATTCAGGCTGAAAGGGGAGTAATTTCTTTTTTAAAAAACTTCCAATCAGGTGTCACTGCTGTAGTTTGTGGATATCATGAGGCAATACTGGGAAAATTAAACTGCAGGCCCAAGAGAAATCTCATTCTGGGAGTGGAGAGCCAGGGAAATGACTGAACAAGTCACTCAAAGATAAGCATTTTTTTTATTTCAAAAATATACTTTATTCATAAAATAATTTGATGGTCTGTACAGTTGGTCATGCCATACATATGTAAACATGTACGTACAGAGATCAGAATTTATCATTTTTATATAGGTCTGTACATTTTTCAATCATATGCCCATATAATTAGCTGAGGCGTCAGCGGAGCCCAAATGATTGCATGGGCCCCCTGTTCTTCGTTAGGCAGGCAGACTTTACACAGTGGTCTTTCCCCACCGTGCCTTGGCGGCAGCTGCCCCAAGCTTCAGCGTGTCCCTCAACACGTAGTCCTGGACCTTGGAATGTGCCAGTCTGCAGCACTCAGTCGGGGTCAACTCCTTCAGCTGGAAGATCAGCAGGTTTCGGACCACCCAGAGAGCGTCCTTCACCAAAAATATGGAACGCTTCACGAATTTGCGTGTCATCCTTGCGCAGGGGCCATGCTAACCTTCTCTGTATCGTTCCAATTTTAGTATATGTGCTGCCGAAGCGAGCAGCCAATGCCCCAAGCTTCAGCGCATTGAGTAACTTAAAGGCATGAGATTCTGGAATAACACACACATTTTTGTGAGAAAACAAGGTGCAAGTGTTGTGGTTGATAACACTTTTTAGTAATGACCAGGAGATGCAGTGAATTCCTTAAGGTGATAAGTCTTTATTTGCAAACAACAGCTGTGGCCATCAGAGCAGACAACCCTGAAAGCCCACGAGCAGCATGAGTACTCAAATGTTTTTGTTCTAAAGGCCATGCTTTATCCCTGTTACATTAGCATAACCAATTGCACTAAGCCTACATTATATCACCTTAACCAATCAGACACTGCCTGGGAGACTATAACCTGGTGGTGTAGCCCGGACGGAATTTCACATTGGCCCCAAGGTCCCATACTTCCCGCGGGAGCCTGTGCCCCACAACCTGAGCCGCCTCCGAAATTTTAATTTTGTCACTTTCAAAGATGTAAAAAGGAGGGCCCTGTATAGACTGCTGATGCACACGGTCCATCTCTTCTCCCTCATCCACCGTCCGGACACGCCTTGGCGTGCCCGTTTGCCACCGGGCGGTGGGGATCCCCAGTGGAGGTCTCTCTACGCGGGAGTCCTCCCCCTTTCTCTCGGGGATCTGGGGTGGAGGGTGCTGCACGCAGCAGTCCCCTGCAACCGCAGATTGCGGTGGTTCACGGACTCCCAGCCAAACTGCTTGTTCTGTGCTGCTGTGGAGTCCGTGGACCATGTGTATATTGGGTGTGGGCGTTTGCACTCCCTTTTTGATTTTCTGAAAAACCTTCTCCTCTGTTTTTGGCTGCACTTCAGTCCCACGCTCCTGATCTTTGGGCACCCGGTACGGAGGAAGGAGGGCAGGTCTGAAGACCTCCTCGTGGGTCTGCTCCTGGGCCTGGCCAAACTGGCCATCAACAGGTCGAGGCAGCGGGCCGTGGAGGGGGTCGTTAGGGCCGACTGCCTGCCCCTCTTCCACAGTTACGTTAGAGCCCGGGTGTCCTTGGAGAAGGAGCACGCGGTGTCCACCGACACTCTGGAGTTGTTCAGGGAGAGGTGGGCGCCGCAGGGAGTGGAGTGCATCATTTCTCCCTCCAATTTTATTTTGATTTAGTCCCCACCCTCCCCTTCACTGTTTTTGATCACACAGCACTGCCCTTTGATGTGAAGGGCAGTGCTTGTCACTGGCCACCCAGGTGTTTTCCTATCTTCCTGGTGGTGGAAATTGAAGAAAGATTCGTGCACTTTGTGTCTCTCACTGTGTCTCACACCTGCACACACACACACCATGGGTTCTGGGGAAAAAAAGAGAAAAAAAAAATATAAACAGAAGTGTGCCCTTTGTGAAGGGCAGTGTTTGTCACTGGCCACCCGGGTGTTCGCCTATTGTGAGTAAAAAGAAAAAAAAACCTGGTGGTGTGATTTTTAACTTTGTACACCCCAGTCCAACATCACCGGCATCTCCAAATCAAGACTCTGCCACAATTGTCTTCTGGACTGCTGCAGACCATTATGTTGTGCTATGGTCATCTTTCTTCACCTTTTGTCACCTGACAGACTACAGTCACGCAAGGCTGACTCGAGCACATAACCCAGACTTTACACTTGCGCAACATCCCAACCTGCATTACTTTGTAGTTATATATTCCTATCTACTCTAAATGCCTCCCTTTGAGATCTATTGGTCTCACACAAAGAAATAACACAATGAGACTAGATCTTCAGAATCCAATTCATATAGCTGCAGGCCCGAAAGTGGGCAGAAAATAATTTAGAGATTCAGTCCTCAAAGGGCTCTTCCTCTATCCTTGGAGTATCTGGGCCAAAAATCCATCCCCCATTGTCTAGAACAGGAAAAAAAGACCCAGACACCTTTACGGACTAAATTTAAGGAAAAAAGAAACCAAAAAAAAATTCAAAAACTCGTGCCCCCACATGCTGTCTGCACTTCAGTGGACAGTGGGTCAAAATTATAGAGCGCTGGAACCTTTTCTGCAATGGGAGATGACTCAGGACAGACTGGCACGACGAGGAGTTGCTTTGCAGTATGCGCACTAAAAAAACCTTAATGAGAGGTACAGCATGGCATAGTGCAACAGCAAGGACTAGTAACACAATAGCAGCAATGATTCTAATCTTGGCAAACCAAGCCCCCCAAGCTCCCCAGACGCTGTCTAAACAGTCAAAGAACTGATGACCAGGCCCCACATTTTCCTTAAGATCTCTTCTTAGATTTCTTAGCTTATCCATTGCCTTAGTAAACGACCCCTCAGGACTGGTGTTATTAGGTACAAAGGTTCCCCAACCATTACACAGACACTGCCTTTCTCTGACAACAGCCAGTCCCAAGCCTGCCTATATTGCCACCCCATTATACTGGTTGCATCCAACTGCTCACCTAATGCTGAGAGGGCATCATCGGTGTAAATAATCAATCTCTGCTGGTTATGGTAACAAAGAAATCCATTTGGCATTTTTGCTAACACCAATGGTGGGGATAATTGCTTCCCAGCCTGCAGCAATCTCGTTTCTGGCCTTGAATTCATTAGGGATGCCCCTTAGCTGCCCTATACCATCAATCCGAATTGTAGGGTCAGGGACATAATCTCTCCCGTGGTGGCGCAGTATCCGTTGAAGTGGTGTCAAACTGAGCCTTCAGTGAGATAACAATTTCCTGTAGTAGCATCACTCGGGTGCAGGGGCCTCCCCATCCCAGGGGAAGTGTTGGCCTCAATCCCCCTTGCATGTCACACAACCACCAAATATCTGCTAACGGGATAAGCTGGGCATCCAATGCACGATCTGGGGGTGGGACACCTGCAACAGTCACCACGCCGGGTGTGACGTCCTATGTCCGGGTGCACTTTCCCACAAAGTGGCCAACCAGGATGTCACCACACTGCGTGAAACACTCAAAGCCCAAATGGTGACGGAGGGCAAGGGCCTGTATTGGTAATGTACAGTTGTCTTTTGGAGGTAGACCAATGATTTTGGATGAGTTCAGTTTGATCACATTAGGGAGATGCCTGGTACAACAGGGTGGCATGGTGGCACAGTGATTAGCACTGCTGCCTCACAGCACCAGGGACCTGGGTTCAATTCCCACCTCAGGCAACTGTCTGTGTGGAGTTTGCACATTCTCCCCATGTCTACATGGGTTTCCTCCGGGTGCTCTGCTTTCCTCCCACAGTCCAAAGATGTGCAGGTTAGGTGAATTGGCCGTGCTAAATTGCCCGTCGTGTTAGGTGAAGGGCTAAATGTAGGGAAATGGATCTGGGTGGGTTGCTCTTCGGAGGGTCGGTGTGGACTTATTGGGCTGAAGGGCCTGTTTCCACCCTGTAAGTAATCTATCTAACATACACCAATATGGCCAATAGGGAGTATTGCTCATACAGTTGAGGTAACACGGGTCATTTACGACACAGCGCTTTCTTTTGCAAGTTGTAATCACATTGGGGCATTGTCTGTCACAATGACTTCTGATCATTTGTTAAAAATTTCACAACCTGTTCCAGTACCTGAGTCTTCAGAGGGTGTTGCCTCCACCCATCTATTAAATCTATCCATCACCACCAACCATATATCTTTTCCCTTTCACCGTCTTTATCATGTCCACAGAGTTAATGATCAAATGTTTAAACGGTCCTTCGGGCACTGGTATGTGACCTAAAGGGGTCGATATTCCCTTTGCAACATCATTCTGAGCGCATACCTGTCATTGTGACAGGATGTAATGCGTTGTCTTGTTCCCAGTCCCAAAGATGTAGTACTAGGGCCTACCTGTCCCCACTTACAGGGATCCCAAGGGAAAGGGTTGCTCAGCAATGGTCGCTGGGTGGGCATTTGAAATAGGTTCCACCCTCACTGGGGATCCTGCTCCCAATCAACCCTCAGGACTGGTACATGGCATTTGGGATTTTGAGTATGCTGGACATATTTGGTTTTACCTGTATTTGGATCATGGTTCAGTCTGGTTCTGGCCATCCTATTAGAAAACCACTGCTCACCTCATTTGTGACAAGAAAATCCTGGACTAGTTCATATTGTTTGTCCAGATCACATCAGCGACACCAGAAATAAAGAAAGCATAGTGTTAAACAAAGGTGAGTCAGCTTCTCAACTATTTTCAATTGTGGGCTGTATACCACTTCCGTCAGACAGATGGCCACTTGTTTCAGTCTTATTACACCAGCCATTCGTATTAAGGCCATTACCAGATATTTGGTGTGTTTATA
Organism: Chiloscyllium plagiosum; assembly: GCF_004010195.1. Taxonomy (NCBI): domain Eukaryota; kingdom Metazoa; phylum Chordata; class Chondrichthyes; order Orectolobiformes; family Hemiscylliidae; genus Chiloscyllium; species Chiloscyllium plagiosum. The sequence continues at coordinate 35,726,033 of NC_057722.1, read as the reverse complement.
TCTGTATCATTCTTTCTACATATTGAGCAAGTTGGGCCAGTTTCTTCTTGCAGTCAGTGGCATGCTTCATAAACATTACTCTAATTCCCAGGATCGCCCCTAGTTTACGATGGTTCAAGCCACTCATCCCCATGATATCGGCTATGAAGACTGGATACTTCACTTTCAACATAAGGAAAGGTTTATCATGAGGGGGTATGCTGGGGACAATCAGGAAATGTTAAGGGTTCAATGGGTATCCTGGAATAAAATCCCCGTCCCTCATCCCTATCACTGTCATCCCCATCTTCAAATAGGATCAGTATGCCAGACATAGGCTCGGGATTCCAAGTAAAATGTAATTTCTTTTTTACAGCGTTGTTGCTTTAACTTTTTTAATATATTCCTCAACCTTAGTGGCTTTACACTGTTTCTCTTGTTCCCTTTGTTTTATATCTACCCATTCACAGTCAGCTATGAACATCTCCCAGCTTTTGGGAGTTCCATCTGCTGTACATACCTCTATCTCCCTAACACGTGCATAATTCCTTCAAATGGCCACTAAGGTATCTTTTCATTTACTATTGGCTTTATCCTTCCATTATTTAATTAATAATTAATTAATGGCTTCAAAGTAACCATGAGGCAATGACACGGATCACTGACAATGTCTTAAGGTATAAAACCAATCGATCCTACCAATTCATTCTGATTTTGAGATTCAAGGCTAATACAATTGATTATTTAAAAAAAAACTAATATAATCATTATCTGTAATTCAGAGGTGGAAACTTAACAAGTGACTAAGATTTTAAAACATCATTTATTCAAAAATCAGTGATAAAGTGTAAAATATACACAGTTTCCAACCTTGAAAACCATTATAATAACCTGGTTCTAGTCCCTTAATTTAAATCCCAGATTAGGTTCCTGAAGTAGTTCTGACCAGTCATTGCTCATTCATAATGCTATAGATCGTGAAATGATGCAGCAGCATTAAAAGATCTTGTCTGCTCACATGCTAACAAAGTACTTCGACTGCATAACTAATGGCCGAATCCAAAGACACGGATATTAACAATAGGATATTAATTCTGTTACATGAGTTGTCACAACCTAATGTTGAACTGAAATTTCAATTGTCAGTGAGGGAAGGAAATTGATGTAGAGAAAAGCTGCAACTGGCAATCACCAATGAGATGCAGTCGTCTTAAAATTAAGTGGAAACAAACGGGCACGAAACAAAAATTAAATCTGCTAGTATCGTTTTCTGAAAACAATGCTGTTGGCTTGGAATATTTTGGATCTATCTTTATACTTGCAATTTTAAAAAAAATTAAACTAAATTCTATAAAGTTCATTTAATTCCTCCACTCAATGAGCAAATGTCTGAGGTGATTTTCCTCAATGGTAGGTTTAGATTATTACTTTTAAAAATTGAGCAGATACCTGCCGAGGCCAGGATTTACAGTGCTACTGCTTTTACTGCCTTTGGGTGAATCAAAGATTTGACTAATGAGGTGAAAGTGGTGAGATTAATCTTTGGCAGTAGCATGAAATAATGGGTGATTTGAGAGCAGATAATGTCATCTTCCTCCACATTAAACTGATTTGAATTTAAGTAAGATTGGCTGGCTGTCATGTAAACTGTGACTATTGACAATAGAGTAGTCATGGTCTGTAAGAAGAATGGGTGGGTTAATATCTCATTAATATACCTTTTTTTTAATAAAATTTTCACTTGCTCTCTCACACATGAACATTTTCCAACGTTCTTCCTATCTGTTTGCAGCTTTTGCTTATTCCTTGCTTGTAGGGGTAATGAGGCACTCCCATTCCAGAACAGTCAAAGCTGTGACAAATAGCTGCTTAACCAAATGGATCTCTCAGCCATTTCATTTGCAATTCTAGCAATATTTTCAAGGCAAGTTGTTCATGCCTCTGCATTAGTCTGCGACCTAACTTCGGGAACCCCGTCACCGATAATAGCAGTGCCTTCAAATCTCCCATACTCAACAGTAGTCCTGTGGTTTCATCTTCAAAGGCCCTAATCCACTTCCCTGCACCCTCATGTATACTGGGCAATGCATTTCTCAGCCCCTCCGCATCCTGGGATCTCCAAAGAATGTATTGTGACTGTCCGCACCCACCCCCCTTTTATGAGCAAAGGCATCATTCTTTTTGCATGTGGGGACTCTTTTTCTCCCTGCTATCATCCTCATCCAGGGAGTTCCCTTCAGACCCTCCCCTGATCACGCTGTTCGAAAACCTTTGGCCCCTTCAAAAGGTCGAGTTCCCTCTGACCCCGATCAATACCAAATTCTCCCTCTGTGTTTTGAATTTTTCCACTGCATCCGTAACAATTCTCTCTCATATTGCCTTTCCTTGATCATCCCCTTCACTTCCTCCCTTCTCTGGTTCAGTTAGCTTTATCGTCCTTGTCCTCAACCCAGTCAATCTCTCCTCCTATTTCCACTATTCCCTTAATCGAAGGACATTGCTTTGTGTTTTCTTTGTTCGAGTAAGGCAGCGGTTCCTCTAGCTCCTGCAAATCAGGATACAAAGGAGAGTTATCTGCCTGACCTTCAGTTTCAGACTGCTTTTGTTGTTCTTTGGTAGCTTGCCTGGTAACTACAGGGTCCTGGAATGCTGTTATCAGTTTCTCTCACTCTTCCCTGAAAAGTTTTAAAGTTTCTGTCTCCTGTTCCCTTTTCTGATTCCTCTTATTAGAATGATCTTTTGGTTTGTGGCTTTTAATTAATCCTTCCATTTCATCAGACATATTTATATCAAAGGTACCTGATTTTGGCCACTTAGTTACTTAGTTCTTTCATGCCATTTCTCTGAGATCCTCACTATGTCATGTTTTGAAACAGGGAATTTTTTACTCAATATTTCAACTGCTTTCCTTTGTTCATCCTGACATATATTTCTGTTCAGCTAATCTATTGCCTCTGTTCTCACGGTTCACTCCCCTTTGCCTTACGAGTCCAGTAGCGCCTCATCAATTATGAGTATTCCCTAACTCTACAGTTTGTAATCATCCCTTATCAATCTATTAGTCCCTAAACATTCTTGATTTCAACTAATTAATAATGACAATCTATTTGCGGTATGAGGCAGGAACTTTCAAAAACTGATTGGGAGCAGACGTTTGCAGTTAAAGGGGTGGCTGGAAAATGGGAAGCTTTCAGAAATGAGATAACAAGAATCCAGAGAAAGTATCATCCTGTTAGGATGAAAGGAAAGGCTGATAGGTACAGGGAATGCTGGATGACTAAAGAAATTGAGGGTTTAGTTAAGAAAAAGAAGGAAGCATATGTCAGGTATAGACAGGATAGATCGAGTGAATCTTTAGAAAAGTATAAAGGCAGTAGGAGTATACTTAAGAGGGAAATCAGAAGGGCAAAAAGGGGACATGAGATAGCTTTGGCACAATACAGTTAAGGAGGATCCAAAGGGCTTTTACAAATACATTAAGGACAAAAAGGTAATTAGGGAGAGAATAGGGCCCCTCAAAGGTGACCTTTGTGTGGAGCCACAGGAGATGGGGGAGATACTAAATGCGTATTTTGCATTAGTGTTTACTGTAGAAAAGGACATGGAAGATATAGACTGTAGGGAAATAGATGGTGACATCTTGAAAAATGTCAATATTACAGAGGAGAAAGTGCTGGATGTCTTGAAATGCGTAAAAGTAGATAAATCCCAGGACCTGATCAGGTGTGGGAAGCTAGGGAAGTGATTGCTGGACCTGTTACTGAAATATTTGTATCCTCAATAGTCACGTGTCAGGTGCTGGAAGACTGGAGGTTGGCTAACGTGGTGGCACTGTTTAAGAAAGGTGGTAAGGACAAGCCAGAGAACTATAGACCATGAGCCTGATGTCAGTGGTGGGCAAGTTGTTGAAGGGAATCCTGAGGGACAGGATGTATATGTATTTGGAAAGGCAAGGAATGATTAGGGATAGTCAACATGGCTTTATGCGTGAGAAATCATGTCTCACAAACTTGATTGAGTTTTCTGAAGAAGTAACAAAGAGGATTGACGAGGGCAAGGTGGTAGATGTGATCTATATGGACTTCAGTAAGGTGTTGGACAAAGTTCCCCATGGGACACTGGTTAGCAAGATTAGATCTCATGGAATACAGGGAGAACTAGCCATTTGCTTACAGAACTGGCTCAAAGGTAGAAGACAGGGTGGTGGTGGAGGGTTGTTTTTCAGACTGGAGGCCTGTGACCACTATTCATCATTTATCTAAATGGTTTGGATGTGGGCATAAGAGGTATAATTAGTAAGTTTGCAGATGATACCAAAATTGGAAGTATAGTGGACAGCGAAGAATGTTACCTCCAATTACAACAGGATCTTGATCAGATGGGCCAATAGGCTGAGATGTGGCAGATGGAGTTTAATTCAGATAAATGCGGGGTTCTGCGTTTTAGAAAAGCTAACCTTAGCAGGACTTATAAACTTAATGGTAAGGTCCTAGGGAGTGTTGCTGAACAAAGAGACCTTGGAGTGCAGGTTCATAGCTCCTTGAAAGTGGAGTCGCAGGTAGATTGGATAGTGAAGAAGGCGATTGGTATGCTTGCCTTTATTGGTCAGAGTATTGAGTACAGGAGTTGGGAGGTCATGTTGCAGCTATCCAGGACATTGGTTAGGCCACTGTTGGAATACTGCGTATAATTCTGGTCTCCTTCCTATTGGAAATATGTTGTGAAACTTGAAAGGGTTCAGAAAAGAGTTGCACTATGTTACCAGGGTTGGAGGATTTGAGCTATGGGGGGAGGTTGAATAGGCTAGGGCTGTTTTCCCTGGAGTGTTGGAGGCTGAGGGGTGACCTTTTTAGAGGTTTATAAAATCATGAGGGGCATGGATAGGATAAATAGACAAAGTCTTTTCCCTGGGGTCGGGGAGTCCAGAACTAGAGGGCATAGGTTTAGGGTGAGAGGCGAAAGACTAAAAGAGACCTAAGGGGCAACTTTTGCACGCAGAGGGTGGTACGTGTATGGAATGAGCTACCAGAGGAAGTGGTGGAGGCTGGTACAATTGCAACATTTAAGAGGCATTTGGATGGGTATAGGAATAGGAAGGGTTTGGAGAGATATGGGCTAGGTGCTGGCAGGTGGGACTAGGTTGGGTTGGGATATCTGGTCGGCATGGATGAGTTGGATCGGAGGGTCTGTTTCTGTGCTGTACATCTCTGACTGTTCTAGGTTGGTATCCACAGAACTTACTAATCACTGGTTCCTTAAAAACCCTTAAAAGAAATGTTCTTAACTTCCCAAAGTGCAAATTAATGTTAAAACTCTCCCGGATCTCAAGCTCCGGGGAACAAGACACAAACATGCAATCACCAACAAGAAAATGTGCATTCCAACCAGATCACAAAGGGTTAATCTCTCATTTGCCCTACTCTCTCGCCCTACTCTCTCTCAACACATGAACATTTCTGCAAGCAGCTAGGAACTCCGCGCTCTCTCTCACTCCAGAGCCCTGCCTGTGCAGGCCCTCACCGCCGGTGAGGCACAAGGACTCACTAACCCCACGTGGAATTTTTGACCAGACAATTTCTACTTTCTCTTTTTTTTTTTAAGATTAGATTACTTAAAGTGTGGAAACAGTCCCTTCGACCCAACAAGTCCACACCAACCCGCCGCAGCGCAACCCGCCCAGACCCATTCCCCTACATTTACCCCTTCACCTAACACTACGGGCAATGCAGCATGGCCAATTCACCTAATCTGCACATTTTTGGACTATGGGAGGAAACCCACGCAGACACTGGGAGAATTTGAAATGCCACACAGTCAGTCACCTGAGGCGGGAATTGTACCCGGGTCTCTGGCGCTGTGAGGCAGCGGTGCTAACCACTGTGCCACTGTGCCGTCCACACTATTCTCACTCATTGCACTGCGCAGTGACCTTGACCAATCCTCTCGGTCTCCTAAAATCTCAATTTATTACTGGACTCTTTTGATTCTTTGGACCAGAGAGAACTTTCAGCAGCTTTTCTGCACTTCTGCATCCCCGAGGACTTCCTTCACTCAACAGAATTCAATCCGAATTGTAAGCAAAACGCTGATCTCTTTTTGTGGGTGGCCAGTCCTTATTCTGTCAGGCACAGGGGCGTCCCCGATGGACCAGGAAGCTCCCTCAGGCTGCCGCCTGCTTTATGTAGGTCTCTTTCCCACCCGGCTCACAACGACAAATTCTGTTGTGGTAGCACCTTTTTGGGAATGACCAGGCGATGCAGCAAATTCCTCAAGGTGATGAGCCCTTATTTGCAAAGAAGAGCTGTGGCCATCAGAGCAGACAACCCTGAAAGCCCACAAACAGTAAGGGTACTCTAATGTTAACTTTAACAATTAGCCTGAGAATATAACTTTTTTTTTAAAAAAAGGTTTTGTGATTTACATATGAAAGAAGTGAAACTAACATGGTTGTTCTAACAGATGAGAGATTTAACAAACAATCAAGGTATTTTTCAATTTATAATTTCAACTACATCTCACTGTAAAATTTTGCTTATAAATTCTGTGTCTTACAATTGTGTACTCCACAACCACCTGATGAAGGAGCAGTGCTCTGAAAGCTAGTGCTTCCATTTAAACCTGTTGGACTATAACCTGGTGTGTGATTTTTAACTTTGTACACCCCAGTCCAACACTGGCATCTCCAAATCAAGACACTACCACAATTGTCTTCTGGATTGCTGCAGACCATCATGTTGTGCCATGGTCACCTTTCTTCACCTTTTGTCACCTGACAGGTTACAATCACGCAAGACTGACTCGAGCACGCAACCCAGACCTTACACTTACGCAATATCCCAACAAGCATTACTTTGTAATTATATATTCATATTTACTATAAAATCAGCATGAATCATAGCAAACGCCATTCCAAACTGTATGGTGTGTGCTCATATGATCCAAGGACTTTAGCAGGTTAAGAAGGCAGCTCTCCACCACTTTTCAAAGGCAATTATGACTGGGCAATCAATCCTGGCCAGGCTAGTGATACTCGCATCCTGTGGTTGAGTTTTAAAAATCAAAGGAGTAATCAAATGATATTGTTGTCTGCCAAGGAGTTAATGAAACATCACACAATTTCAAAGAGTTATGGAAAGCCGTTGACAATTATTTCAACCACAGAACCAATAATTCTGAAAAGGGCAATATTCAACACAAGACTGTAACATTTAGGTAAATCAATAGATGGTTTCATTAATAGTCAATAGAGGATGGACAAGTGATGCAACTATGGGGACAAAGTCAGATTCATAACTGACCAAGTTTCTGTAGGCATTGCAGAGGAGTCTGTTTGATACATAATGGTCCAAAGAAGACCTAACTCTAAAGAAAAGCATTTGATATCGAATGTAGCAGAGCTCTGGAAACAAAACTGGTCTATCCTTAGAGTAAATATAACTTGGCACAGAAGATCTACAGAATCTATTTATTTCTTTTAGGTGCCAACTACAAAAGACAGACTAGATAAGCCTGCCTTGGGTAGATTAGAGATGAGACTCTAAAAGTCCTCCCATGCGTGAATACTTCCCAGCTTTAAAAACTGAATACTGTTATTGTGAAACAGTAGATCAATTTCAAATAATGTATCAAAGTCGCATCTAGGCAGAGAAAAGTAAAGGACTGAAAAGCGACCAAAATATAGAGATAAAGTAGATTTCTAATAGAAGACAAACCTAAATTTTTCCGAAGGGAAATTAACAACCAAGTTGAAGCATTTTGACATCTGTGTTTGACTCAATAAGCATCTCATGAATTTCAAATTTAAAGTGTTACAGTATTATCAGATAGTGAATTCAGATTGTCAAAAGTAATGTTTTGTCAAAGGTTCACATACATGGTCCAAGGGGCATTGCACTTCGTGTTCAAGTTATGTTAGAAGCAAATCTCCAATATGCCAAAATATTAGTAAACCTCGATGTTGCATTGTCCCAATCTCATTCAAAATGTGGTAGAGATTACCACAGAAACAGAAACCACGATGTTCTTTTGAAAATGAATTCCCCAAGTTTTTCAAAGTAAGGTTGAAAAATCAAATACAGCACTATATTGAAGAAAGATTCCAAACTACTACAGCCAGGAAAATACTGCATCCCTCAACAAAACAATCTCAGAATCAAGAGATGATAAGAATAGGAAACATTTCCCTCCTCATGAAGCAAGTTGAATGATGTTAGAGCCTGATACTCAAGTCAAAAGGTGCAATTTGGATTTTTGTTGACATCACACAATTCAACAAGGGGGTATCAAGAAAAAAATTACCTTCTGTTCAAAGTTGAAATTCCAGCTAAAATATCCAACAGCACAGTTTTTTAAATATAGGTCACATCCCAGAAGTAACTATAAATCACAGAGAAAAATCACAGTCAGTAGAAAAATAGTACTGTGAAAATTGTTGGAGTTGCAGGCTAACAATGCTTGGGTCCTGATGGACTTCAACTGAATGGAATGAAGAGCTAGTGTGATAGTTGATGCATTGGTTTTGTCTTTCTCACATTCCCTTTATTCTGGAAAAGTTCCATTAAATTGGAAAGCGGTAAAGGTTATTCAAAGATATTTATTTACTCAAAAAGAGAGGGAAGCAAGCAAGCAAGAAAAAAAAGTCACTTAGCTTAATATTTATCATTGAAAATTTTAGTAACTATTATTAATAAATTATAGGAGAGCACTTATTTCAATTCAAGGTAATCAGGCAGAATCGACATAATTTTGTGGAAGGAGAAATCATGTTTAATCTATCAGAGTTATTTGAGCAAGTAACATGAGGGTGTATGTATTCTCTTGTTGTTTCTTTGGTGGCCAACACACCGGTGAAGTGGTGACAGCACCATTGGTATGGAGCTCCAAGAGTGTCTTAAAGCATTTAATAATTCCTCCATTCTGGACTTCCTGCTCCTCGGTGAAATCTGGGCTGCAATACGGCTTGGAGCACCCTATCCCCAGCACTGATAGCAGGTTGCTACTCCTTTTTGCTCAGGTATTTAAAAAAAAAACTCTGCAGCTTTTACAGTTTTGCCACTGAAGGTGGAAAAAATCCAATTGTCTCCTGTCTCCTTTCTTTTCCTCAACAGCAGGGAATGGAAAATACACAGCCATTTGACTCGCCGGTAATTCAAAGTTACAGATTTGTTGATTTTTAAAAACTTTTATTTCTTCCCTCCTGTTTCTTTCAGTAGCTGGCTCTTGCATAGTTCTGAAAATACACAACTTTCTCAGCAGCACCATCCCTGACAGCATTTTTCAAGTGACTGCCCCACATTGCATACAAAGGTATTTCCCAAAGGAAAAACCAGGAAAACCTACAAATGATCTAATTGATGCAACATGTGTTGTATCTCTCAGAACAATGTTCCAGTGCACCCAATATATTTATTTCCAGGTATTGCATCTTTTTAAAATTGTTTATTCCATCTGGGTTGCAGCCCAGGCAGAGGTTACATGACTATAGCAATCCAGCCATATCTTAAACACTGTTCTATTTCTCAAGCAAGTATCTGCTCAGTTGCAGACTCCCTGGGGTCATTCACTTCAGTTATGTTTACAGATTTAGCTCCACTTGCCTGAGAATGTCTGAAGAGTTGGCTTAGATTCATTAAGAAGGCAGAGGTGGAGTCATACCATCTCTTGCAAACTGATGTGCAAGTTAGATGTTATGGCAGGAATGTAAGTGCCAGCAACAGTTCGGGTTACCACTGCTCTGAGTGTTTCTGTCTCCGCTTCCTTTCAAACTATGAAAGAAAACATTTATAATATCTGTCCAAGTGGTGCAGGGAATAAACGTAAGCCTCAGAAGCTTATTGCCCAAACATTATCCTCATGGGGTAAAGTTTAGCAGGATGAATTCACATCTTTTCATATTGCAAGATCCCCCAAACTCTAAGGGGTTACTGCTGGAAGATACATAGCCACCTGGGCCCAGTTTAAATGAAAATTGGGCCAGTTCTATGCTAGGATGGTGATTTTAAGTACGAGCTTAGTGCCTCTCTGGCTCTGAGCAGAATTTTATAACATTAAATTCAAAGACAACTGTGTTATAGTTCTGAATGAACCTGAGCAATTTCACCTCATTGTTCTTTGCTAGATTGAAGTATTAGAAGTAAAGTGCATCGAGATTTCAATTGAGGACAAATGATATTTCACAATTAAATTCAGTGCATGCTGCAATTTCAATTTCCTAGTTATATCACTCTGGCATTTTTCTGAAATTGAACCAAACTGAGGATTACATCGACAATAAATTCTGTTGTTTGCGAATCCTATCAGATCAAATGGATTGGTTGGAGAGATAGTTAGAGGCAATGAGGAATTTACAAGAGCAAGGGGGATGTAATGGATGACAGTTATAGGAAGGGGGAAAAGTTGTATGGTTAGTTGTAGTTAGATGCATGGTTAGGAACATGGGACTGGGATATCTTAGCAATTACAAAAACATGGCTCAGGGATGGACAGGACTGGCAGCTTAATATTTCAGGATACAAATGCTACAGGAAGGACAGAAAGGGAGGCAAGAGAGGAGGGGGAGTGGCGTTTTTGATAAGGGTTAGTGCTACAGCTGTACAGAGGGAGGATATTCCTGGAAATACATCCAGGGAAGTTATTTGTGTGGAACTGAGAAATATGAAAGTGATGATCACCTTATTGGAATTGTATTAAGACCCCCTATTAGTCAGAAGGAAATAGGGTGGTTATGGTAGGGGATTTTAATTTTCCAAACATAGACTGGGATTGCCATAGTGTTAAGGGTTTAGATGGAGAGGAATTTGTTAAATGTGTACAAGAAAATTTTCTGATTCAGTATGTGGATGTAGCTACTAGAGAAGGTGCAAAACTTGACCTATTCTTGGGTAATAAAATAATTCTATTAGCTTTAAAATAGTGATGGAAAAGGATAGACCAGATCGAAACGTTGAAGTTCTAAATCGGAGAAAGGTCAATTTTGACAGTATTAGGCAAGAACTTTCGAAAGCTGATTGGAGTCAGATGTTTGCAGGTAAAGGGATGGCTGGAAAATGGGAAGCCTTCAGACATGAGATAGCTGGAATCCAGAGAGAGTATATTCCTGTTAGTGTGAAAGGAAAAAACTGGTAGGTATAGGGAATATTGGATGACTAGAGAAATTAAGGGTTTGGTTAAGATAAAGAAAGAAGCATATGTCAGGTACAGACAGGGCAAGTCAAGTGAATCCTTAGAGTATAAAGGCAGTAGGAGTATGCTTAAGGGGGAAATCAGGAGGGCAAAAGGCGGACATGAGATAGCTTTGGCAAATAGGGTTGAGGAGAATCCAAAGAGTTTTCACAAATACATTAAGGACAAAAGGCTAACTCGGGAGAGAATAGGGCCCCTCAAAGATCAGCAAGGTGGCCTTTGTGTGGAGCCGCAAGAGATGGGGGAGATACTAAATGAGTATTTTGCATCAGTATTTACTGTGAAAAAGGACATGGAAGATATAGAATATAGGGAAATAGATGGTGACACCTTGAAAAATGTCCATATTACAGAGGAGGAAGTTCTGGATGTCTTGAAACAGGTAAAGGTGGATAAATCCCCAGGACCTGATCAGGTGTACCCGAGAACTCAGCGGGAAACTAGGGAAGTGATTGCTGGGCCTATTACTGAGATATTTGTATCATTGATAGTCACAGGTGAGGTGCCAGAAGACTGGAGGTTGGCTACCATGGTGGCACTGTTTAAGAAGGGTGGTAAGGACAAGCCAGGGACTATAGACCATGAGCCTGATGTCAGTGGTGGGCAAGTTGTTGAAAGGAATCCTGAGGGACAGGATGTACATGCATTTGGAAAGGCAAGGACTGATTAGTGATAGTCAATATAGCTTTGTGCTTGGGAAATCATGTCTCACAAACTTGATTGAGTTTGTTTGAAGAAATAACGAAGATGATTGATGAGGGCAGGGTAGTAGATGTCATTTATATGGACTTCAGTAAGGCGTTCGACAGGTTCCCCATGTGAGACTGGTTAGCAAAGTTAAATCTCATGGAATACAGGGAGAACTAGCCATTTGGATACAGAACTGGCTCAAAGGTAGAAGGCAGAGAGTGGTGGTGGAGGGTTGTTTTTCAGACTGGAGGCCTGTGACCAGTGGTGCCACAAGGATTGGTGCTGGGTCCACTACTTTTCATCATTTTATATACATGATTTGGATGTGAGAATAGGAGGTACAGTTAGTAAATTTACAGATGACACCAACATGGGAGGTGTAGTGGACAGCGAAGAATGTTACCTCAGATTACATTAGGATCTTGATCAGATAGGCCAATGGGCTGAGAAGTGGCAGATGGAGTTTAATTTAGATAAATACGAGGTGCTGCATTGTAGGAAATCAAATCTCAGTAGCACTTTTACACTTAATGGTAAGGTCCTAGGGAGTGTTGCTGAACAAAGAGACCTTGGAGTGCAGGTTCATAGCTCCTTGAAAGTGGAGTCAGAGGTAGATAGGATAGTGAGCAATGCATTTGGTATGCTTTCTTTATTGGTCAGAGTATTGAGTACAGGAGTTGGGAGGTAATGTTTTGGCTGTATAGGGCATTGGTTGCGCTACTGTTGGAATATTGCGTGCAATTCTGGTCTTTTTCCTATTGGAAAGATGTTGTGAAACTTGAAAGGGTTCAGAAAAGATCGACAAGGATGTTGCCAGGGTTGGAGGATTTGAGCTGGAGGGAGAGACTGAACAGGCTAGGGCTGTTAGGGTTTAGGGTGAGAGGGGAAAGATATAAAAGAGACCCTAAGGGGCAACGTTTTCATGCAGAGAGTGATACATGTATGGAATGAGCTGCCAGAGGAAGTGAGGAAGCTAGTACAATTGCAACATTTAAAAGGTATCTGGATGGGTTTATGAATATGAAGGGTTTGGAGGGACATGGGCCGGGTGCTGGCAGGTGGGACTAGGTTGGATTGGGATACCTGGTTGGCATGGTCAAGTTGGACTGAAGGGTCTGTTTCCACACTGTGCATCTCTATGGCTCTATGCTTCAGCTGATCTTCTGCCGGAATCCTCACCATTGCTTTGTGCCTCTCGACCTAACCATTTCAACATATCCATGGTCAGCCTTCAATTTCACCCTCTGCAAACTGAAGTTTATTCAAAATTCTTCTGGTCACATCCTTATTTGCACCAAGTGTTTTTCATGCATCACCCCTCCATTCACTGACCTATGATGCCCCCAGGTCATGGAACCTTGCCAATAAGGTTCTTATCCTTGTCTTCAAGTATCTTCATGGTCTCACTGTTCAGTATCATTGTATTGTCCTCCACCTTCTGAATCATAGAACAGAATCCCTACAGCGTGGAAACAGACCATTCAGCCCATAGAATTCATACTGACCCTCTGAAGAGCATCCCGCCCAATCCCTGTGTTTCCCATAGTTAATCACATGGCCTGTACATCCCCTTGACACTATGGGCAATTTAGCATGGCTAATTCATCTGACCTGCACGTCTTCGGATGATGGGAGGAAACCGGAGTACCCGGGGAAATCCACGCAAAGACAGGGAGAATGTGCCAGCCCCACAAAGACAGACCCCCGAGGCTGGAATTGAACCTGGGTCCCTGGCATGGTGAGGCAGTAGTGCTAACCACTGAGCCACCATGCTGCCCCAATGTGCCCCTGTTCTGAGATACCCACAATTCTCTAATTATAATATCTTGAGTGTCTTAAGTTCAGTTATTCCATTAGTGGCAGTGCCCTCCGTTGCCAATGCACTAAGGTCTGAAATTCTCTCCCTATACGTCATCTCCTTTCGACCAAACCTTTCACCTTAATACTCACAAGATACACCTTAAAACCAAACTGATTGGCCATGCTGTTTACCATTTGCCTTTATTAATACATCTTTATGACTCAGTGTCTGAATTTGTCTTACGATACTCTTGTTCAGTGCCTTCAGATATTTTATATTTTGTAGATTTCACACTGTAGAAGACAAGGCACTGTTGTCTCTCGAAGTTGTGACACTTTTCCAATGTTCATGAACAGAAAGAGGGATTCAGTCTGCAACACTTTTGTTATCAACTCTGAGTATGAAGTAAATTTTAATATTTATGCAAATATCTGCACTTCCTGTAATTACTAACTGTACCATAATGAATTTTTTAAAATGTATTTGGGATTATTTGATTGCCTATATTCCCAAACAAGAATTAGAGAAAGATCCTGATTGATTCACTTAATTATAGCAGAGGCCTTAAGAACTGTTCCAGCCAACAGGAAAGCTTCACACCAAGCTGTAAGATTTTCAACAAGATATTTTTTAAAAACTATTTGATTCATTCCTGTTTCTTAATCTTCAAACAGCACTAAAACATTTCCACCTACACCTGAATGTCCCACTGACTTGGTACTTTCCAAGTTGATTCCATAATACATTATTAGAATTCTCTCTAACCTGATTGGATACTCACAATTGTCAAATACACTAAGACATTAGAACTATTGTTGTAAAGTATCAAATCCTAAACTAGAAAAAAGTTGAAAAAGTACAATTTTTTAAAGAATAGCTGTTGTGCGATAATACTACGTACAAAGCCAATTTAATTGTTATTTTATCTGTTCCTTAGTACAAACAATTACTATTTTAACATTAAATAATTTCATTTTTGATCATTTGGCATTCTGATTTAGAAACACTTCAAATGTAGATAAAATGTTGACTTTTAAAATTGTTTTGCAATCTGTTGAGAAATTCCATAAAATTTGTTCAAGGAATGTCCATAAAATAATTCAAGGAAACCAATAAGAATATTATTGGCCATGGGGAGCTAGTAGGAGACTGGGATTGCTGATATGGAGAAAAGCAACATTGATCTGCTATGTGGCATGAGTGATGTTGTATTGTTTTATGGTTATGTTTGTTGGGCTCTTCAGCAATAAGAACAGAAAATTCTGTCAATTTACATAATGTCCATCAGCATCTGGATAACATTGTGGGTATGAACTTGTTTTTTGCAGAACTGATTAGTTACATATTTAAAACTCTTTCAGTCTCTCCATGGCCTTACCCATCCCTCTCTGTGTAATCTCTATCCCCACAACCCTCTGAGATAGAAACATACATAGAAGCATAAACATCTCTCTTTAACAACCACACTTTTGTAGTGACTCCAATGACCACTTTGTGGACGTCACAGACAAGTGTCATCTCATCTGCTCTTATCTGATAGACAGTCATTGATCTGATACTGTAATTCTGTTTCTGTTTCCAACAAGTGCTTTATGAAGCATTTCTCGCAGTCTTACTTCTATTCCAATGAATTAATTGAGTGCTTAAACTCAGGACCTGACTACTTTATACCAGATAGTTCAGTGTCCCAACTTAATCATAGATTAAACCAATGTCCACTTTGTTGCAATTTCATCTTTCAATTAGTCTGGGTTTCAGATGGAGTGCATATTTAATGTTACTGGACCGGCATGAATTCTGATGTAATGTTGAGCAATTTGTGGAACTCATGCTGGATATTTAATTTTTCATGCAAATATAGTATCCCTATTTCTAATCTAACAAATTAATATGGAAGACAAAATACTTGAAAAGAAATGAATTTAATCAGAGGCAAATGTAATTAGTCGTTATTCACACTATCTCTCCATATTCATGAAGAAGGACAATCTTACAGTTCTTATGTAATGTGGACAAAGCACCTATAAATCATTTTTATGAAGGACTATTTTTAAATGTACTTATCTGAAATTAAGCACTGTTTCAAAACAACATTGGTGTGAAGTGCTTTTTATTAATTCAGTGTGGAAACCAAATTAATTTTTCACAAAGGAAAACAGGTGAACTCATTAAATCCTCAAGTTGTCTTGCATAATGAAGTACTTTACCTGTTTTTTTCCATATGCCTTTTTTACAGCATCAATGCAAAACCAAAGTATTTCAAGTGAACTTTTAATTGCTTTACTCAATGCTAATAAATGCAAAACAAAAAAAAACTTAACCAGTTAAATGAACAAATTAATCGAACAAACTTATTAAAATGATTGATTCTCTGGGTACCTTCTCAGTGATCTTGTTCTACTAACTCTAACAGGAAACATAACCTAATCAAAGGATTAAGTTTTATATTTTATATTATGATTAGAACACAGCATACAATGAAGGGGTACATATGCCTGTGATAGATATTGGTATAAATTGTACATAATCTTAAATTGATTATGATGAATAATATTCTCTCTGTCCAGTAGCAGAATATTTTCTAGCCGATACATGTTTAGTTCCTTCCATAGTTGTGCTTCTTTTATCAACCTCATTAAAATGAGGATCTGCTCCAAATAGAATGTATTATTCAAAATGGTATTATATTGCTGAGAAAATATTTATGGATGAACTAAAATGTTGATTTCATTGTCCAGACCATAAAAACATGCACATGATTTTTAACTCTTCAAATTTGACAAACAAGTACCATTTTGCTCAAGTTTGTGTTGCCTCAGCCTTTGTTTAGAGCATGGAAAATACATTTCTACATCTAAAATATTTTTAAAAATCAATTTAACATCATATTCTTGTCATTGGAGACACTTTACATTGACTTAGTCAAGAGGTCTGCTTCCACCATATCACAGTGCTTACATGTGGATTCATGTTAATATGTTTCAAACACAACCACAATAATATTGTCCCTGGGAATTAAACTAAACGTGTTTACTGTGAAAATAATGCTTTATATGGATTTTGTACATGAAATATGACAAATTAGAGTAAACTTTATGTAAGACTGAGAAGCTATTTCAAGGAGATCGTCACCTCCTGGTCAAAATGGCTTCAGAATCAACCCAGCTATTTCAGAAGTTGAGATCAAGAGGCCAGAGTCACATTAAAATGCTGGCTTAAATTGAATATAGTCAGTGAAGATGTTAGGTGGGTAGTCTGTTCCAGCTCACAAATTTTGGAAGGTTAAGAATTGTTATAGCTCCCACATTGATTCAGGCAACATTTGGATTTGGAAAAGAAGGAGGTGTTGCCATAAGGTGCCCAGTATTGGGAACAGAATTTTAGTGGTGCGAGAAGGAGTACTCTTTCTATTCCCTGCACCAGAAAAAAAATTCCAAAATATTTTTCAGGCTTTATGTGCCACTACCAATGATCCTTTATAATGGCCACTGGCTAAGCAGGTCACTACCTACTTGCAATTTAATAATGCATAAATCCTCAGTTCACAAGTATAAGCACTTTCTACCAAAAAAAAGGTGTACATGCTACTTTTCCTTTTAGACCTATCTGAAATTTGGACATTGAGCTTTTTGTTCAATGCATTAATAGTTTCCAACTACACTGCTTTACACGCCACCCATACTCGCTTCTGACCACCCCTCTCCACCCCCCCGCCTTTCCTCACCCCCACTCCCTATTTCATGCCCTGCCCTTCTGCTAAGTGTCTAATTCTCACCTGCAAGTAGCTGGCTTTTCAGCTGAAAGTGGCCCCCATTGTGTTTGTCTTTTGTCTGACGTGAATGAAACCTACCGTTTTGAAGGGTGTTCTGTGCTTACTGAAATCTATATGGGAAACAGTCATAGCCATGGTATTAACTACATGCTAATTACACCAGAAGAATTTGATGTCCATTGGTCAGAGAGCTTTGCTTCAACACAAGTCTATTTAAATGCTTGCTAAATTATGTTAGAGCACGCAAAGACAATTATGAATTGAATTTCTAATAAGTTGCAGTGACATTATTGTACTGATAATCAAAACTAACTTGTGCCTAATTATATATAGATCATTAGGCTTCAGGCATTTCCAATAAACATTGGTTGAGAAACTTGCAAAAGCCATCTGAACCCTGACATTGAATTATAACTTTCAATTTTATCTGTGTTATGTTTATCATTACACTAAGAAGAGTTCAACATTGCTTTAGTGCCCAAAATAGTACTCAGTCTTTACTCCTGAAAACAGAATTGTGATTTTCATTCAACTAAATTTAAAGATTCATAACTTATGTGCACATAGTTTCCATATGGTGGAAGTTTTAACATATTTTAGTTCTCTTCTGTATGAACATTGGGAATTTTGGCACTGAAATTGTAAGTGACAGCTTCAGGCTGCAGCTTCTGTCAGCTTGCAATGAGAGACTGGTATAGGTTAAAATAATCGTCAATAATCATTGTTGCATTTCTAAACACTACCAACTTGAATTTATTATAGACCCTTTAACATAGTAAAATATCTCAAGGTGCTTTGCAGGAGCATTATCCAATAAAATTTCACATTAGGCCACACAAAGAAATTAAGGCAGATTGTTTATTAATCACTCTTTGACTTGTTTAGTCCAGAATTTGAAATAATATTAAATTCTATCAACTGGAGTTTTCCTTATTATTGCAGATGTATACATTTCAGGCTATGGAGAAAAAAAAATCCTGCATGAATACAGCCTGTCAGCATACTTTCCTTCCCTACCACGTTTATTCATGTTGCTGGATGTTGCTAGCCTAAGAATGAATACTTTAGAGGCCACTTGAAACATTAGAAATTGACTGGCCTCCATGATTGCTCCACCAGCACTTCAAGGGTACTTGTAGCATATACATAAAGACAGCAATCATTTCCACAGATAGAGACCGAAAGAACTGCTTCAAATATCAAGGTCCAAATTTTTGTTGAAGTGGGAAACTCTCCATCTTAGTGAAGTTGGCAACGAAGGCACATATCTGGAAGTCCAGCCCCCAAATCACTTTACATTTCACTTCAGTTAGCTCTGCTTTTGCGTTCTCATAATTGTCTTTATTTAAGTTTAGAATAATAGCCTTAAATACAGTCTTCTCTCCCTCAATTTATTATGATTGCTACTACATAAGCGTGCTTTCATTATAGGTTTGTTAATTAACCCTAGCTCATTAAACAATTTTGTACATCTTGCTGTTCGGTTGAGCTCACAATAAGCTGTTCATAGAAACTATCCTGAATGTATTGTATGAACTCTTCATCAAGGTTACCTTTGCCCATCTGATTTTTGCAGTCTACATCTGAATTAAAATAATACCATAATTATACTCAATCATACCTTTATGGTTACAGTTAGAGGGCATGCGCACAAATCTCAAATGGTTCATCTTTATTTTTTCTCCTCTCTAATCAAGCAACTTTGACATTCTGTGTTTTGAATTTAAAGCTCCCTATTATACAAATAATATCACTAATTATTAGAGCAACCTTTGTGTTTTCCTGGTTTCCTGTCCTCCTTGAATGTTAAGGACCCTTCATTATTCAGCTCCATTATTTGTCATCCTACAGCCATGTCTCTATAATGGTTAACATATTGTATTAATTATTTCTATTTGCATTATCAGTTAACTCTAGTTTTGAGTGCAATGTGCATCTAAATAAGTCTTTAGGTTTATCCTTTTATTATTTTTACAACTTCTGGCTTTATTTATTGATTCACTCTTAGATTTGTACTCTCTATATCTTCCTATTATGGTCCGTCCATTATTTCCCATATTAATAACATTTTCTCTTGCCTTATTTCTATTCTTTAACTTACCGAATGTTCTCAAATTTGATCCCTTGCCTCCACTCTTTTAGTTTCCTGTGTTTCAGAGTTATTTGAACCCCAAGGACACTGGTCTCTTTCTTCAGTACTGGTATCAGTGCTCTAGGAATTGAAATTTATTCTTTCCACATCAATCCTTGGGCACACATTCACGGAAATGAGGAGACATTTCTTCAGCCAGAGAGATGAGCCTGTGGAATTCATTGCCACGGAGTGCAGTGGAGGCTGGGACCTTAAATGTCTTCAAGGCAGAGATTGATAACTTCTTGACCTCTCAATGAATTAAGGGTTACGGAGACAGTGCGGGTAAGTGGCTTTGAAATGCCCATCAGCCATGATTGAATGCTGGAGTGGACTCGATGGGCTGAATGGCCTTACTTCCACTCCTATGTCTTATGGTCTTACCTCTAACATTCTGAGACTCCGCTTGCCAACTAATTATTACGATCATCTTATACATTATAAATTTGATTTTCCCAAAACTTTTGTATTTCTTGTAAGTTGCCTGATGAATTCAAGACAGAAAGTTTCATCAATACATGTTTTGTTCAGTGAGATGTTCAGCTCTGTATTAAAATGACAATTTTATTTACTCTGTCAATTTGCTTGTGATTGAAGTAATAATATAGAGATTATTCCTCTTGAGGTTCTGCTTTTTTAATTTAGCCCCGAGCAGCTCACACTCTCTCTGTAGAGTATCCTTTCTAGTTCCACCTATGTCATTTGTATCTACACAACTAATGGAAGTTCCCATTCCCAATGCAAGTTCCTTTCCAGTTCATAGCAGGTGCCCGAATTTGGCACAAAGGGTAAGCTTTTGAGGATGTGTGTTGCGAATGAGGTAAAATGCATTAGTGTAGGTGGTGCATGGGGTATTTGTTGGAATGTGAAAGACATAAAAGGTGAGTACTGAAGGCTTTTTTGTTTAATTTTTATTCACAGCTTCATAAAGTACTGGAGAGCTGAGGCCAGCCTTTTGCCGAGCTTGCCTTTGAACCAGCAGCCCCTGAACTCCTCTCGGGTACAGTGGCTATGATTCCTATAAAACCCAATTTCTCCACGACCAAAACCCAACTATTGGGATGGTTTTCCTGGGGCATGGTAAGGCCCACATCTGGAATATTGTATGCAGTTCTGGTCTCCTTGTCTGAGGAACAATATTCTGGCTGTAGGGAGAATGCAACAAAGGTTTACTGAACTGAATTCTGGGATGGAGAGATACTGAATCTCATAGAAATCTACAAAGTTCTAACCGGATTTGACAGGATAAATGCAGGAAGGATATTGCCGATGACTGGAGAATCCAGAACCATGAATCACAGTCGATGGATATGGGGTAGACCATTCAGGACTGAGATAAGGAGAAATTTATTCACCGAGCAAGTGGTGAGTCGGTCACAGAAAGCAGTTGAGGACAAGACATTGCATGTTTTCCAGAAGGTGCTAGATCTAGTTCTTAGGGTGACACTGATCAAAAGGTATGGGGTGAAAGCTGAAAATTGGTCCTGAGTTGGATGATCAGACATAATGATATTGAAAAGTGGGGCAGGTGCAAAGGGCTGAATGACCTACTCCTATTTCTGTTTTTCTATGTTTCTATGTCGGTTTGTGTAGACAGGGTTTGTCCCAATTCTGCACTCCCAACCAGGAGCAAAAATTTAGGTCCCAGTCTTTGTACTTGAATGTTTTTAGAATAAAGTATTTCAGGAGTGTTCAATCCCATGGGATAAACTCAGCATTGCTTGCATCAAATCTACATTTGTGACTTGATATAATATTGATTTGTACTGTTTTCTTCTATAATTGTGGAGGAATGTTAGCACACACTGTGAATGGTATTTTCCCTTTAAACATTTCGGTGCAATTCCAGATTGTGGCATATATTGTGTAAACTCTTGAAGGGTAGGAGATTTGTTGCAGAATATACTGAACTTTAGAAACATCTTGTATCATACTCCCTATACCTAACTTCATTTGGTAAAATGAAAATCAGAGAAATAGACCAAAATTGCATTTCATTTTTAGTGCCTCATTTTAAAATCCTATGCCCTTAAATTAGTGACACTGAACCTGATGTCTATTTTTCCATTTGGAACTCTGACTAATTTCAACTCAGAATCTTTTCAAAGTGTATATTTATGGTGTACATCACAGGAACTGAGAGCCTCGATGATAAACATTTCAATCGGCAAGATTAGGATTTAATAGATTCCATTTTATTTAGTTTACTTTTGCAATAGGAATAGCAATAAGTAATATCTATTTTATCAGTATTTGATTATCCAAGTATGATTCATGTTGAGAAGAAAAAGGTAGTTGTTGAATAGACTTTTTCTAATATTTCTGTTTGGAGGAGTTCTTACACTATGATTGCTTGTTTTTATGTTCTCATGGATTTTTGGTGAATTCTTGCTGACAATTCACATTTTATTCTATGACAAGTCTGCACATTTTACATTATTCCAACATATTTTAATTTAGCATTTTACAGATGATAAATTAACACCATCCATCACCACTCCTCTCATCCCATCAACTCATTGATGTTTGGTCAAGAATTACTCATTATCAGAGAGGTAGAAAATTAAATTGATTCCAGTAATACTCTATCTCATATTTTTGAACCATATATGATTAAGTTATGTCTAAACTGGTGTTTTTGTTTTTCCTTTGTAAAATAAATGCTCAGTTACAAGGTTGCCAAAGAATTTTTGTTACATATGGAAATTCGACGATTACAGAGATTTTGGGCACATTAATAATGTACTGCAATAAACCACCAGCTTCAGTATATGTATATAATTTCTGATCATTACAATGCTGGTGCATTGGTTAATATTCAATATTAAACAAAATGCTTAAAGGGGCATGAGGAGTTTATACGTGGATGGAATTACACTCTATAAGACATGTTCAATGGTTACTTCCCACAATGCAGTCTGTTTCAGGCATATGTACTGATGGAGGTAATGAACATGTTTTTGAAACAGTTGAGAAGGTGACATCTCTGGGCATCATCCATATTTAGGCACTATTGCATGTTTTTTAAAATTTGAATACATTTTCTAGCATCAATGGATATGAACAAAGAAGTCATGGAAAAGTATTGTTGAGACATATTCAGTAAAACAAAACTAATAATATTGAGACATTTATACTGTTAAGGGCAATTGTGACATGACTATTATATTTTTATTTACATTAAAGATCATTTTGATACTTCACATATATTCCAGTTGAATAGGTAGTCATCCAATCATTTTAAAAAAAAAAATGTTTTGTGTAATGTACTTGTCCAGGCTCCCAGTGTTTCTATGCCTATCAACTGAATTGGGTTTCTCTGATTCTATTTGGGTGTGTGGTAGGATTAAGCCTTCATGTTTGATAATGTAATGTAGCCTATCATCCTATCACCCCTGAAGTAATCTGTAATGAATAATCCAAAACTCACTTGCCTGACCATACCTATTGCTTGAATTTTCTGATTAAAGTAGGTATTGTTCATGCTGATAATTATACAATAAACATCAAAGTGGTCTCACAAAATGCACACAGGCCACCAACTCAGTGAAGACCGCCTCCATGTCATTGGCTCTGTGTCTCAATAACAAGCCAGTGGGCAGGAAAAGTCACATCTCTGATACAAATGATCTGTGCAACAAGGTTTCCCCTCTACTCTAAGGTAGTATACCTGATTTGTTTCCCCAAAATTATTTTAATTTTACACATCCAAGAGTGCCTCCCTGTGGAGGAGACTTTGCAATGCCCAACTTTCCCAGTGCTACCATCATCCCAGAGCTGCTACTCTTGTGATTGCAGTGGCATCATCAAGAGCCATCCCTCTGGCCATAACAGGAAAGCAGTCAGTGGGAGCAAGATTTTACCACTTGTCCCGCTCCCAGTCAATATGGGCTCAGGACCCCCACTTTGTAGTGGGGTTTGGGTCCCAACACTAATGGGAAATGTCCATTAATTTGTACTGTTTCATCCAGATGTGAAATCACTTGTCTTCTGTGGAAACACTAAACACATGGTGTTACCTTTCATGACTAATGATTGTGTCAACTCAACTATTTTACATATTTGCATGAAAGCTTATTACATTCAGGAACTATTTTTGTCAAAAAATCCCAGTCAAAAATCAGGATGCTGTGATAATTTATTTGGTTTCTTTTATCTGGTGGGATAATTAGCACTTGCCAACTGGGAAAAGAAGCTAATTTCTCCAAAGAACAAATAGGTTCTTCAGAAATCTGAAACGTGCAACATTTATTAAATGCAAGTATTCAACATGATACTATGTTGTCAACACATGGACTTCTTTTGTATGAAATTTCTAATTTTAAGTAATTTTTAAGGCCTTGATTTGAATAGTTTTAAATTTGTTCCATACTAACAGCAGCAAAGAAATCTAAGTAATCCTTAAACAAACCAGCAGGCGGAGCCATTCACTAATAGTGCAGCAATGGTCATATAAAAAAATATTTCAGTCGAATCCAACCATAAATTTACAGCCTTATGTTTTAATTGACAAAATCATAATTTCTTCACAGCAATCTCATCTCTGAATTCCCTAAGCATTGGCATTAGTGTAAATGGAATCAAAGCTTAAAGATTGAGCAGTCGAGAGTGTGGTGCTGGAAAAGCACAGCAGTCAGGCAGCATTCAAGGAACAGGAGAATGAAGGGCTTGTGCCTGAAACATCGATTTCCCCTGCTCCTCGGATGCTACCTGACCAACTATGTTTTCCCAGCACCACACTCTTGATTCTGATGTCCAGCATCTGCAGTCCTCACTTTCTCCTCCTTAAAGAATGGGAAGCAGATACTGATAATAAGAAATATTTGAATTAAAAATGTCTTTGAACTTTTTGAAATACTTGGTTAATTCTGATAACCTGTAGGGAGCTGTACCACTTTATGACATAAACAACAATAAACAAATCTTACTATATATTTTCAATTTCAATTTCTCAAGAGCTTATTTCACTCCTTCCATTTCAACTGGAATGCTACCTTTCCTTCTGATCATATTTAAGCCAGAAGGGTCTGTTTTCATGCTGCATAACTTTATGATTCTATATTAAAAGCTTAGCTGACGGTTTTGTTGAGGTTGTGAATGTAGATATTAGCACACTTAGGATTGTGCAGCAGGTGCCACTCCATCATGGAATAATATGCAGATGATTTGTAATTGCAAGCTGGTTGAGTGAGGTCAATACTCTTTCAATTATGAAGGACCAGAGAAATATATTTTGATTTGATCAGCTTATTGTTCAGACATATGGTCCATATATCTGGCGGTGTCTCAGCAAATCACAGCTGATTTGCTAACTAATCTGCACCCATTTTCTTCAGCACCATAAATTATGATTGTTTCAAATTTTGGCAATCTTGTTTGTCCTGATAAGTGCACGATAAAAAGCTTCACCAACATGTCTCTCTTTTCAACAATATTCATGTTTGTACTACCAAGCAACAATTTCAAAGTGTCTAGAAGTATTGTCAAGCATTGCGTTCCTGGATTTGACAAGGATTGTTATTGTGCCCTCTTAGAGAACACAGAACTATGGAGGGCAGCAGTTGCACAGACTCTTACTCTATAGTGTGATAGGGAGATGCAACAGAGGCTGTGGAGAACGTGAATTCTGCACCACTGCTTATTGGAAACTGGACTCCATTGTGTTGACTGTAACTGTAACAGAATTCTGCCTGTTAGGGCAATCAATGTACCCAGCATCTCAATGTTTGCATCAATTGACATTTTCCTCATCCAAGTTTTCTATGATCTCTTGCTACAGTGTTTAACAAACTTTACCTTTACCCCTGGCCTGCTGCAGTCCATGCTTTTCTGTATGACTCATCAAATATGGGTCCCAATTCAATTCTTATCTCCAAGTTACATACAGTGCCAATACCTTAGCTGGACAGTGAGGGTCAAGTTAAATGACAGGGCTGTTATCATTAATATTGTCCTGTCACTCATATTCCTTCTCATTGGACAGCTGTGATCGAAGCGGCAGCAGTTCTCAGATGCCTGAAAACAGGAACCCAGTAGGACGATGCTGCTGTGAGAAAAGGTGGGAAGCAAGAGATCCATGCTCTCTCAATCAACAACTTGCTAACCATGCCAGATAGTAGATTGAGGATGAGATTGTAGTTGAGAAAGAGCATAAAGCAGGAACATTCCACTGCTGAAAATATTCTCAGTGACATTGGTTGTCATGGCTTGTCATTATAATAGAAAACATGATTATCAATATTCAAAGTTCATCGTATGATTTCAACACTCTAAGACCATTATGGACTGGAGTGATTTTCAAAAATGACAAAATCTGACCTAAAATGGCTGCTATGATCACCTGACCACAGATGGAGACAAACCCAGAAACTCCACATGGAATACACTAAACTGGTGGTACAGAAATTACTATTTCATCCAAGGACATGAATCGTTATCAAGAAATTCTTAGCACCCTTCAAAAAGATACTGTTTTCAGGATTGTAAAAATTAGCTCATTTGAGGTGCTGAGACCATACTATTTTATTAAAGATCACTAAAGGAACACAGTGGGACTTAAAAAAATAACTTCCTTGCAATTAGATGTCTTCAACTAACTGTTGGAGTTGTCAGAAATCACATGCCTGTGTTTATGGCTGACGAGTATGGGTTTTTTAATATTGTTTTGGAGTTCAGTAGGGTGGAGTCTGTGAGGTGGTAGGACCCCTAGCTCAACCATTGTCAGGTATTTAAAATTAGAAAGAGTTTTTGTGGGGTAAATAAAATGAAATTGCCTCCACTAGTGGAAAAGATTTTACAAAAGTTGTCATCTGGAATTCACAGCTTGAAAGGACACGCTTCTAATAACAATATTCAAAAAGGAATACAACATGTATTTACAAAAGAAAAACTGCAAAGGATAAACAAATAGGGTTTGGGGAAACTAATAGGGAAGTGTTTTACAGAGATATATTTTATTTATCTTTCGGTTTGAGATGAAAATCCTCTTTCTCCTTTCCAGCCAATGCTGCCGTTTAAGATTAATAGGACAGCAGATTTTGAAATAGTACCCTGTTATATCACTCTACTTTGTGGAAGATTAGCTGGATGGAAAATAACAAAAAAATCCAAACTCTGCAGCTTACATATGCAACTCCAATCATTGTTAAGAAACTACTTTACTGTACATTATCATTAAGATGGATTAAACCAAAGACCCTGAACTGACAAATCTTATGCATTGCGTCAGTAGCTTTCTAACAGAAATCCATTTATTTGTGGAAATGGGTCACAGCGTAAAGTTATATATACATTTAGGAACCATTTCAACTGTGAGCACAAAAAAAATCATGTGGCATTGTATTGACTTATTGCTTTTTTGGAACACAATAATGTGCCATTCTGCTCAAAAATAGACTGCAATGTTGCAATCAGTAAATTATACTGTTATTGTTTTTCAGTAGAAACCACTTAGGAACTGACAGATAAGGAATAAATTGGTACAAATTCAAAGAAGCGAGAATACAAGTAAAAATTCCAAAGCTCAGAGTCTTTGGTGTTTTTTTGTGTTTGAGGTAATGCATGTGCTGAGTAATGTTTATTGATTTGTAGTTATTTTGGTGACTTGATTTTGAAATTATGCATATTTTAATAATTGCAGATATTCAATCGTCATGCTGCCTCTGAAGGAATTTTGTTAAATTTTTTTTTGATGAGCAACAACTAGGATACAAACAAACTTGTTTGATAATTTTCTTCCCACATTCATTCCGTCCAACTGAAATCAGCATTAATGCTGTGACATTGGTATCTATAAGTGATGTTATAGCATGACAAGCTTTGAAGAGGCAAACAGCAAGGGGATATTTTGTTCAATGAAACACCGCCTTGCAGTACATACATGACTACCTGCATGCTTGGGCAGATGGAAAAATGAGGCAGTCCACTAAGTTAGAAAGCATTAGGGCCAGACCATTTTATTTTGTAAATGCCCAAATGCAGTATGACTACTGCAGCTGTCAGCCAGTTAAATCTTGGCAAAGAACAGTGCGTTCAAAAGCTATGATTAATTGGGGATGCAATCCGTAAAGTGTGATATCTCTTGGAAGTAGATGTGAAAATGGGAAGTAAGAAAAGGTATGAAGTTATTGCCAGCTTTCCAAGGAATGTTCAAAATGCATAGTGATGCAATCAGTTTTGATTTAACTCTTCTTCCAGAAAAAATAAATGGGAAGTTGGATCCCATTTAGTATTTACTACAAACAGAGCTAATAGAACATTCCAAGATGCACATAAAATAATAAACCTGTTTGAAACATATATTGCATACATGGCATGCATTTCCAACTTGTCATTAGAGTCCAAAACTACTGTTATACATAGTTGCCGATTCCTGACTGTGGTAAGACTTGTTCTGCCATCATAAACAGATTTTGAGATGACCTGTTGTCTCCGTAATGTTTTGTCAAAATCTTGTACTATTTTATTTCTAATTTAAACAAAATGAATGACCACAGCCTTCACTGTGATTTTAATTTTTTTTTATTTAACCTATTTTTGTGATCAACCTGTTCAGAGAAGTAAATCCACACCTCTGGAGCAGGTGGGGCTTGAACCCAAGCTGCCCAGTCCAGGGAAGAATGAGAAATTGACATGAAACTGAAAATCAAGATAAAAGATAATTAATACGGGTTTAGTGCAGTGGAGGAGGTAGTAGCAGTTGGAGGTCATGGGGGAGGGGCAGGAAGAAGTCTGGGTGGGGGGGGGAGGCAGTGGGGTGGGGGCTCGAGCGGTAGGAGCAGGAGAGGGAGGGAGGTAGTACAGATGGGAAAGGTCATAGGGGACGAAGTGTGGGAGGGAGAGACCATAGGGGAGGTCATTGGTGTTGTGGACGGTTTTAGGGGTGGGTACATTAGCACTGCACCACAAAAAAGCCCTTTATGTAGGAATGCATCGCCTCATATTTTATGTGAAAATGCACCTTCAAAGTTAACCCTTTCAAGCCAACTGTCTTACACAACAGGGGAATGAAACACAGAATTGTCCAATCATCTCTGTATGCAAGGATCAGTTCATTACTACAAGGAATTGGACCTTCTTCTTCATGGTTATGTCTACTGTAATAAAGTCAGCTTTAATTAATTCTATATTTTGGACTTCAATGTCTGATTATCATCAGTGAGCATGTTTGTGACAGAGAGCTTGAGTGATAATCATCTGAGCAGAGGGATTGAATTCAAGAGTCGTGAAGTGATGTTGCAACAGTACAGGACTTTGGTCCTGTACGTACTAAGCTTTGTTGCTTTTATGGGGACTCTAACCCCAAAGGACTTTAAACCCGTACGTACCTTGTTGCTTTTATGGGGACTCTAACCCCAAGGGACTTTAAACCTGTACGTACTATATCAATACTTTATCCACTTACTCTTACTAGGACACTTGCAGTATAATGACAACAATCAATTTAGTATTTCCAATTGCAGAACTTCGATATAAACAGGCGTCTGCTCACCTTTTTTATGCGACGCCGCTTGTTGTTGTCATCAGACATCAGTTGTCCATTGTTTCTATTTTCTTTCTTTTCCGTCACTTCTCCGTCTTCATCATGTCGGGGTCACCAATTGTCGGACTTTGGCTCAATCTACCAACTTACTTTCTTCTATGTGTGAGCCAAGTGCTGCGTGTTCTTTAAATGAAGCAATAGGAGAAGATATTCGGTCTCACACTTTAAGTTTATTTTAGCAATAAGTGGATAAAGCATTCAGAGCTCTGGGTCTCGACCTTTCTGTCCCTGACAAACTATATAGTGTGTCAGTTCACGAAGTCTGACGCCTATCTTGCCCCTGACCCAGTCTTTTATACAGTACAAAACGTCATGTAATCACAGAACATTGCAAGCATTGAGGTGTGGTTGTCTTCTTGATTGACTGTTGACCTGACTCCATTCTCCGCCTTCTCGCATTCCCGGATATCTGACCCCATGTAACCTCTTTCTACAGGAGGTGGCGCGAAATAGTTCTTGTTTTTTTTTAACCACAGCTTAAAACATGTCCTGCATCTGCACTCACAGGGCATCAATACTCCCACTGTCTGCTTCGCTCTCCCAGCCGCTACCAAGGCCACCAGTACACACTGCTCTTTATTAAAAGTCATTCCTATTGTGTGTTTACATCAGCTTACCTTTACAAGTCAGATGTACTCAGTACTTTTCCACTGTCTGTTCGTACATACAAGGGTTACATTACGCACTGTGCTAGTTAATGGTTAAGTATAACATTGTATTACTGAAACAAATATATTATTAAAGGCTTCTGAATGCCTCAAACTAAGCCATATATTTACAAGAGGGTGCAGAGAAGATTTACCAGGATGTTGCCTGGAATGGAGAATAGGTCGTACGAGGATAGGTTGAGAGTGCTAGGCCTTTTCTCGTTGGAACGGCGAAGGATGAGGGGTGACTTGATAGAGGTTTATAAGATGATCAGAGGAATAGATAGAGTAGACAGTCAGAAACATTTTCCCCAGGTGCAACAGAGTGTTACAAGGGGACATAAATTTAAGGTGAAGGGTGGAAGGTATAGGGGAGATGTCAGGGGTCGGTTCTTTACCCAGAGAGTGGTGGGGGCATGGAATGCGCTGCCTGTGGGAGTGGTAGAGTCAGAATCTTTGGTAACCTTTAAGCGGCAATTGGATAGGTACATGGATGGGTGCTTAAGCTAGGACAAATGTTCGGCACAACATTGTGGGCCGAAGGGCCTGTTCTGTGCTGTATTGTTCTATGTTCTATGTTCTATGTTCTGTATGCCTGAGATCTGCTTGCAGGTGCCACTGATGCACAACAGACATACTGTTGAATGGTTTTACACAACCGGATGGTAGAATTTGTAACATTTACTAAGAATACTTCCATTCTGATTTGAGAGAAGGTATGTGCTATGCTCACCATCTAACACAGCTTAAATACAATAACTTGCAGTAATGCTGGCAAAATAAGTTTTTTTTTTATTTTACAGCTTTTCCCTAACATGCAGAATCAGAAAATGACTCACCAGCCATGGGCTCATGGTTATGCAATTTCTTTTCCGAATTTCCATTTATCTTTTTTCAGCTGTGATTGACTCTGTAACCCCTTCTTAAGGTCACGAATAACTTCTGACAGATGCATTTCTAAACTGGTGTCTGTTACATTATGGCTACAATGTAAAGTGTTGAAAATGATTACTAGAATTTTAACTGCTGCCTTCCCTACTTAGCTTCCATCTTATCTGTAAAATTTAGGATGTTGCATTATGAATGTTACACAATTTGATGCTGTACTGACAGTAAGTAATATTTTATACAATAGAGATTAACATTGCAGTTAACGTGGTGAAACACCATTCATTGGCACAAGCTGTGCACAAACCAAGAGAATTGGGACTTGAGCATTCCTTAGAATTGCACTTCTTATACTGTTCTTCTTCAGGTAAGAAGCTATCACCTGTCAAAAGCAATTTTTGTGCAAAAGTAAGATTTGTATTGTATCAGAGAAAATTCTGCAGTATGTATAATCATGGGCAGAATAACATAAAATACTTTATTGGCTAAACATTAAAGAGCAGATCCTAATGGTGTTCCTTATCTCTCCTTGGTGCTGTACTACACAGTATTGATGGATTAATTTGATTTAAATCTTTTTAAAAACACTTTGAACTTATTCAAGCAATAACACCTGACCCTAAAATGTAGGGAGTTATAAGCTTTGCAATTGTGCTGATTTATTTTAATGCAATTAGTCCAAAGTCATTGTAAAAGATTGTGGGATTTTAAGCACAGATTCTGCTCAGAGCAAATGGAGTTTCACTATAGGTCCTTTTTCTTTGCTGGATGTTGTTTACTTTGCAATATTTATATTGTAGCAAGGTTGTTGAGTGCAGCTTTTTAAAGAAACGTGCTCCATTTAAGAAGAAAGTGAGGACTGCAGATGCTGGAGAGTCAGTTGAAAAGTGTGCCGGTGGAAAAACGCAGCAGGTCAGGCAGCATCCGAGGAGCTGGGGAATCAATGTTTTGAGCATAAGTCCTTCATCAGGAATGTAGTGGGGGAGGGGGCTGAAAGATAAATAGAGTAGGGGTGGGGGAAAGGCAGCTAGGAAGGTGATAGGTGGATGCAGGTGGGGGTTGATAGGGTGGAGTGGATAGGTGGGAAGGAAGATAGACAGATAGGACAGTTCAAGAGTGCAGTGCAGAGTTGGAGGGTTGGATCTGGGATGAGGTGGGGATGATAATGGGAGATTTGGAAGCTGATATTGATGTGATGTGGTTAAAGGGTCCCAAAGCAGAAGATGAGGTGTTCTTCTTCCAGTTTCCACTAGTTTCCAAATCTGCCTTCCCCCTCCAGCTCCAGCCCCAGCCCCAGCCTCAACACTACCATCCCCTCCCTCCCACACCCTCTCCTCCCATTCCTGATGAAGTGTTTATGCCCAAAACATTGACTCTCCTGCTCCTCGGAAGCTGCCTGACCGGCTATGCTTTTCCAGCGACACACGTTTCGACTCCCCTTAAGAAGAGTTAGGCTGACTGTGCCATTTTCTTTGTGAACAATCCTTCTGGGTCCTCCTACAGAAAGGATGCGAACAATGTTTAGCAGTAGTCAACAGCCTGACAGTTACTTGGGTCAATACCACATCATGAAGCTTGCATACTTGGATCTGAACAACCATGGCCAGATCATAGATTCTGATCAGGAGAACGTGAGGACTGCAAATGCTGGAGGTCAGAGTTAAGAGTGTGGTGCTGGAAAAGCACAGCAGGTCAGGCAGCATCCAAGGAGCAGGAGAATCGACATTTTGGGCATAAGCTCTTCATCAGGAATGGATGATGATTCTGTCCCCCATGTCCAGAAAGAGTGGCTAACCGATTTATTGTTGCTTCATTTTTACAAAAAGAAGTACAGAATTCAAAAACAAAGTGGTAATGCTTATTCAAAATCATTTGATTAGAATATCGTTGGGGGGGGGGGGGGTGTAGAATGGGGGCAGGTGTAGAACATTTTCCAGGCACCTGCTAACAGAGTAATCTTGCCTGGTTAATATTTTCAACGTTTATCAATGAAGAGACACTACTGAGAACAGTCTTCAAAGCTACTAAATCAGCTTAATTGAAAGGCCTGAATCTAATAGCAGAAAATAACTCAAATATTGAAATCTGTTTCATAAGGAAGCACTCCTGGCATTTGCCTTATTTGATAGAAGTCCAGTTTGGGATCTCTGCTCAAGTGTATACTTTGCCTTCTCTGTTGAGTGAGGCTCTGCACAAGGAAACTCTAAATTGTAAAATCGATCCTCATCTAATGTAGTTTGGAGTGAAGAGTAAATTATACAAATTGAAAGAAATATTGACAATTTAACCAAGGAGCAAAGAGAGATTTCCATGTTTGTTATTCTATGGTGAAAGGATTAGTTCCAACTAAGGTGCAAAGGGCATGCTGTAATAACTGGCATGCTTTTTCCCCAATTCAAATAAAAGATTAAATTAAATATGAAGTGATTTTAAAATAAATGACAAATGAATAGATTTAGAATAAAGATTTGAGAAATCAATGTATTTAGTATTTCAAGTGTGATAATTCTCCTGTGAATCTTTGGCATCATATCATAAATATCTCAATTAAGGAGCAATTCTGTAATAAACTCTTATAAATGTCCACCAACCTTCATCTGAAGGCCTGTATTAAAAATATGAAAAATTTGTATCAAGGGTAACTCCTGTGACAGATGGTGAATGAAACATAACTGTTTTAATAGACCTGTAACATTGATCTGTTTTTTAAGGGAGAGTGTGAGGGTTAAACTGAATAGCCCTGTTAACAGATGCAGGAATCACAACACATTAAACATGTGACTATTGTTCAACACAGGCAGCAAGCCAACATTGTGCTGCCTATTCATTTGAATAATATCTGCACCCAGCCAGCCTTCACAGCAGTGGCCTTTGGCTGGACAGATGGAGGAATAGTAACATGAATGGCAACTAACAGTTAATTCTCTCCTCTGCTTCTTAAACAGAAGGTGCATTGTGGCTGAATCAGTTGCTGGGAGTCATAATTGAAGAGTATTAGCGCTTGAGAAAGAGTGAGGAGTGGAACAACATAGGAGAGAGTGGGTTCTAAAGTTTTCAGGTGCAGCAATAGAGTCCTTGGTGAAGGAGGTGGAAAGACAGAATGTTTTGAATATAATTCAAGGAAGGAGGCCCTTCAATACACAGTTAAAGAGAGCTGGAGCAAATGGCCTTTGCAACCAGGGTAGGGGAGTCCAAAACTAGAGAGCATAGGTTTAAGATGAGAGGGGAAAGACTTAGGGATCTAAAGGATCTAAGGATCTAATTTTCATGCAGAGGGTGGTGCATGTATGGAATGAACTGTCAGAGGAAGTGGTGGAGGCTGGTACCATTACCACATTTATGAGGGTATTTGAATAAGAAGGATTTAGAGGAATATGGGTCAAATGCTGCCAAAAGGATGAGATTACTTTAGGATATCTGGTCAGCATGGTCGAGTTGGACCAAAGATACTGTATATGTCTATGACTCTATAATTCTAGCTGTGTCCAGTAGGTTATCAACTGCAAATCCCCAGTGGTAGAGTCATAGAGATGCACAGCATGGAAACCGACCCTTCGATCCAACTCATCCATGCCAACCAAATAGCCTAACCTGATGCCCAAGATCTCGTTCTTTCCATGTGTTCATTCGGTTCTGAAGAAAGGTCACTGGACCCAAAACATTGACTCTGTTTTGTCTTTTTAGAATGCTGCCAGACCTGCTGAATTTCTCCAGTAATTTCTGCTCTTATTTCTTTGTTATGCAGCAATGTCTTTAAAAAGAGGCTGATGCTGGCCAAAAATGATCCATTATTTGTGCAACTTCCAAGGGTGTTGTGGGAGGAGTGGGCTATCATCTGTCATGCAAGTTGACGATGGTCTGTAGCGAATACAGTGATACATTTCATGGTTGATGTAGGTCTGGGATGGAAAGGGGCAGCAGGCACTCCCTTTTGATATCATATACTGGTCACTCAGTCAGCATGACACCTTCACCAAATTGATGTCTATCCTTTGGCTGAAACTGAACTAATGATGGAAACATAGCCGTCACTATTGGGCACTGCACATCTCACTGTATGGAGAAGTGTGCTTAGTCCCCATCTGCAGGGTATACCACCAATGACTCTTCTGAGACCTAAGGATCTCTTTCACTCTTTCTCTTCCCAATGTAGATCATCTCTACCAAGATTTCTGTGCCCTGCAGATGGTGACTACCTTCTTGAGGAGGTGAAAGTGCATGCAGGAGGTCCAGGGCTGACCACAAGTTCAGGAACAATAACAGGCTGCTGCAGAGGACAAGGAGCACCCAGCTCAGGGATATGTCACAGTCACAGGGCCCATTAGGATATGTGATTTTTACAGGCAGCCCAGACCTTTTTTTTTAGCCTCATTTCCTAGGAACGAGTGCATTGCAATGCCAGTGTAGGCTCCATACATGTTAGATGCTAGAACAGGAACAGAGGGCAATAGGAGTGAGAGGCCATCCTCTCCCACTGGCTGTGAAGGAGACAGATGCTTTGGATTTCTATAATCATGAATTCTTCCAAGGAGCGATGTGAGATGGGGGTCTCTCAGCTGTGCACCCACAAATAACTAATGCCATCTGTGTAACATTCCACTGCTTCATTTCGTTTCCCCCATGATGAGGTAATTGCTGCAGACCTGGGTAGTAAGATTCAGAAACATAGTGGGGTACTCCGTGGTTCAGAGTGCTATTGTCCATACACACATTGAGAGGGAAATAGTCCAACACTGGACCTCCATCAGCAGGAATGGGCTCCATTTGATTAATGTTCAAGTAACCTGTGATCACCATTACCACTTCCTAAAGGTATGTGCCTGGTCCTCTGGCAGCTGCTATGATTCCTGCATCCTTGAGTACTCTTGCGTATCTGATGGTTTTGAGGAACTAGGATCCTTAGAAGGGGGATAAGGGCTAACCACTGCTACTTTGGCTCATGACACCAGAGCACAATGTCCCCCCACCCCCACCCGATTGATGCAAACACAGGTACAATACTGCCCATGCCTCAACTAAGGACCTTGCAGAACAGAATATAAGGATGTTGAAGACGCTGATCTGTACCTTGGACTGGTTTAAGGGGCCATCTAGTTGTTGCCCGATAGTATGTATGTTGCATCATCCAGGCGTGTTGTGCATTTCCTGCTCCAATTGCGCAATGAGATGACCTGCTGGATGCTGAGGAACTGAAGAAACAGGAACAATCTTCTGAGTACAGGGGCTCGGATATTGGAAACAGATCTGATGTTACTCAGAGTAGAGGTCAGCTGTGTCAGATACTACAGGCCAGACAGAATCTCATTGAGACCGGTTCCAATGGATAAGAGTTTGGAGTAGTACACAGCCATGGAATGTAAATGGTCATTGGTCATAAAATGAGCATTTGGTTTGTATTGTAGGGACAATTGTCAGCCTCTACTTATTTTGTTTGTGTTCTCTTTTACTGGCTGTAAATAAAAGTTCATGCTTTGATTTGCCTGTCCGGTGTTCCCCTATTGGACAATGGCAAGATGTGGGTCTACAGTCAAAACTGAAGAAGATTCACATCAGACTCAAAACTTAAACTCTTTCTCTCTCCACAGATGCTGCCAGACCTACTGAATTTTTCCAGCACTTTTTAAAATATAGTTAATGAAGTGAGTTTTTGAGGTGAGGGATCCTGCTAGCCTCCTGGTGAAAAGCCCTCAAAATCCAACACATTTAGCCAAAAGAACATAAGTTTCAGCCTTAATACCCTTGTATTATAGCTAGGAGAATCCATTTAGAGAACAGGAGCAGTTTTATTAGTGGCTGTAAATTTTCTAGTTATATTGAGCTTATATGTCACAAGCAAAGCTCCTTTCAGGCAACCATGGAAATCTTGGTTACATCAGCAAATCTTCAGTGTGCACTTGAGATATGCAAGTCACTGATGTTTTATTTGTCACAGTCCTTTTCTAAGCAGCTACCACTCATTGAGTATTGATGAATTCTCATCATTGCATTAGTTCATTGGCATCCTTCATCCTACAGCAGTCAGTAAAAGATCACTGACAATTGGGGGAAAGGGTGTGAGGGGAATCAAGGAGACCCACAGTAATTGATTATAACATTGCAAACTTCAAGGTTAATAAAACATCTGAGATGCAATACAATGTGCTGCATGTTTTCATCAAGGTCTTGTCTGATGTACAATGTTAGCATTCTTAAACAGTGAATCAATGTTAGGATAGTTGTTATAACATTGTATCTGACCAAGGTCTCAGCTTTTGTTGTTGTTTAGTATATTTTCAATTCAGTGTTACAGAATAGCCATAGAAAATGGAGGCAAAGAGAGCTCTTGATGAAAAGCTTTATTTTGTGCTTTAAGTCAAAATTGCTATGTACACATTGAGGTATCGACTGAAATATCTTGGATTGTGGTTGCCTGCATGTATACTGTTCCTGAGGCTGCTTGCCTCTCATTATCATGATCCTTGTGTAGTGTAACACGTTTTTTGACATCTATATCCAATAGGTTATCAAATGCAACTCCTTTGCAATGTCCCAAATATGGCTCTGTCTCTGTCTGTCTCTCTCTCCAATCTTCGTTCAGTTCTGAATAAGGGTCACTGGACCCAAAACGTTAACTTTTCTTGCTCTCCACAGTGTGCTAACAAACCTGCTGAGTTTCTCCAGTAATTTCTGTTCATGTTTCCGATTTCCAGCATCCATAGTTCTTTGCTGATGGTATTATACTGTGACTGGAGTTGTATGCTCTGTTCACCATTTAATGCAGGATGGGCATGACTGTCCAATATCTGGTATTAATCAGCCTCTCTCATTTTGTGACTCCAGTGAGATCAATAGCTTCCTGTTCTTTCTGAATGTTGATTCAGATTTTCTGATAGTATAAGATCACTGTTGTTCCGTTTGTCTGATGACTGTAGCTTCTGGCTTCACATCCTTTAACCAGACTCTCTGCATTGGCTTTAAAGTTGACAGGGGTTCCACTCTGTGAATTCGAAAAGAAGCTAGCAGAAAGCATAAGCACTAATACTGAAACCTTTTTTAAGTATATAAAAAGGAAGAGAATACTGAAAGGATTCTCTCCTTTGAGGATAAAAATGATAAGGTAATAATGGGAAACTCAAATGTCAGAGGAACTAAACCAACATTTTGTCTGTTTTTGTAGTGGAATATAATAACTTCTTCCCAAAAACTATAGTTACTACAGACGGACAAAGTATTAAGTAAACTAATGGGATTAAAGGCAGATAAGTGCCTGGGGCCTGATGGCCTGCTAGAGATAATGGATGCATTAGTTATGATTTTTCAAAATTCCCTCGATTATCAAAAGGTACCAGTAGTTTGGAAACATGCTAATGTGATGCCCTTTTCAAAAAGCAAGATAAGCGAAAGTGGGAAAATATAGACCAGTAGGTTTGACCTGTGTAGTGGGAAAATTGCTGGAATCAATAATAAAGGAGAAGATAACTGAACACTTGGAAAAACAAAGCTCAATTCACCAATGTTAGCACGGTTGCATGAAGGGCAAGTTGTGCTTAACAAACACGCTGAAGTTCTTTGAGGATGTAATTTGCACAGTGGATATTGGAGAACTGGGAGATGTGGTATATCTAGACTTCCAGAAAACACTTGACATGGCCAGAAGAATGAAAGGTTTA
Source organism: Chiloscyllium plagiosum (assembly GCF_004010195.1). Taxonomy (NCBI): domain Eukaryota; kingdom Metazoa; phylum Chordata; class Chondrichthyes; order Orectolobiformes; family Hemiscylliidae; genus Chiloscyllium; species Chiloscyllium plagiosum. Next base: position 35,687,754 of record NC_057722.1, on the reverse strand, counting down.
ATTATTTTTAAAATTAAAAACAGAATCAAAGTGCATCAGTGTAGAGAGATCTGGACATTTCTGTCCATGAATCGCAGAAAGTGGGTATACAGGCGAAGCATATAATAAGAAAGGCGAATCTTGGCATTTATTGCAAAAGGACGGGTTTATAAAAGTAAAGAACTATTGTTACAATTATATAAGGCATTAGTGAGATCACACCTGGTGAATTGTGTCCAGTTTTGGTCTCCTTACTTGAGGAAGGATGTGGTGGTACTGTTCAGAGGAGGTTCACCAGATTGATTCCAGTAATGAGAGGGCTGTCATATGAGGAGTGGTTGATTAGTTTGGGCTCGTTCTCACTTGAGTTCAGAAGAATGAGGGGGGAATTTGTTGACATTTATGAAATGGTCAAGGGGATTCCCAACATCGACATTGAATAGATGTTTCCCTTTGTGGGGAGCGAGGGTCAAAACAGAGGTGAGGAGAAACTACTTCCCTCAAAGGGTTGTAAATCTGTGAAACTCACTGCCTCAGAGTACAGTGGAGGCAGAATCAATCAACAGATTCAAGAAAGAAACTTATGTTTCTGATGAAAAGCAGGATAAAGGATCATGAAGAGCAGGCAGGAAAGTGGAATTGAGATCAGGAAAAGATCAGCCATGATCAGGTTAAATGGGTGGAGCAGGTTTAAAGGGCTGAATTGCCTACTCCTACTCCCAATTCCTATGTTCCTGTGAGTAATTTTGAGATTTATTTTGATCCCAATGATATTACCTAAATCTTGAGATCTATCTCAATTAGGAATTTCAGCCCACTGAGATAATCTGTGAACCTTTTTACATTTCCTTCCCTATGGTTGCATACCTCTGTCAATCTTCATCATAGTACTCACTGTAAAATAGATTGGCTTCTGTGTTCCATTAGTTTGCATTTGAATAAGGACTGTTTTTAATCTTCTGAGTGATGCTCTGCAGCTACTGTAATGAATAAGTTTGGACTATAATGTGCTGAAATATCAGTAGAAAGTAAATTCTCTTTAAGCTTTTCAACAACTGTCTCAATTACGATCAAAGTATAAAAATTAGAATCAATACTCTAATACCTTATGGGCTGAATAAGTGTGGGTAAGTTGGAGATAAACTTTCCCACTTGATTCATCAAGCTTAAGAAGTTCTGTTCAGCCTTATGCACTTTGGTATCTTCCTTGGATCCACTGTATTTATTTTTAGGCAACATGATCTAGACATGTAATTCTTATTTTAGAGAATTGACATTCTGTATTGCCTTTACAAATTCTTGATCGTGTTCCTTCTTTGTTTTACTATGCACTAAGATGTAATCTAAATGGCAAATTATTCCAGGATTTTAGATATTGCTCTTTGGAAAATACCTGGAGCAAAGGAGATCACAATTGGTAGATGATTATAGCAATGCCTCCTGACTTGTGCAAAACATCTCTAGGTAGAAGATCCATGGGACCAGCACCACTTGCAGGTTCTTCAAGTCACTCACAATCCTGACCTGTAAATATATTGCTGTTCAGTTATTGTCATTGAGTCAAGAGACTGGAAATCCCTTCCTAACAACTTTGTGGGTCTATCTGCATCAGATGAACTGCAGTGGTTCTGGAAGGTAACTGACCATCACCGTCTCAAGGGCAATTGGGAATGGATGATAGATGCTGGTCCAGCCAAAGAAGTCCACATCCCATGAGTGAGTGAGTTTTTAAAAAAAAAAGTATCCAACAATCTTGATCTTAGTCTGAAGAAGTCTGTAAGACCCATTGCTGGCACCCACGTTTGTGAAAAAAACTTGTTTGCTGTTGTTGACAGGTAAAATTTGGTGGATTTCCCTCCTATTCTTTCTTCAACTGAATGAGATCCACATATAATCTTAGTTGTCTATTTGTCTTGGGAACTGTTACTAGTCCTTAGCACCACTTAGCTCTGATTCTGGCTTTATGACCCTGTTTTCAACCATGTTGTCCAACTGAGATTTTACTTTTCCCATCTGAAAATGAGGAATTTTCCTGGAAGTGTACAAGCAAGTGGCTTTATCATCTTTATACAATTTGATTAGGTAATTTTTCTTCAATCTTTCTAAACCTTTGAAAAGCTTTAGAAATAATTGACAAATTTCTCTTCCATCTTGAATGAAGTATTGCATCCACCCTAAGACTCTCAAACAAATTGCAAGCATTTTTGCTCAGCAATGAGTTATTCTGATTCATATTGTGTTTCATTGATGTTTCCCCATATGATTTGCCAACATGCCTGAAGATCTATGCACCTGATGCTTATAGACTCTCAGACATTTACAGAACAGAAGAAGGAGAAAGTGAGGTCTGCAGATGCTGGAGATCAAAGTTGAAACTTTATTGCTGGAACAGCACAGCAGGTCAGGCAGCATCCAGGGAACAGGAGATTCGACGTTTCGGGCACAGGCCCTTCTTCAGGAATGAACAGAAGAAGGCCATTTGGCCCATTGTTTCCACACTGGTCAACAAAGCTCTAACTACACTAACTGCATTTTTCACCTTTTGGCCCCTAGTTCTGGAGGTGAGAACAATGCAAATAAATGTCTAAATGCTGCGTCAGTATTACAAGAGTAAATATTACAAGAGTAATGAGAACTTCAAGTAGCTGGCTAGTCTGACTCCCGCAGACTTCAACCACGAAATTTCAAATGGAAAGACTAAAAAGGAAGAGAAAATGGCAGGTTGAGTACCAAATTGTCTCTTCCCCTCTCCACCCCCCCACCCCCCCCCCCCCCCACCAAACCCCCCATTAACTAAAGACATGTATGTGCATGTTTTCTGAAAAAAAAAAGATTATTTCTCTCCATAATATGTCCGATGACAGGGCCTCCAATCTACAGTATTATATAAGCTTTTATTTTGTCTTAAGTGCAGGTCAATTTGAAGGGATGAATAACAACTCTTTAAGACCACTTAATGCTCAATATTCTGCTCATGAGCATGTGGAGCTCCTGGTGCAGCATGCATTGATTGACCAGAATGTCCAATATCTATTCTAATGAGCTGACATAACATCACAGCATGAGGTCAGCTGGATGCACTACATAATGCACTGAGCCAAATGAGAAGCAAGCTGGGAGCATTATCTATCTTCTTATTCATATTCAACCTCAGTGCAAAGAACTTAATGAACAACAAGAAAAGATTGTTTTCAGTGCCCTACGGTCAAAATCAACAGCAATTACCCAGAACTGACAATATCAAAGTTAATAAAAACTAGAATGTTAGAGATCAGTGAAATTTGAGTTCCATAGTAATGCTTTGGTCATCTCACTGGTCAGAAACTGCAATGCTGTTCCCAAAACTTATGGGACAATTTGAACTTTTCTTTTCTTTTTGCAGGTAACAAATGGACAATATTGAATAGATCACTTGTTTTGTGTGGTGAAGGAGGGAGAAAATGAGATACAGTGTACACATTACTCGCACATCCTTTGTATAATTCTTAATGAGTATTTGATGTGAAAAGTATTGTAAGTATATAATGTATTACTGCATTTGGAAAATACAGCATTATGGCACATAGCATATACAGATGATACACCAAAATATGTTCCATAGATTAGCACAAACCGCAAATAAGCAACAGGCGTCTCATCCATTATACCCATGCAAGGATTATCTTTTCAACTGTACCTATATACGCTATTCTCATTCTTTGTTATTTGTTCATATGGTTTTACATACTTCATTATTATATTAATCGATTTGTATGTGGTGTGGGTTCGGGTGGGGTGAGGTAACGGAGTTGGGAGGGAGTTGGTGTGTGGTAGATTACCTCAATTGATCAGTGACTAGAGTGTGATGCAGAATAAAAGCCAACAATGCAGATTTAATCCCTGCACCAGCTGTGGTAGTTCAGAGGCCAGTCTCCTCCCCTTACCCCATGCTTGTGAACTGGTTACCCTTAAGCTTATAAAACCAGTTGTTTCTTTCTAATGGAGAGTGATGCCAAGTAGCCCATTTGGGACTATGATTCTTTATAAATAGTAGCCCATTCAGTATGAATAAGAGGAGCTAATTCCAGCTGATAAATACTCAAATAAATGTCCTAAAGCTCTCATTCACAGAGTAAACCAGCTGGGCAGATATTAGTAGTTTCACTGTTACAATTGCTTAAGTATGAACCAGCTTCAGAAGTAGCAGTATATATCAGGACCTGGATGAGAATCCTTGACAAACCAAAGTCAAATGTTCAAAGATGTCTTTTGAAACCAGCTTACAATGGTTTTCAATGTTATACATGTATTTTTAGAAATAAATGTTTGTTTCTATCCTAATGATAGAGATTAATTATCCAGAAAATTCAGGAATAAGAGTGGACTATTCAGCCATGCAAGTCTATTCTGTTGTTCTGTGTTCCTCAACTCCCTCCGGAACACCTGTTAACCTTTGCCACCAATCAGAGAAGAATCTCTTTACCTAGCTGCTCTTGTTCTAAATCTCAACTTTTCCCTACAAACATATCTTTGTCTTTGTCTTTGTCTTTGTCTTGAAAATTCCAATTAACAAAACATGCACAGCCTTTGTTAGAAATTTCCAGATTGCCACTCCACTTTGTGAAATGGTCATGCCACTTTGTGAAATGGTCACGCCTGATGACCTGACTCAATGATCAAGTTCCCTTTTGCTTTGGGTTCTTAATCGCTTTAAGTAAGTGAATGACACTTCAACATTCTCAGCTCAAGGAATTCTAAGTCAACTTTCTAAATAATTTAACGAGTCTTGGTTTTATTTTAAGGAACCTGTTTACGTTGTTCAAGGCTTAAAAAGTATCCTATCTGACGTTTGCTGAAAATGAATGCAGTATTTCAAATGGGGTCAGACCAAGTTGCTGAAAACCTAGGAATATTTTTTCTACTTTCAAATTCTAATTCCATTGAGACAAAAATCAACATTTCATGAGCCTTCTCAATCACTATTACCTGTGCACCAGCTTGCATTATATTTAGGTGTAGAAGTATACTAGCATGTAGATAAAAAAGCTCTTTGTTCTTCTTTAGCATACTGTTAAGGAAATACTTTGAATTGCTTTGCTTAGATGCAATATTTTTCCACATAGAACTGCATCTGTCACAATTTTGTCCACATAACTAAACATTGATGCACTTTTGTAACTTTTTAATCTCATTCAAATCAATTAATGTGCCTCCTAACAAATGTCACTTCCGAGTTTGAAGAATGAATTCTATTCTTTTATTAATATTTATTGTGAAATGGTAAAGCCCAGTTACAGATCCCTAGGGAACACCAGTCTACACTTGCCACCAATCAGAGAACAATCCTTTATTCTGACTTTCCATCTACTCCTGATAATTTACTGTTTTCCCATGTCATAAGATTACATCCAATTGTATTCAATTTCATTTCTGCTAGTAAGCTCTTGTACTTACCAATTTGTCTGGAAATCCTTATAGACAACATTCACAATCACTCATTTATTCACTATGCTCAAAATATTTGACATAGTTTACTCAGATATAAGCTGCCCATCACAGATCGATGTTGACTTTCTTTATTCAGCTGATGCTTATCTAAATGCTCAGGCACTCTGTCTCTGATAAAGAATTCCAATAACTACTCCACAACTGATATGAAATTGACATATCTGTAGTTTCCTCCTTTATTTCTATGGAGTGACATAAACCTTTCCACAAGGAACAAGAAAGGCAGAATTTATTAATCAATACTGCCTTGAAAAAAAATCTGTTAATTTCTTTCAAATATCCTTGTGTGGAAAGCTTCATGTTATGTGTTGTCCTTTTCCTTGATGATGAAAATGTATCCAAAATATTTAACTAAAAGGTCTGTCATCATTTTATGCTCCCATTATAGTCTCAGCTATACCCATCTTTATTGGGCCTTTTACTGCTTTCTTTAAATATAATTTTAGTACAGTTTTAAAAAGCTTTCTCATTTACGTTTGTTATGACCCCAGTGCAGGCCGATTAGAACTTATTTTTAATTAACTTCTAGTTATTAGCAGAATGAATGGCAGATCAATATTTTGTTTTAAGATATTTACTAAAACAAATGTCTGAAAATGCTATTAACTAAACATTATATTTGTGGACATTTTATATTTGAAACCATATAATGGAATATCCATTTTCTGACTCTTGGCCCAGTCAATAAAACACTTTACTCATTCTACTAATTGTAATTTAGAACTGTCTGTCAAAGTGAAGTTGTCTTTTCCTGGAGACACTCTCTCTAGCCCAAGATAGGTAGTTCTCCCAACCTTGTTTCAACTTACATTCAGGTTCAAAAGATAAAATCCATTGTAACTTTCACCCATAAGTACTCCCAGCATATTTAAGGACGTGGCCCTGGAAGTGTTGGATACATTGGTGGTCATCTATCAAGATTCTGTAGACTCTGGGACAGTTCCTATGGATTGGAGGTAGCTAATGTGACTGTTTTGTTTAAAGAAAGAAGTTTGAATAAAAACACATGGAATTATAACCTGGTAACAGTAGCGAATCAGTCGGAAAGAGGCCATTCAGTACATCGTATCTACACTGAACCTCCAAAGAATATGCCACCCAGCCAGCCCACCCTATCCCCATAACCCTGCATCTAGTTTGGATTCCCCACAGTATGGAACAGGCCCTTGGGCCCAACAGGTCCATACCGATCCTCCGAAGAGTAATCTATCCAGACCTATTCTCCTTACTAATGCACCTAACCTGCATATCTTTGGATTGTGTGAAGAAACCCACGCAGAATGTGCATATTCCACACCGAGTCACCAGAGGCTCAAATCAAACTCAGGTCCCTGGCGCTGTGAGGCAGCAGTGCCACCCGAATCTACCATGGCGAAACCACCTAACCTGCAGGTCTTTGGACTGTGGGAGGAAACCAGAGTCCCCAACAGAAGCCCACACAGACATGGTAAGAATGTGCAAACTCCACACACAGTTACCTACAGCTGGAATCAAACCCGCGTCCCTGGCACTGAGGCACCATGCTGTCTACAGAAAGAGGATAAAATGATCCGGACGATGATGAAATATTTAATTGGGGAGCACTTGGCAAAAATATGCAGCATCAGAGAGGATCAGCATGGATTCACGAAAGGACAAATCTACTAGAATCTTTTGAGGACACAATTAATACTATTGATAAGGGAGAATCAATGGATGTGGTTTACTTGGACTTTCAGAAGGCTTTGATAAGGTCCCGCATAAGGAATTAACATGTAAAATTAAATGGGAAATGTACTGACATGGATAAAGAACTGGTTAACAGACAGGAAACAAAGAGTAGCAATAAAAGAGTTATTTACTGAGTGGCTGGCAATGACTAGTGGGGTACTGCAGAGAGCAGTGCTTGGATCCTACCTATTCACAATATGTATTAATGATTTGGATGAGGCAAAAAATGTAATATCTCCAAGTTTGTGGGAGGGTGACCTGTGAGGATGATGCAGAGATGCTTCAGTATGATTTGGAAAAGTTGCTTGAGTGTGCACAGGCATGGTAGATGAAGTGTAATTTAGATAAATCTAAGGTTATTCACTTTGGTAGCAAAATCAGGAAGGCATGTTATTTTCTGAATGGCAATAGATTGGGAAAAGAGACAGTGCAAAGAGACCTTGTATACCAGTCACTGAAAGTAAGTGTGCAGGTGCAGGAAGTAGTGAAGGCAGCAAATGGTTAGCCTTCAGAGCGGAAGGACTCGAGTATTGGAATCAAAGGGATACAGAGAAAGTGGGAACAGAATATTGAGTTGGATGGCCAGCCATGATCATATTGAATGGCAGAACAAGCTTGAAGTCCTACCTCTGCTTCTATTTTTCTGTTTCTATATTCGTATGGAACACATAGTAGTGGCATATTTAGTCTCTGGCTGCTTCCTCTGTCCCAGATACAGGCAAGCTTGAAACACTTTGATATATTCCATGATATTCAAATAATACTGCAACCCAATCTTTACAATGTTTTCCTCTATACCCTTCACCATGGCAATGGAAATCACTTGGGCCCTGTATCTCGGTGAAACTGTGAATTGCTATCCTTTTGACAGCTGTTTCCATGATCTGGAGGGATGCCCAGCAATGCTCTGCATACCTTCTGTATTCTGAGGGAATGTGCCACCATCATCTTTCTGTTACCTTCTATTCACTCCAACTCTGCTATTGCACCCATCTCTCACCTAGGCTCATGGTCTACTACTCTTACTATTGCATACAATATCTTTCCTCACACTCTCACCCCTCAATCCACTCCCAGTACTATCTCTGCATGGCCTCTGCACCTCCTACTTATTGACTTGAGACACTTCACACCCATTTCCCACTTTCACCAGCACTAACTTCTGTGCCACCTTCTTTCATCTCACTCAATCTCTCCTTTTGTCTCATACCAGGAGAAAACAGTCACAATAGGGCGGGAAGGGAAGCACAAGGAGAGGGTGCTTGACCTCGCTGGTGAGAACCATAGTTGTGGTGATGCTGAAACATCCATATCATGGCAATCAAGGATCATTGTCCATTATTATTCTACTCTCCTTAGTAGTCCTAACATGCCCAGTGGTCTACCTACCTCTTTTTAATTATGTATCCTCTTTGTCTCCTGCAGGCACCAGTGGAATTTGCACAGTCTCTGCCATCATGACAATGGCTCTGTAAGACATTCCCTCCTTACCCATGATGTCACTCAGAAGATGCATTGGCAAAGCTGTCTCTTGAATGCTTTGCCAGCTCAGACACTGACACCTTGGTGGGTATTTGCTCTCGATTAGAATTGGGAACACATGCTAGTTAGTGCATTGCTGCCACAATTCCTCAGGTAATTGAGGAAGAAATGGCCTGGGTCACTAGCACCTATGGGAGACTGTCGGAGACTAGGCCCATGCTCAACTGAAAGGCAACATGAGGTGAGGGACTTTGCAATTTGGGTGACTTTCCTCACAAGCATATAGGGTGGTGCTAGTAGGCACCCAGCAGCAGGAGGAGGACAGACTGGTCTCCCAGAAATCTCCTCTTACAGTGCACCTTAAGTAGCTGGATTTCCACCTCTACCTTGCCTGCTATCCTCAGATCCATGGGAAGACAAGCCGAGATAAATGAATATGCCTCTGCAGGAAAAGATCAGAACATCTGGGCCCTTTAGCCACAAACACCCAGAGCCACCAATGAACTCCAAGACAATAAGAGGGCATGCTCTCTCCACCCTAGCTGCAGACCTCAGGACTGCACCAAGACACTGTGGGAGAGAAATGAAAAAGATAACACTTCACTGTAAATATGTTTCCACCTTTGTAAATATATATTCATTAGCTGCGAGAGCAAATGTCATTCTCACTACAACTGCAAGAATAAAGCCAAGGAACTGTTCTGAATGCTACATAAGGAATAAAATGAGTTACTCCTGAACCATGTGCAGGTATTGGGACATTTAGAAGATGATTGTTACTTTGGAAACCAGGGTGAATCTTTCCATGCCGTAATACCATTATGGCCATTAGTAGCCGGTGCAGGATATAGTACTTGGGGCCAGAAGTTCAACTCCACAATTTAGGTCAATGTAGAATGTTCACACAGCATTTTGTGATCACTGATGTCTTTTGCTTGTCTTATGTGAGTGTCTGTTTAATGCTATTGCCCTTTAAAGACATCACGAAGCATAGATATGGAACCCCCTCCCTCACAGAATGAAATTTTTCCTCTGCCCACTCTGGTTACCATAGCAGCCATTTACATCTCCACTGTGCACTTGTTATTTGGATGATGATGGAAGGAAAATGCAGTCATACCTCATGGAGTGAGTCACAGATTCAGCCTCAGTCCAGATGAATGCCCAAATTTCCCTATTCTCTTCTCAATTACCTTCCCAGTTAGCTGCATTGACATTGTTCTCCCCCCTCTGTTCCCACCTAGGGTATTTATTAATCTTGGAAGATGAACAGTTAATCCCTGAACTCCAGCATACAGTATCATCATGCCACACACACTAATCCAATGTCCTCTCATTAAAGCCAGTGTGATCTTGATTGTCACTGACTCCTTCCCCTTTTCCTTTCCATGTTTTTAGTCTCCTCTCATAAATATAGCTTACGCCCTGTGCGACATAACCTGTATGCCGTCTAAGTTGTTTTTTCATTCTATGATCTGTATGTCTTTGCTTACTGTGATCTGCCTATACTGCTTGTAAACAAAGCTGTCCACTGTACTTAGGTACACTTGACAATAAATAAAATATATATTGCGTTGTCCCCTTCACAGTTATTATCATCTTTGCATCCCAATATGCTGCTCAGATCCCCACAATTGAGTCTCACAGCTTTGCTTCCAGAGCAGAAGCCTCTGATGTTTGCCATAACCTTTAGTGCACAGACATCCAGGACTAACTGTGGCCTACCTCATTGACTAAATTGAATGACAACCCTACTGATGACTGACCAGACCCTTGATTGATCTCTCTGCAGCTCGAGTGACTGGTTGAGCTTGGCCCACTTCTTGGACTGTAGAGGTATGGAGCTACTGACCCTAACACAATCAGGCAGCTGATGGACCCTGTCCCAGTTCCTGCACTGATATCAGAGACTGACCTTGACCTGCTGTGCTTCGACAACCTGATTGAAAACTATCTTCTTGCACTTAATTGAAAACTGCTCCCCTTAGAGTTTGGGACATTGCTAGTTGGTTGATTCTCATGCAGTGTGTTTGTTGTGTACCCTGCTGGCACATAGCACCTTGACGTAGCATGGTGCTGTTCAGCAACACATCCAATCCCCTGACAGATGAGTGCTGACAAGCTGACTGGTTTTGTCTGCCCTAAAAGGCAAGAGAAGGCAGAACTACAATAAGCCTTCAAATTCCGGCTGAGGTGACAAATCACTAAAACACAATGCAAAGGAAGAGAGAGATGTTGTGAACATCAAAGGAGGTACAAAGTGAGTGAAAGCTAAGAGAGTAAGTGAGGACTGCTGAGCTCCACGTTAACTGAAACCATGAGCTAGGCATATGCCCCTGCATGAAGAGTGTCATAGCAACAGCATTACAATGAATAGTGCCAGTGCGTTCCAAAATACAGCACTGAAGTGTGGAACTTTCTTGCAGATAGATTGGAAATGGAGAATGCAGTGAAGTTAGTACACAGTGATGTCAACATCATTGGATAGGTGTGTGGGCAGTCACTGCATATGGATAGTGTTCTAAGGTGTTAGTGATACAAGATGGAGGCCATAAGGAGCAAGTAGTGAGCTGGAATTGCCAGGTAATCTCCCTGACTTTCATGTTTGGAAATGCTGCCATCAGGTTTCTTTCAAGTGTGTAGGAAATGGGAAACTATATATAAATGAAATAGGATTAGGGAAAAATGACATTGATTTATGCAAATAGGCTACTCATCACTCACTGGCGAGATTCTTATCTTGTTTTTCAACATTTGGTTGGAAAATAGAAAGTTTTGATCTTGGCGCTGAGAATATCATTACTGTCAAACTTGCCCCATATTCTCAACTTCCTCGCCAATGCCTATATCTTTCAGGGTCAAAGATCACACAACACCAGGCTATAGTCCAAAGGGTTTATTTGCAAACACTAGCTTTCGGAGTGCTGCACCTTCAACAGGCACTCCTAAAGCTAGTGTTTTCAAATAAACCCACTGGACTAAAACCTGGTATTGTGTGCTTTTTGACACTTGTCCAACCCAGTCCAATACCAGCACCTCCACTAAACTGGTTAGGACTTGGGAAGATGCTGCCTTCAAAATCAGCAGTTAGAAAAGAGGCTGGTACCATTATCTTCAAGTTTAATTACATAGCAATGGGTTCAAGAGTGTGGTACTGGAAAAGCACAGCCAGTTAGGCAGCAGGAGAGTTGACGTTTCGAGCATAGGTTCTTCTCCGGAATGTGAAGGGCTCAATCCCGAAATGTCAACTCTCCTGCACCTCAAATGCTGCCTGACCTGCTGTGCTTTTCCAGTGCTGCACGGTTTGACTCTGATCTCCAGCATCTGCAGTCTTCACTTTCTCTGCATTGAGTATAGGTGTTGGGAGGTCATGTTGCTTCTGTACAGGACAGTGGTTAGGCCACTTTTGGAATACTGTGTGCAATTCTGGTCTCCCTGTTATAGGAAGGATGTTGTGAAACCTGAAAGGGTTCAGAAAAGAGTTACAAGGATGTTGCCAGGGTTGGAGGGTTTGAGCTATAGGAAGAGACTGGATAGGCTGGGGCTGTTTTCCCTGGAGTGTCGGAGGCTGCGGGGTGACCTTCTAGAGGTTTATAAAACCAAAAGGGACATGGATAGGATGAATAGCCAAGGTCTTTTCCCTAAAGTGGGGGAGTCCAAAACTAGAAGGCATGGGTTTAATGTGAAAGGGAAAAGATTTAAAAGGGACCTAAGGGCCAACTTATTCACACAGAGGGTGATGCTGGTACAGAATGAGCTGCCAGAGGAAGTTGTGGAGGCTGGTACAATTACAACATTTAAAAGGCATCTGAATCAGTATTTGAGAATGGAGGGTTTGGAGAGATATAGAGCAAATGCTGGCAAATGGGACTAGATTTATTGAGGATATCTGGCCAACATGGACGAGTTGGAGCGAAGGGTCTGTTTCTGTGCTGTACAACTCTGACTCTATTTTTACCTGCTCTGGCCAATGATTCCAGACCTATAGCAATTAATGTGGTTGACTATTAACTGCCCTCTGGGATGGGCAATTAATGCTGGACTAACCAGTGAAGCACTCATCACGTGAATTAATTTTAAAAAGTGAATTGCGGATTATCAAATCAACTATGATCTCATTGAGTGGTGGAGAGGACTCAAATCACCAAAGAGCCTACTTCTTTTCCTACCTCTTATGTTCTTTCTTCCCAGTAAAAAGCCCACGCCTTCCTCTGATTATGAACAATCATACCACAGAGACTTATTGTCAGCAGACTTTAGAACAGGTCACAGGATCACCTTCATTGTGCCCTAAAATTACAGTCCCAAAAAGTAACCCTTTTATCAACCTCATAATTTTAACACCCCTAAAACGTTTTCAAATTCTCTTCATATTCTCGTCACTTATTATTTCCTTTATATCTCTATATTGCTTTTACAGCTTTTTCTTACCTGCGGTATCTTTTATATTTATTTAAGCCTGCACCTTCAGTTTGATAGAGAACGTTTCTTATTGGTTCATAATGTTTGCTTATTGCATCAGTGAAGTTTTTGCCTTGGAGTATATGCTGGTTTTGTATCACGCCAAATTCTTCCTTCAACACTTTTCCCATTACCAGTTCAGTCCAATTTAGCGTGGTCATCACACTTCCGATTCTTTGAAATTTGCCTGATTTAAAATTTACACGTTGTTTTGTGACTCTCCCTTTGCCCCCTTAACTGTCGTATTAAATTCATCATACACAGTTCAGACTTGTATGCTGTTCCTTGCCATCAGATTGTAGACTAATTCTGGATCCTTGGTTATCTGTAAGTTAAATACAACATGTCCCTTGTTGATTCCAAAATACATTGTTCCAGTAAATTGTCCCAAATCCATTTCAGAAATTAACTCAATTTATTGGCCTTTATTGCAAGGTGATTTGAATACAGGAGGTAAAGGTGACTTGCTGCAATTTTTAAGAGCTTTGGTGAGGCTGCACCTGATTATGCTCCTTACCTAAGGAATGATCTATTTGCTGTAGAAGCAGTGCAATGGTAGTTCACCAAACTAATTCTTGGGTAGCTGGGATTCTGTAATGAAGAGAGATTGAGAAAATTGGGACTTAGTTCTCCAAAACTTTACAAAATGAAATGTGATCTGATTGAAACTTAAACGACATGACAGGATATATAAATAGGATGTGACTGTGTCCCTTGGTTATACAATGTCCCAATAAGAAGTAGCCTATTTAAGACAGAGATTAGGAGAAATGTTATCACTCAGTCGCTGTTGAACCTTTTGACTTCTCTGCCCAAGAGACCTGTGAAAAATCAAATATTCAATAGGTTCAAGATTGGAAATTTTAGATATTTGAAGACTAATAACATCAAGAGTTCCGAAGATAGTGTGAGAAAATTGCTTTGAGGAAGATGATCAGCCATGATCTAGTGAATTGGCACAGTAGACTTGAACAGGTTGAATGACCTATTCCTGTTCCTATGTTTTTTACCATGTGATCTGTTATGCTCCTAGTTTGTGTGGACATTAAAAGGTCTCATTGTATTACCTTGCTTCATCATATCCTTTCCTAATGTATGTATTTATACATTTATTTTCACATCAGTACTATCAGAAAATCTACCATTTTGTGAGAGGCAGCGCCTCGAAAGCTAGCACTTCCACATACACCTGTTGGACTATAACCTGGAGTTGTGTGATTTTTAACTAAATATGTGAGATGGCACAGTGGCTTAGTGGTTAGGACTGCTACCTCACAGTGCCAGGGAGCCAGGTTTGATTCCATTCTCACGCAACTGTCTATGTGGAGTTTTACATCCCCCCTGTGTCTGCGTGGGTTTTCTCTGAGTGCTCCAGTTTCCTCCCACAGTCCAAAGATGTACATGTGAGGTGGATTGGGTGTATTAAATTGCCCATAGTGTCTGGGGGTATGCAGGCTAGATTAGTTAACCATTTAAAAATGTAGGGTTATAGGGATGCGGAGGGTGCTTGCGGGTTTGGGTGGGATGCTTTTTGGAGGGTCGGTGTTGATTCAGTGGGCCAAATATACTTCTAACTGTAGGGTTTCTATGTATGACTCTTTGCAGACTTTTATCTGAGACTGATAGCTGCTCAATAACTGAACTGAGACCTGCATTTTCATTTGTCAGCTGACGATATAGTGTTTCCTACACTGATAACCTTGATGAGGTCAAAGGTTTCAGATTAGTTGATTTTTTAAAAATTCATTCACAGGAGGTGGATATTGCCAGAAAAGCTAATATTTATTGCCCTTTCCATTACAAACGAATGCCTTGTTTGGCTACTTCAGTGGGCAGTTGAGGGTGAATCATATTGCATCCACAGAACAAAAGTTTCTGTTTTAATTCCATTTCAATTTGCTGCTATCCTAAGAACGGATGTAGTGAATATCCCTAAGAAAACAGTACTCCTCTGTGCATGAACATCATAAAACCAAAATCACATCTATTGCAGAAATTTCCCAAAGCCATGTTACCGTGGAAACCGTCAACTCTTGTGATATAATTCACATGAAATTTTGTTCCTACAAAATTAGAATTTAATAGTAAATACACTGATTCAAGTAATTATTCTAAATTTGAATAATGAATAGGTTACCTCAGTAGCAACATACATTATTTTCTTCTACTCAAAAGATAGAAACTTTCTTGTTCACCTTTATTTGGTGCTTTGGAGATTTAGATCTTTATCTTCATTGAATAGATTGCTACCTGATTTATTAAGCCTTGGTAGGAAGTATCGTGAATGGATCAGCAGTATTGAGATAGCCTAACTGCGCCAGTAATGGATGATGAGATGATGATCAATGCAGGTGTTACCAAAGTTATGAAGGATACTAAGAATCTAGGTTAATAAATGAGGAACATTTGGATCAGACGTGAGATAGAAGCATAATGATTGAAGATGACAGCTGCGCCTAGGTGGCAAAAGTTAGAATTTTTTCCTAGTTTATGCATTGGATGTGGGCATTGCTGACGGGGCTAGTATTTATTCACTATCCTTAAAAGCCACGTGAACTGACCAGCTTGTTCAGGCCAGTTACAGCCAACCACTTTTTCCTGTGGGTCTGGGATCGTATGGAAGGCAGACCAGGTAAGGATAAGAGATTTCCTTCCCTTAAAAGCATTAGTGAAACAGATGGATTTTTAAAATGCTTAACAATGGTTACAAGGTCATCGTTAGGTCAGCTTTCAATTCCAGACCTTTCATGTTTTTTTCAAATTTCACCATTTGCTATGTTGGAATTCAAAACCACACTATCAAGAGCATTAACCTGGATCTCTGGAGTACTTAGGAAAAAGTGAGGACTGCAGATATTGGAATTCAGAGTCTAGATTAGAGTGATGCTGGAAAAGCACAGCAGGTCAGGCTGCATCTGAGGAGCAGGGAAATCGATGTTTCGGGCAAAAGTCCTCCTTCAGGAATGAAGTCAGGGAACCTCTGGGGTGGAGAGATAAATGGGAGTGGCGTGGAGCTGGGGAGAAGGTAGCCAAGAGTAATTTAGGTGAATGGAGGTGGGGATGAAAGTGATAGATCAGAGAGGAGGGTGGAGCGGATAGGTGGGAAGGAAGATAGGGAGGTAGGACAGGTCATAGGGATGGTGCTGAGCTAGAAGGTTGGAACTGGGATAAGGTGGGGGGAGGGGAAATGAGGAACTGGTGAAGTCCACATTGATGCCCTGGGGTTGGAGGGTCCTGAGGCGGACGATGAGGCTTTCTTCCTCCAAGCTTCGGGTGGTGAGGGTGTGGTGGTGGAGGAGGTATGTCCTTGGCAGAGTTGGAGGGGGAGTTGAAATGTTGGGCCATAGGGCAGTGCGGTTGATTGGTGCGGGTGTCCCGGAGATGTTCCCTAAAGCGTTCTGTGAGAAGGCGTCTAGTCTCCCAAATGTACAGGAGACCGCATCGGGAGCAACGGATAAAATAAATGACATTGGATGTGCAGGTGAAACTTTGATGGATGTGGAAGGCTCCTTTGGGGCCTTGGATAGAGGTGAAGGGTGAGGTGTGGGCGCAGGTTTTGCAATTCCTGCGGTGGCAGGGGAAGGGACCAGGAGGGAGGATGGGTTGTTGGGGGCGTGGACCTGACCAGGTAGTCACGGAGGGAACGGTCTTTGCGGAAGGCGGTGGGGAGGGAAATATACCCCTGGTGGTGGGGTCTGTTTGGAGGTGGCGGAAATGTCAGCAGATGATGCAGTTGATTACTTGTCCACTGACAGTATCACTATACTGCCACCTTACCATGTGATTATTAGCATTTACCAGAAGGGACAAGATATTGACTGCACAATTAAATTGAGAATTGAAGTAAAGATTAGTGAGGAATTTTAATTTACATTTGATATGATGCATTGTGCTGTGCTGTGCAGCAACGATAACACTGAGGAAATAGGAGTTCTGGAATCTGTGCTATAAATTCAGTGTAATTATATATAACCCAGAAAGCGTTGAGATGCAAGTTTGGAGATATATGAGTGAAATAAAGTGGATAGACAACAAAAGTAAGAGTTGATAATGATATTGAATGTTCAATGCATATAATTTTAAAGCAGAAACAGATAAATTAATTGGATTAGGCATTTACTAAAAGGAATGTGAAGTTTGTTGAGCATGTTGTTCAAAAAGGAGCAAATAGAAAGAGAAAAAAAGATGGTTGATTCTAGAAATGTGAAGAATGAGAAAGTGAGGATTGCAGATGCTGGAGGTCAGAGTTGAAACTGTAGTGCTGGAAAAGCACAGCAGGTCAGGCAGCATCCGAGCAGCCAGAGAATCAATGTTTCGGGCATAAATCCTTCTTCGTCAAGAATGAGGCTTGTGGGCCAGGGGACTGAGAGATAAATGGATGGGGTTGTGGGGAAGATAGCTAAAAATACAATAGTTAGATGAAAGTGGGGATGATGGTGATAGGTCAGAGAGGAGGGTGGAGCAGATGGATGGCAAAGGTAATGGACAGGACAAGAGGGCGGTGCCGAGTTGGAGGCTTAGGGTTGGGATAATGTGGGGGAGAGGGAATTATGAAACTGGTGAAATCCACATTCTGTGTGGTTGCAGGGTTCCAATGCAGAAAATGAGGTGTTCTTCCTCCAGGCTTCAAGTAGTAAGGATTTGGCGATGGAGGAGTCCCAGGACCTGCATGTCCTTGGCAGAGTGGAAGGGTGAGTTGAAATGTTCAGCCACGTGGTGGTGGGGTTGGTTGGTGTGGGTATCCCAGAGATATTCTCTGAAACTATCTGCAAGTTGGCATCCTGTCTCCCCAATGTAGAGAAGACCACATCGGGTGCAATGGGTACAGTAGATGACATTGGTGGAGGTACAGGTAAATTTTCTGTCAGATGTGGAAGGATCCTTTGGGGCCTTGGACGGAGGTGATGAGGGAGGTGTGATGCAGGTTTTACATGTCCTGCAGTGGCAGGGAAAGGTGCCAGGAGTGGAATGTGGGCTGGTGAAGGGGTGTGGATCTGACGAGGGAGTCGTAGAAAGAATGGTCTCTCTGGAACACTGATAGCGGTGGGGTGGGAAATATATCTCTTGTCGTGAGGTGCATTTGTCAGTGGCGGACGTAGTGGAAGATGATGTGATGTATATGGAGGTTGATGGGGTGGATGGTGAGGACCAGGGGGTTTCTGTCCTTGAATTAGAATTAGAACAATGGAAGCAGCAATGAGACATTGAGCTTGTTAAATCCTTATTATAACCTATCTGTCTCTGCCTTCAATCCTGTAAGACCCTGTGTTTGATTTTACCTTTTTTGCCAAGGAGTGTTTATGTGGATTGTTGCAAGTATTTGAATCAGCACCATTAAGTTGGGATGGTCTGTTGCGTTTTCAGAGTGTTTAAGTTTTAGGGAGTTTTTGAGAAGATTTGTAGCTCAGGTTGTGATCACGGAGGTGGAAGGTTCATTTTCAGATGTTTTGTCATCACATCATCAGTGAACCTCCAGTGAATTGCTGGTTTTATGTCCTGCTTTCTATTTATGTGTTTAGGTTTCCTTGGGTTGATGATGTCATTTCCGGTTCTTTTTCTCAGAGGGTGGGAGATTGGGTCGAAATCGATGTGTTTGTTGATAGAGTTCCAGATGGAATGCCATGCTTCTAGGGATTCTCGTGCATGTCTCTATTTGGCTTGTCATAGAATGGATGTGTTGTCCCGGTCATAGAGTCATAGAGATGTACACCACGGAAACAGATCCTTCGGTCCAACCCGTCCATGCCGACCAGCTATCCCAACCCAATGTAGTCCCACCTGCCAGTACCCGGCCCATATCCTTTCAACCCTTCCTATTCATATACCCATCCAGATGCCTTTTAAATGTTGTAATTGTACCAATCTCCACCACTTCTCCTGGCAGCTCATTCCATTCACGTAACCACCCTCTGTGTGAAAACATTGCCCCTTAGGTCTCTTTTATATCTTTCCCCTCTCACCCTAAACCTATGCCCTCTAGTTCTGGACTCCCCAACCCCAGGGAAAAGACTTTGTCTATTTATCCTATCCATGCCCCTCATGATTTTATAAACGTCACCCCTCAGCCTTTGTTGCACTAGGGAAAGCAGTCCTAGCCTATTTAACCTTTTCCTATAGCTCAAATCTTCCAACCATGGCAACATCCTTGTAAGTCCTTTCTGAACCCTTTCAAGTTTCACAACATCTTTCCGATAGGAAGGAGACCAGTATTGCATGCAAAATTCCAACAATGGCCTAACCAATGTCCTGTACAGCCGCAATATGACCTCCCAACTCCTGTACTCAATACTCTGAGCAATAAAGGAAAGCATACCAAACGCCGCCTTCACTATCGTATCTACCTGTGACTCCACTTTCAAGGAGCTATGAGCCTGCACTGTAAGGTCTCTTTGTTCCGCAACACTCCCTAGGACCTTACCATTAAGTGTATTAATCCTGCTAAGATTTACTTTCCAGAATTTGATGCCCAGAATACTTTGATTTACTTCCAGCTGGAATATAGAATGAATATATAACAAAATTACTTCAGTTCTTTCCTAGAGTTGGTCCCAATTCATTTGTTAAAAAATGCCTTAGTTTGACTGGAGCTTTGGTTGTAACCTGATGGGTCAGAATCATTGGGTAATAATGATAGTGGTCAATTATTTCCCAGCAGGAATCTCTTGTGGAAAAATGGGTCAGAAGTCCGATGTTAACTAATGGCTCTTGATTAAATGCCACTGGCAAGAAATTTAACTTGGGTGGGAAACAAAAAACCAAGCTGTCCAGAAGTTGACCCACGGTGTTAGAATTAAGTCTGCCAGTAACATTGCAAATCTGGTAATGCTAATTGTGGGGAAGGGCCTTTGAAGGGTCTCAAGCTGGAGATGGGAATGTGGAAAAACAGGGGCCTGGATGTTATTTGTGGTTTACAGATATGAATCTTATATTTTAATTTTCCTCCTATTCACTAACAGGGGCACTCATGATGAGCTCTTTACTCAGTGGCCAGCCATAATTCAAAAGGGGTATCCTACATATTAAGGGACACAATCTATTTTGTACTATGATCCCTACCAGAGTCTGGTGTGAACCAGGATCATTAATGTTATACATATAAATCAGCAATAATGGATGGGAGAAGGATGCTTCCTGATAATGGTTTCATTCAATCTTTCTTTCCAGATTTTTTTATTGGATGTAAATTTCACCATCAGACATGGCAAGATTTGAACCCAGGTACCCAAAGCATTACCTAGGTTTCCAAATCACTGGTCTAGGAATAATACCACTCAGCCATTGCCTTCCCTGTCACTATACTACTGCAAATTAGGGGGATTAAAATCGCACCCATAGCTTCTGCAGTTGAAGTTTATACAGTGCTTGTTGGTAACTAGTGGAAGCTCTTCTACTCAGTGAGCGAACTTTGCATTACTGTTTTGTTATTTAAAAACACAGTCGACTGATGCTGCACCACTTTGACTTCAATTTGGCACAGTTCCAAGTATGCATTAATGTGAAAGTGGTATTAAATTTTAAGAGGTAAGCTCTGGTCTGTCTTCTATCAGCAGTAAAATTACGCAATGTGGCAATTCATCACGAGGTCATCTCATAGCACTTTGCATCAGCCACAATATGATTTTATCCCAGTAGAATTATATTTTAAGTGCCCAAGCAGTTTGTTGACACTCTTAGCAATTTTCAAAACTTCGTATGGATTCTTTCTAATCTTATTCCTTTTAGAACTTTCGAAACAAGAAAAGTTTACTGCCTGCGAACAGGTTTTGACACTTGCAATGAACCATTCATGCTCAATAGTTCTTTGTTGTCAACTTTAGTACAACGGGCAGCAACGTACAACCAGCTTTACAACTCCACTTTGTTGATATCACACCTTATTGCATGCTTATCTCTCAGAGTTGTAAATGCAAATGATTTTAGCTTCAAAGGAGAGTGTTACATTTAAAATATTAGCTTGATGACCCCTTTATTATTTTAAATGTTCATTGTAAATCAAAGACTGCATTTCAAATACTGCTGCCTTGTTTTTTTTTGCATGAACGTTGACGTAATTAAGTGACAAAATTCTAACATTAACCAATCCATAAGAAAAATCATTTCACCTAATTTAATCTATCCAGAACAATCATGTATTTTCCGCATTTCATCGTTTGTTCCTTAACATGATTCCAGTTCTTTGTCTCCACCACCATGAAAGTCTTTTCCAAGTGTCCATCATTGTGAAATAAAAACTCCTGATATAGATTCTAAAGTTTTTTTTGTATTCATTTGAATCTGTGACCCTTATTTGAATAGTTGAAAATGTGACCTTCTCATCATATAATTTACAATAACTTTTGTATGACCTTTTCTCATACTGTTACAATTTTATGCGATTCTATAGGATCACCTCCAATAACTTCCTGCTAATTTACAGGTAGTTCTCTTAGAAGCTATAGTTATGTTCCAGCGAAACCTCGCTTAATAGAAGATTATTTAATATAAATAATGGAACCGCTGGGTAAAATGGGTTTGGGGCAGACCAGCACAAAATATCACTTATCACTCAAAAATCACCCAAACGTTGAGCATAAAGTATAGCACAGCCTGAATGAACGTATAAATCATACTTATCAATGAAACAAAAGTAAATTTAACACTATACATTAAAAATATTGATAATGCAACAATAGAGGGTCTTCATGCTGCATAAGGTAGACTCCCTCATTCCTGTTAGGCGAGCTATATCACGTATCCTCTCCTTACACTCCAAATGCTTATAATATCTGGCTTCTTTTTCAGTGTTATAGCCTAACTTTAGTGTTCACCCCCAACAATTTTATCACCAGGAAGCTTCTTGCTAACATTCTTGTCATTTTGCCCCTCCATTTCTTTTTTTAAAAAAGGGATAATCTAGGAGTAGTGTATCTTTCACAGGAAGCTGCTCAATGTGTCTCCCACAGAAAGCTGCTGTCTCTACAGTATCTCTCACAGGAAGCTGCTATGTCAGCAGCTAATATCAGTGCATGTGCAGAATGGTGCGGACATCGGTGTATATGCAGAACAAAGTGCAAAAAACCATTACTGCTGGAATCGCACTGTTGCAAACAGAGGTAAGCGTTCTCGAAAATGTCGTTCCTTAATTCCTCAGCGATGTTATAAGCAAATTGCGCTGCCAGAATGTGCGTCATCCAAGAACTACCTGTACAAATTTTATTTAGCATTTTCTGTTAATTTTAGATAATGCTCTTTAATATTAATTGGAAACAGCAGTGATCCTAAAACTGAGCCCTGGGTACTATGCTCAGTACCACGACACTATAACCTAAAATTAATCCTCTAACCACAACCTGCCATTTTTTGATCTTCAACAAATTCTTATCCATACGTGATTTGTATCCTGTAGCCACACATCTTTGAGTTTGTCAAATAGCATTTCATGTGAAACATTATCAAAGTCTTTTTAGAAGACTAAATGCAACACCCTGTAGATACTTCAGGGATGTAGTCTCATAAGTTATCACTCAACTTCATCATTCTCTGATGATTGGAGCTCTTGTTAGATGAAAGAGAGAATGCACTTCAGGTGAATTGGCCATGCTAAATTGCCCATAGTGTCAGGTGCATTAGTCAGGGGTAAATAGGATAGGGAATGGATTTGGGTGGGTTACTCTTCGCAAAGTCGGTGTGGAGTTGGGCCGAAGGGCCTGTTTGCATACTGTAGGGAATCTAATCTAATCACATTGTAAAGTGGAACGCCATATGTAGGCGTTCAATGCTCTGATTTATTTCATTGGCAAGTAAGTGTTGGTTTTTTTTCATTTCTACTCAAAGAATAGAAAAGTAGTACTGCAGTAAAATAAATCTATAGCAACAGGACTCTTGCACTGAAGCACTATTACCGCTTCAGTTGTTGGAGAGAATCTGCCAAAGCAGACACACACACACAAGGCTTTATTTTTGAGGCAAGCAATTTATTTTTTCTTCCTATGGAGCGGACCCTGGCAATGCAGAGACCAGGTGACTGTAGCATCATGTAGATACAGACTCTGTCACCTATTTTTCTAACCATTAGCTAATATCTAACTTACAACCAAAATCCCATCATCCAATCATATGGATATTGTGTATGACAGCATTCGATTATTTAGGTGTCAGATCTTGTGACTCTTGCAGCACTTAGTTTTAGCTATGTGCCTCTCCTTATTAGGGAAGTCATCTTTGAGTTCTAGGTCAGTCTACCAAGAAATCATAGTGTTCCTTTAGAGAGGCATCTATCATGTTTCTCAGGGTTAACAACTCTTCCTTATATTTTGTTTATTCACCCCTGGGTCATGGATGTTGCAGGCTGGTCATCCCTAGCTGCCCTTGAGAAGGTGGTGGTGATCTGCTTTTTTGAATCACTGCAATCCATGTGCTGTAGATTGACCCACAATGTTCTTAGGGAGGGAATTCAGGATTTTGACCCATGTGTTTATAACATTCCAAACAGAAGCAACCTTCGTGCAGGTAGTTCTATTTAGTTCAGTGTCTCTGCCTATAAGTGTCTAATGTTCATCTTCAGTCTGCTGTCTGGATTCTATTGATCCTTTTCCAGCCTAAATTATGAATGCAATTTAATTATCTTAGTCCATCTTGTCCATCTCCCATGTTTATTTCACCAACATCATCAAGACTAATTATAATAATAACTCCAATAGGATTAAAGGCATACTGCAATATGAATAGGAAATTAACTGAGGGAAAGAAAGAATAAAGTTATGGTGAATCATTGTTTTACCAACTGAAGAGAACAATACAACAGTGATCCTTAGGCACAGGTAATAAGAGCATTCTCCTTTCTGATATACTACATATTAATGATCTGAGTATGTAGGGCATAATTTCATTTTTGCAAGTGACATGGAATTCAGAAATGTAGTAAACAATGATGGAAATAGGAACAAACTCTTATCCATATGTAATTTGTATCCTGAAGCCCCACATCTTTGAGTTTGCCAAATAGCATTTCATGTGAAACATTATCAAAGTCTTTTTGGAAGACTAAATGCAGAAGAAGGGAAGTGAACTTTGAAATGTGCAGATTCTTGACCGATCAAATTTTATGCAGAGACCCATGAAGTGAAACATTTTGATGAGAAGAATGAGGTAAAATAAAGTAAATGCTAAATTTTTAAAAGTGTGAAAATGTGATACTTGAGCTATATATTCACAAAGCTTTGAACATAGCAGGACAAGTTGCGAAGGCTGCTAAAAAAGCAAATAGGATCTTTGAATTTATTAACAAAAATCAAAGTACAAAAAGAAAATAATGTGTTTAACCTTAAAAAAACACTGGTTAGGACTCAACTACATATTGAGTTCAATTTTACTCAATATTTTAGGATGTCAAAGTCTTAGAAGAAGACATTTATTTGACTGGTATCAGTGATGAAGGGATAAGGGATGAGGGACTTCTGGAATGTGGAAAGACAGGAGAAGCTTTAAAACAGTGTTCAGAAGGAGAAACTGTGTTTAATATGTGAAAGGTCAATAACTAGAGGATACAGGATTAAAGTGATTGATAGAAGGACCAAAGGCAGCTGGGGAAAATTAGAGTCATAGAGATATCTGACACAGAAAAGACTCTTCACTCCAACTTGTCCATGCTGAGCAGATAGCTTATATAAATCCAACTCCACTTGCCAGCATTTGGCTCATATCCCTCCAAACTCGTCCCATTCATATACCTATCCAGATGCCTTTTAAATGTTGTAATTGTACTAGCCTCCACCACTTCCTCTAGCAGCTCATTCCATACATGCACCACCCTCTGTGTGAAAAGGTTGCCCCCTTAGATCCCTTTTCAGAACTAAGAACCTGCACTCCAAGATCTTTGTTCAGCAACACTCCCCAGGGCCTTACCATTAAGTGTATAAGTCTTGCTCTGACTTGCTTTCCCAAAATGCAGCACCTCCTATTTATCTAAGTTAAACTCTATCTGCCACTGCTCGGCCCATTGGCCCATCTGATCAAGATACCATTGTACCCTGCGGAAACCACCTTCGCTGTCCACTACACCTCCAATTTTAGTGTCATCTGCAAACCTACTAAGTACACCTCCTATGTTCACATCCAAATCATTTATATTAATGACAAAAAACAGTGGACCCAGCATCGATCCTTGTGGCACACCTCTGGTAACAGGCCTCCAGTCTGAAAAGCAATCCTCCACCATTACCCTGTGTCTTCTACTTTCGAGCCAGTTCTACATCCAAATAGCTGATTCTCCCTGGAGTCCATGTGATCTAACCTTGCTAACCTGTCTATCTTGAGAAACCTTGTTGAACGCCTTACTGAAGTCCACACAGATCACGTCCACCGCTCCGCCCTCATCAGTTCTCTTCATTACTACTTCAAAATACTCAATGAAGCTTGTGAGACATGATTTCCCACGCACGAAGCTATGTTGACTATCCCAAATCAGTCCTGCCTTTCCAAATACATGTAAATCCTATCCCTCAGGATTCCCTCCAATAAGTTGCCCACCACCAATGTCAGGCTCATCAGTCTATAGTTCCATGGATTTTCATTACCACCTTTCTTAAATAGTGGCACAACATTAGCCAACCTCCAGTCTTCTGGCACCTCACCTGTGGCTATCGATGATACAAATATCTCAACAAAATGCCCAGCAATTTCTTCCCTCACTTCTCACGGGCTTTTTGGGTACACCAGATCAGGTCCTGGGGATTTATCCACCTTTATGCATTTTAAGATGTCCAGCCCCTCCTTTTCTTTAATATGGGCATTTTTCAAGATGTAGCTATTTATTTCCCCACATTCTCTATCTTCCCCACAGTAAACACTGATGCAAAATATTTGTGTAGTATCTCCTCCATCTCCTACAGTTCCAAATGTAGGCTGTCTTGCTGCTCTTTAAGGGGTCCTATTCTCTTCCTAGTTACTCTTTTGTCCTTAATGTATTTGTAGAATCCCTTTGGATTGTCCTTAACTCTATTTGCCAAAGCTATCTCACGTCCCCTTTTTGTCCTTCTGATTTCCCTCTTAAGTATACTCCAGATTGCCTTTAGGGAGTTACTCGATCTCTGCTGTCTATACCTGACATATGCTTCCTTTTTCTTGACCAAAACTTCAATTTCTCTCCTCATCCAGCATTCCCTACATATACTAGTCTTGCCCTTCACCCTAACAGGAACATACCGTCTCTGGAGTCTTGTTATCACATTTTTGAAGACTTTCCATTTTCCGGATGTCCCTTTACCTGCGAACATCTACCTCCAATCAACCTTTGAAGTTCTTGCCTAAAGACCATCAAAATTGGCCTCCTCCAATTTAGACCAGATCTAAATTGGAGGAGGCACGGTGGCCCAGTGGTTAGCACTGCTGCCTCACAGCGCCTGTAGACCCGGGTTCAATTCCCGACAGAGGCGACTGACTGTGTGGAGTTTGCACATTCTCCCCGTGTCTGCGTGGGTTTCCTCCGGGTGCTCCGGTTTCCTCCCACAGTCCAAAGATGTGCGGGTCAGGTGAATTGGCCATGCTAAATTGCCCGTAGTGTTAGGTTAAAGGGGTAAATGTAGGGGTATGGGTGGGTTGCGCTTCGGCGGGTCGGTGTGGACTTGTTGGGCCGAAGGGCCTGTTTCCACACTGTAAGTAATCTAATCTAATCTAAAAGATGAAGTTCTATCTTTTTCAATCATTATTTTAAAACTAATAGAATTATGGTCACGAGCCCCAAAGTGCTCCCCCACTGACACCTCAGTCATCTGTCCTGCCTTATTTCCCAAGAGTAAATCAAGTTTTGCACCTTCTGGTAGTACGGCATACTGAATCAGAAAATTTTCTTGTGCAAACTTAACAAATTCTTCTCCATCAAGCCCTTAACATTATGGTAGTCCCAGTCTATGTTTGGAAAATTACAATCCCCTATCATAACCATCCTATTATTCTTACAGATAACTGAGATCTCCTTACTATACCAGTTGTAATCAAGAAGGCAGCCCAGAGAGGAGTAGTGGAAGCAGGTTGAATAGTGTCTAAAGGGAGCTTCTTCCATCCCCCATCACGAAGGACTCAAAACATCCAGTCCCTGTACACCTCCATCCCCCATCACGAAGGACTCAAAGCCCTCCGCTGGCACTCTCTCGGTGATAGGAGACAGCGGCAGTGAGGGCACTCTCTCGGTGATAGGAGACAGCGGCAGTGAGGTCACTCTCCCGGTGATAGGTGACAGCGGCAGTGAGGACACTCTCCCGGTGATAGGTGACAGCGGCAGTGAGTACACGCTCCCGGTGATCGGTGACAGTGGCAGTGAGGACACTCTCCCGGTGATAGGAGACAGCGGCAGTGAGAGCGATCTCCCGGTGATAGGAGACAGCGGCAGTGAGGACACTCTCCCGGTGATAGGAGATAGCGGCAGTGAGGACACTCTCCCGGTGATAGGAGACAGCGGCAGTGAGGACACTCTCCCGGTGATAGCAGACAGTGGCAGTGAGGGCACTCTTCCGGTGATAGGAGACAGCGGCAGTGAGGGCACTCTCCCGGTGATAGGAGACAGCGGCAGTGAGGGCACTCTCCCGGTGATCGGAGGCAGTGGCAGTGAGGGCACTCTCCCGGTGATAGGAGACAGCGGCAGTGAGGTCACTCTCCCGGTGATAGGTGACAGTGGCAGTGAGGGTACTCTCCCGGTGATAGGTGACAGCGGCAGTGAGGGTACTCTCTCGGTGAAAGGAGACAGCGGCAGTGAGGGTACTCTCCCAGTGATAGGAGACAGCGGCAGTGAGGGCACTCTCTCGGTGATAGGAGACAGCGGCAGTGAGGGTACTCTCCCGGTGATAGGAGACAGCTTCAGTGAGGACACTCTCCCCGTGATAGGAGACAGCTTCAGTGAGGACACTCTCCCGGTGATAGGAGACAGTGGCAGTGAGGGTACTCTCCCGGTGTTAGGAGAGAGCGGCAGTGAGGACACTCTCCCGGTGATAGGAGACAGCGGCAGTGAGGGTACTCTCTCGGTGATAGGAGACAGCGGCAGTGAGGGTACTCTCTCGGTGATAGGAGACAGCGGCAGTGAGGGCGCTCTCCCGGTGATAGGAGACAGGGGTGAGGGCACTCTCCCGGTGATAGGAGACAGCGGCAGTGAGGGCACTCCCCCGGTGATAGGAGACAGCGGCAGTGAGGGCACTCCCCCGGTGATAGGAGACAGCGGCAGTGAGGGCACTCCCCCGGTGATAGGAGACAGCGGCAGTGAGGGCACTCCCCCGGTGATAGGAGACAGCGGCAGTGAGGGCACTCCCCCGGTGATAGGAGACAGCGGCAGTGAGGGCACTCCCCCGGTGATAGGAGACAGCGGCAGTGAGGGCACTCCCCCGGTGATAGGAGACAGCGGCAGTGAGGGCACTCCCCCGGTGATAGGAGACAGCGGCAGTGAGGGCACTCCCCCGGTGATAGGAGACAGCGGCAGTGAGGGCCTTCCTGACCTCTCCACCCCCACCCCAGTCTGACCTATCACCCTCACCTTAACCTCTTTCCACCTATCACATTTCCGACGCCCCTCCCCCAAGTCCCTCCTCCCTACCTTTTATCTTAGCCTGCTGGACAAACCTTCCTCATTCCTGAAGAAGGGCTTATGCCCGAAACGTCGATTCTCCTGTTCCCTGGATGCTGCCTGACCTGCTGCGCTTTTCCAGCAACACATTTTCAGCTCTGAATAGTGTCTAAAGTCAAGTCTTCTACTTGAAAGGAGAAAACAAAGCTGTATGAACAGAACAGGGAGGTGGACTAATCAGATTTATCAAAGAGCAAGTTTAGACAGGATGGGGCGAAATGACCCACTTCTGAGCCAACTCCACTGTTCTCAACCTGGACATGGATTGTTTCACTGCTGCTTTACTCCAAATGTACATGACATTGAAGAGTGGAGTGCTGATGCCCACACACCACAGCCCTCTGGCAAGCCTCCCCTGTTTATTGCTTTCTAATAACGATGTAATCTATCAAGAAATCCTGAAGTATGTCAGCTTTCTATTGTTTCTTATTGCCTGAGGTCCCACATCATAACAGGCAGCTAAAAGCGTTAGCAAATCCTGATCTGTCTTTCGTGGGCTATTATTTTGACCGACCGTTACACTCCCTGTTTGTTTCGTTTAGAGCGTTACATAACTTATCTGCTTAACAGTTACAGCTAAAGAGTTAAGTGCGTGTCAAAGCAGTGCAACCTCCTGATGCCGGGGAGAACGTGAGCGAGCCGGGGACTTGGCGGATAGGAGGAGCACACTCTCATTGTGCAAAATCTGCAGACAACCAAAGAGAGAGCATTGCCAAATTCACGCTGCATAACGTTCAAGTGCTGAGTTTGTTTTCTTCAGCAAAGAGTTAAAATCACTGCAGATTTGGCGGAAGGAGGAAACTGTGGAATGAATAGGAGACCTTTGTGCAGTGTGAGAAGGGTTCAATGTTTTGTGTGAGCACTGTGTCATTCGCTGTGCTGCATCAATCTTGGCTTCATTCACTGGCACTTATCTGGACTGAGTAGCACTCCAGTACCTGTGATATGCGATGTTTTGCTAATTACTGCCTCTCGAGATTAAACCAACAGCTCTCTTTGCTGCCCCGCAAGTGTTGTACTAGTGAAAAGCAGCTGCTTTGTTGACGTGAGGTGAGCGTTTTGATTCGGCACCATTAACGAAAAAAATGCAAGTCTCAATTGCTTGTACCGATCATAATTTGAAGGCACGGAACAATGACGAGAGGCATAAGCAGAACCCCAGTAGCCCGAAATTAGGCAATGGAGCCCGTGCAAAATTCCGGACGGTTGCTATCATTGCCCGAAGTCTGGGACACTTCATACCTCAGCATCACATCTCTCTGAAGGAGTCAACAGCTAAACAGACAGGAATGAAATATAGGTACGAGAAAGCTTCTTCTTTTACTTTTATAGCTTCCTGATTTGTTCCATTGTCTAATCCAGATAAAGAGTTCAAAACCAAAACAGTTATGTTATTTATACTGATATGCAGACTACTGTATAGTGTACAGCCTGTAACATTCAAATACATTTATGCTAGTTTGATCTCCGTAGATCCAGTAAAGTAAAATGTGACTTTATACTTTAAATCACTGCTCTGCTAAAAGCTTCAAAGTATCTTGTTCAGCATAAGAATCATAGTTGCAACATTTAAAGGTTCTTTAACGGTTCATAGATTTAGCACTTGGTAGGATTTTGATGTATTACTATTTTGACAAAAAGTGGTGGAAATATTTTTCAGATTAGTTTAAGATGTAACATATACAGTAACTGTTTATTTACATGCTATCCTCATCTATGTAGTAAATACTTGTTACTAACGATGACGAGCAAACATCAATCCTCCATAGAAATTGACTGCAGCAATGAACAAATATTAATTGGGTATGAAAAGAGCTTTAAGTTTGTGACGTTTTGTGCTGATTTTGAATCATGTAGATTGTTTTAAGTATTAATTTGATTATTGGATACACTTTTGTTTGAATGCATACTGTTCTAGTATAGTAATTTACTGTAGTGTTGAAACACACAGATTCAGAATATTTTTATTCGTCTAGTACAAAAGTCCAATGGTATATTTTGTATTATTGCAAGTTCTTTTTAACAGCTAAATATGTAATTTGATTTCCTTCAGTCGGACAATAAATAGTGAGCTTTGATGTGTGGTCACATCCTATTCAGCTTTCTTTCCGAAACATGCTTGAGGATAAGAAAAAACTTAGGTGTAAAATCTGAGTTAGTAGAACTCCACAAAGACACAGTCATTTATAAGAAACATAGTGAGAACCTTAAAAAAAATGAAACAGAATGAAATTATAAGTGTTGCCGAAAATTCAAAATATTCTTGGATTATATTCAATCTTTACATGAGTGCTTTGATTAAGTGGTTCGTTGTAAGTCTTTTGAGTGCATGCAGACTCTTCCCAGGGAAACATTACAATAGGCACTCTTTCAAACAAAATAGCTTCATAGGCAGATTATTAATACAAAGTGGGCCAGCTGCATACAGACTGCTACTATAGTTTCTATTTCAATAACCAGAGTCTGAAGAGATCCTAAATATTACATTTAAATTATCACAAGGTGAACTTGTGTGTGACACAGTGGTTAGCACTGCTGCCTCACAGCATCAGGGTCCCAGGTTTGATTCCAGCCTCGGGCGACTGTCTGTGTGGAGTTTGCACATTCTCCCCGTGTCTGTGTGGGTTTCCTCCGGGTGCTTCGGTTTCCTCCCACAGTCCAAAGATGTGCAGGTTAGGTGAATTGGCCATGCTAAATTGCCCATAGTGCTAGGTACAGAGGTCAGAGGGAAATGGGTCTGGGTGGGTTACTCTTCGGAGGGTTGGTGTGGACCTGTTGGGCCTAAGGGCCTGTTTCCACACTGTAGGTAGTCTAATCTAAACTCTATAACCCTACTGTTTTAAAATCGGTCGAGTTTCCAGACACACTCTATTTTTTTTCATTTGAGTCACTGATTTAGTGACTGAATACATCAAATTGTGCTTTTATGGAATCATTCAATATTAGTGGTTAGGAAATTAAATTCTGTGATTACATTTGTTTATAACTTAGAACTATGGATTTCTGTAGCAATTTTTTTCTAATCTATTGATTCTTGCCTAGTTCATACTCTGTTACCTTCCAGCTTTATTTGCTTGCCTCTCATAACTCCAGGGTTGGATCCTCTCCAGTGTGGCCTCTGCCTTCTCAAAATCAATGTGGCTCAAGTTAAATTGCAGCATCATGTTTTTGAGTTTAATTGTCATACATTATTCCTCCTTATCCTTCCTGATTGCACCACCAACTCTCATCTAAGAGATGTCACCCAGTGAAAGCTATTAAAACGTAGATCCTCTATATAGTTATCTTTCCTATCAACTGTAACGGTAATTCCATTGAATCTATTTTCAGTCTCTGTAACAAACTATACTGTTGTTTCCCCACTATCATCACTGTTACAGAATGAAACTAAAATATATGCAACTTGAAGGTCTCTTAAATTTTGAGTTTAGTTTCAGACTTCATATTGTCTCGCAAGGATTGCTCACTTCCAGTTGCACGACATGACCCAATTCCACCTTTACCTTTGAGCACCACTGACATCCTCTAGCATGCCTTTGCCACCAATTGACTCAGTCACACCAAATTTGATTCCGGACTTCAATTTAGAAACTGCACCTTGAATAAAGCTATGTTGTGCATATCCGGTGTTACGTTAGAACCTAACCAGCCACCATCTTTGTCTTTACTAAACAACATTAGATCCCTGACCCCAGCCCATTAACTTTAAATTTCTATTCCTGAATTTTTAAATATATTTTCAGCCTATTTCTCCCTATCCTCTAGCTTTTTATACTTTCCTTGCCAAAATTATCTGACTTCTTCCCTTTTGCTCATCCCTTCAGTCCTGCTTCTGACCATTTGCTGGTTGCACCTCCACCAATTATGTCCTAGTTTCTGGAATTCTCCTCTCCGATACCCAGCATGAGCAAAACTAATGTAGTGTACAAAATCCCATGCAAGGACTGCACAAAACACTATATAGGACAAACAGGAAGACAGCTAATGATCCGCATCCACGAACATCAACTAGCCACAAAACGACACGACCAGCTATCCCTAGTAGCCACACACGTAGACGACAAGCAACATGAATTTGACTGTGACAACACTACCATTATAGGGCAAGCGAAACAAAGAACAGCCAGGGAATTCCTAGAAGCATGGCATTCATCCACAAACTTCATCAACAAACACATCGACCTGGACCCAATATACCAGCCACTACAGTGGACAGCTGAAACTGACAACCGGAAGCGGCAGGGACAGGCCACTATAAATGCCAGAGGAAACACCACAGAAGCGCTTCACAGGAGGCTCCCAAGCACTGAGGATGTCACCTAGACAGGGGACGAAACATTTGCAACAAAAGCTTCCAGCTCGGCGAACAGAACCACAGCAACAGCATTCTCCTCTCATGTTTTGTAATTTTTATAAGATGATTTTTCAAAACCTTTCACTTCCATCAATATTTCAGCTATTTCTTTTGATATTTTTATGTTGAGTCTCTTTTCATGTACATCTTCGGCAGTTAAAATATATTAAAATTGGAACAATACAGAGAAGATTAACATGGACCGTACATAAGGCGGACATGCAAATTTGTGAAGCGTTCCATATTTGGGCATGCTTGTGGTGCACTGGTAGTGTCTGTACCCCTGGACCGGGAGGCCCGGGTTCATGTCCTACCTGGTCCTGAGGTGTGTAATAACATGTCTGAACAGGGTGATTAGAAAACTAAGTTAATTTTTTTTAAAAAAGTGAACTATAAAAGAATATTCTTTATGTTAAAGGCTAAGTAAGGATGATTTTCCTGGTGCGTGCCTTTTTATTCATTCATGGTACATGGGCCAAGATTTATTATCCATCACCAGTTACAGAGTCATAATATAGAGACGTACAGCATGGAAACAGACCCTCCGGTCCAACACGTCCATGCTGACCAGATATCCTAAATTAATCTAATCCCATTTGTTCTTGAAAATGTGATGTTGACCTGCTGCCCTGAACTGTTGTAATCCATTTCGTGTAGATACACTCAATGCTGTGAGAGGGAGATCCAGGACTTTGATACAACAACATTGTAGGAATGGAAATATTTTTCCAAGTCAGGATGGTGAGTGGCTCAGAAGGGAATTTACAAATGGTGATGTCCCATGTATCTGCTGCTTCTGTTCTTCATGATGGTAGTGGTCATAGGTTTGGAAGGTGCAACCTAAGAAATCTTCGTGAGTTTTTGCAGTGTATTGTGTAGATGATACATAATAATTTTAGAGTTTATTGGTGGTGGAGGAAGAGAATATTTTGAGGACTTGATATAAACAAATGGGCTGCTTTTGTCCTGGATGGTGTCAGGTTTCATGAGTGCTGTTTCAGCACTCATCCAGACAAGTGCAGAGTATTCTACCACACTCCTGACTAGTGCCTTGTCAATGTGGATAGGTTTTGGGGAGTCAGGAGGTGAGTTATTGCAGCAGGATTTCTAGACTCTGACCAACACTCCTGACCACTGTATTTATATGGCTAACCCAGTTCCATTTCTATGGTAAATCACTAGGATATTGGTAGTGGGGTATTTAGTGATGGTAAAGCTAACTGGACATTGAGGGACACCAATGTGTTATCAGTGGGTGATGCATGTTTGAAAAGTTACCAAAAGTAAAATATATATTTTTTTGTTTTACTATAGTCATTTTTAAAAATAAGTTCTACCACCATTTCTGGGGATCACATTTTGTAATTCTACCAACTTTTCAGTAAAAACCAAAAACCAGTACCTTTACTGAATTCATTATTCACCATCATGACCATTATGCATTGGTAAAATATCCTTTTTAGAAAGTGATGAAGATTTCTTGAACTGCAACAACTGCATGAACAGAAATAATATCCAACTTTGTCCTAATTGTCAAATACTTAGGATTATAGCCCTTGGTTTATAAACACTATGTCATATGGAGCCCTGTGAAGAATTAATATTGTACTAGAACAGCAATACCCTAGATTGTCAAATTAAAACAAGGTGTTGCGGATATTGGAAATCTGACGTAAAAACAGAAAGGAGTGGCGAAACCCAGCAGGTCTGGCAGCATATGTGGAAAGAGAAAGAGTCCACATTTTGAGTCCAATTGACTGTCTTTTTTGGAACTGGAAAGGCTGATTTTATTTCTTTTGTCTACAAATGCTGCCTGATCTACTGAGTTTCTTCTGCATTTTCTGCTTTTATTTAGTATTCTAGACTGTGCCCAGCATCATAGACTGATGGAATTTATGCATCACTTTTCACCAATACAGTTAGAAACATGACCATACGTATCTATAAATTCATTAATTTTAACTTGGTAACAAAAGTTAATTGTAGTAATCAGTTTCTGTCATCAATCTCTTTGAAGCTTTAAGCATGTGTGGATATTGTGGCATTACTGATTTGAAACAGTTAACTTCACTGCGTAACTTGCTATCTGCCATTTGTAGCGTTCTTTAGTTTAAATTCAATGTCTTTTCCCAAATCTATTTAGCCCATTTAGACAGGTCACATGCTTTTGGCATGTTTAATATCTTGCACTAATTAGTGTATAACTTGTACTTAATAAACATTTATCATCATTCTATTAATCATTAAGGGATAGTAATGCTTTTTTAATGTTATTAATAGAATAAATGTTTTGAACTCTTTCCTGACTTGTCAGATGTATAATTTGAGGAGTTTGTAGTAGTTCACCCATGATCGTTCTTAGTTAGATCTATGAAGACA
Organism: Chiloscyllium plagiosum; assembly: GCF_004010195.1. Lineage (NCBI taxonomy): Eukaryota > Metazoa > Chordata > Chondrichthyes > Orectolobiformes > Hemiscylliidae > Chiloscyllium > Chiloscyllium plagiosum. Next base: position 35,652,316 of record NC_057722.1, on the reverse strand, counting down.
AGCTGGAATAGTTCTCAACTTCAGTTTATATCCTTATAAGAATTCACTTAGCAGACAAGCTGAACATTGTATCACTAAGGTGTGAAAAATACAATATAAAATCATAACATGACACAATCACAATACTTTATTTGTCACTGTGTAAGAATATTCTGATTTTGGTATTTTATAATGACTTTTGAAGGAAGGCTGTTTCTTCACAAAAACCCTCAACAGAATGTTCATTCTCATGAGGCAATGCAGGTTTGTCTTGGGGATAATCTTCTTTTCTGGAGAAGGTCAGGGCAGGACCAGAAATGAGTGTCACTTTTGCTTGCGGGTGAGATGACTTTTCTTGTACTATCAGATAAGCATGTGTGAGGAGTGAGGTGAATCTTGTGGGGACAGGAAGGAAGTTAATGCCCTTGCCATTGCCTCATAAGGTCAAACATCTGAGTGCTGTATTCAGAGGGCACCTAGATATGCATGCACATCCGTTAAGCTAGGAGCTTCATTCTTACTGTCTGAAGAATATTTGGGAACTGCAACTGCTATCACTCCGTCTCTATCTATTGACTGTGATCAATGTTGAAGTACAGATAATGAGTGGCCATATGGTTCAGTGATGCCTTGCTATAGGCTCTCCTCCAGAGTGGACCTGTTTCCCAGTGATGGCAGCATGAGACCTTCCCATCTGACCAAGGTACCCTGGACAGAGGTCACAGTGAGGCTTAGTGCCAGTGGGCCGACTCGAGAACCTGGTTGAAATGCTGAAAGAAGATGAATTGCCAGCTGCAAGGTGGGAATCCGTTTAGCTCAATTGACTGGATTGTTGGTTTGCAGGGCAGTATGATGTCAACAGCGTGGGTTCAATTCCCATTACTGGTTTGAGGTTACCATGAAGGACTTTTCTTTTCAACCTCTTTCCTCACTGGAGGTCTGGTGGTCCTTAGGTTAAATCATCACCAGTTACTTCTCTCTAATGAGAGAGCAACCCCTATGATCTGTTAAGACTATGGTGACGCAACAACTCTGCAAGGTTCAGTGACACAGCATAGTCACTGGAAAATGACACTCGTGAATGCATTAAACAGTGTAAATGTGCAAGTGCAGAGGACTTCAGATGTGAGTTTGTATTACAGTTTCCAGCAGCAGATGGGGCATCTGAATTGAATGTATGGAAGTCACCTCATTACTTGACATTTGGGCCTCAGTTACTTTCTACCAAGGGCAAAGAAGCTGCCATAAGTATGTGAGCTTATCAAGTGGTTATGCACCCACTGGGAATACACTCAATTATTGTCTATCTGCAGGAGAAGAACACTCATAATTCCAGGGAATGCAATATGACTGGGGGAGATGTCCTTTACATTAGAATCCTCATCCCTTTTTGAGGAGGAAACCATTGAAAATACTGTGGAAGAATGGGACCAACACTGCATGGACAGAGAGACCAGAGTCTCTCAGGAATCCAGTAGGAATAATGATTATCTGATGTTGATCAATAGACATGCATCACTGATGCTTGAAACATTGCCAAGGAAAGGGATTGTGCATAACCATCAATCAATTCTCTTTGTTCTTCAAATAGGCTCTGGCAGCAAGTCCAGGAAGAGCAGACAGCTGACCCACAGTTCCACCTCCAGCACCACCTCGAGCATGACCTCCTGAGGATGGTGACTCCAGATCCTCAGATGATGCACCTGCATAGCTTTCCCTTGCACTCTCCATCAGCTCAGACATTGTCCTCGGTGGGTACACATTCTCGATTAGGCTTGGGGTTACAATCTAGTGAGCACACCATAAACACGTTCCTGAAGCTAATCTTGGATGTGAGAGCTAAAATCTCTGACAGTGGAGGACAGCTGGAGACTAGATCCTCACTGAGCCCTATGCAGATGGCTAGCCTCTGGATTCAGTTCTAAGAGACCTTACAGAGAAAGCCAAGAGAACATGAGGAAGAGATGCAAGAGACTATGAGCGGACTTGAGCAAAGGCTGGAGGAATTTGTTTGCGTAAGAGATTGTGTTTTTACAGGAGGGGGGGAGATGGGAGGTGATGTAGTTCAGGTAGCTGTGGGGGTCGGTGGGTTTGAAGTAGATGTTTATGTTGAGTTGGTCGCTGGAGATGGAGAGGTCCGGAAAGTGGAGGGAGGTGTCTGAGATGGTACGGGTGAACTTTAGGTCAGGGTCATCAGTGTAATAGAGGAAAAGGTGGGGAATGGTGTCAGTGCAACTGTGGAAGATGGACTGTTCCATGTACCTGATGAACAGGCAGGCATAGCTGGGAACAATGCGGGTGCCCATTGTGACCAGAAGAAAGTGGAAGGCTTTGAAGTAGAAGTTGTTGAGGGTGATGACCAGTTAGGCCAATTGAATGAGTGTGTCAGTAGAGGGGTACTGGTTGGGTTGGTGGGAGAGGAGAAATGGAGGGTTTGGAGGCTTTCACCATGGTGGATAGACATGTTCAGGGATTAGATGTCCATGCTGACATGGACCCATCACCCTTGGCCCCTACATACCTCTGTGCCCTCAGAGCTTAGAGTCCTTACCATCCTCATGTCCACTCTGATCCTGACCCTCCCATTATTCCCCAGTCCCTGTTTACGTATTTCTATGCCCGCCCAAAACCCTCACCATGAGACCACTTGCTACCTGGAGATGACTCTGTAATTGCCACCCTACCACATCCCACTCTGACTTTCACAGCCTGGATACTGCCAAATCATTGGACCTGAATGCACCCCTCCCAAAGATGCATTCCAAGCACACACACCTCCACTCCCTGCAGTGTCTGCACCCTTGCCTTCCCTCCCTGCATCTGTCCCTGTCCCAGATCCTTCCCTCCTTTGGAGAGCTCCCTTCCCATGCCCCTTAGACTCCACTCAGTCTCAATCATTGTGTCATTGAACACAAAGAGGGAAAGAGAAATGAAACAAAAACAGAAATTGTTGGAGAAACTCAGCAGATCTGACACCATCTGTGGAGAGAAAGCAGAGATAACACTTCGGGTCCAGTGACTCTTTTTCTGAAAACTGTGACTATTGCTACTCACTCCAACTCTGTGATTACCCTATCCCATCTAGTAAATGCCATATTTGGAATCAGAATCTGAAAGTATATATTGGCTTGCTTGCAGATAATTATTTGGGACAAAGAACTTAATTCTGCTGAGCTTACCTTTTAATGAGCATACATTACTTGCATATATATGCAAATAACTTACCAACACTTGTGAAGTTCAGACTGTTTGGGTGAAATTAAGCAACATTTTCAATGTCAGGATGCTGACTTGTGGTTTCTTGAATTAGGTCACTCTACCTGCCTTGACTCCTGTTCTTGGGAGCAGCACATAATCCCATCTTTTGTCTCTAACTAGGGATTTAAACATTTTATTAATTCCCTCATACCTGGACTGGATACTGATTTATTTGAGTTAAACTCGAACTCAAAGTGGTAAAGTTAGACTGTACTCGGAATATATATGATGATCAAACTCTGTCAAGACTTGCATGGTTATTTGAACTGTTAGAATGAAATGTACATCCAAACCATCAGATTTACCCTTCATGACTTTTCATGTTGCATTCAAATCAATATATGGATTTATTATCGATTCATTAGAGTATTAAGTTTTCATTGTTCTCAGATACATGGACCCGACGTCTGTGTAAATAAGTAATTCACTGCACTCCTTTTATTATTTTGTTGTCTTTTCAAGGTTGACATATTTCACATAATATCATAAGACATCATTTATGTTAATATCAAGGAAAAATAAATAAATCTGTGTTTTGCACAATATTTACTCGGAGATTGAAACTGAAAGCATGGGTAAATATTCCGATGGTGCAGTTTTCTTTCTAAAATGGGTTCAGCTCATCAGAATGTTTTTGAAATTAATGCAGAAGTAGGACTTAACTACATTCATATCTGATGACTAATGGAATAATTCTCAGAACTGAAAATGAATTCTTTTGTTGTATGAGTACATTTCTCCAAATGTCACTCTTCAGGAGTACTTATGCTTTTGCAGTAACCAGTGATATTTGTGGAAGCAATTTTGATTGCGTCATTAAATCATAGATCAGTTTTTTTTAGTTTTTCATGTCTGGTCAACAATTTGTTATATAATCATTCCTGTATTAAGTACATATTAGAAAATGAAGTTAAGGTATTTGACATGATTCCTATGGCTTCAGCATGTTATTAGGAAAATGTGCAGGCAGATAACAAAAACTGCTGCCTAAAATAGAGATTTAAAATAAGTTCTGATAGCTTTCAGTTATAACAATATTTATATATTATTAATCAAATTGAAGTATTACAAAGTTCCTCATACAGATTTAGGCCTGAATTTTCCAAAAGATGGAAAGACTCCCCTACCTTAACCAATATGAGACTCTACTCCAGAAGGTAAAAACAATGACTGCAGATGCTGGAAACCAGATTCTGGATTAGTGGTGCTGGGAGAGCACAGCAGTTCAGGCAGCATCCAAGGAGCTTCGAAATCGACGTTTCGGGCAAAAGCCCTTCATCAGGAAGTCTCATCCCCAAATCTGGCACTCTGTTTATATTGCATTTTGAGGGAGGAATGGGTTTTGATTGGCACATTATGATTCAGAGGCAACTGCATGTTGAAGACTGCCTTCAAACAAATACATTTTTGATAATGGCATGTCCAAAACCTGACTTGTGGCTTTACACTTTTCAAGAGAAAATATGAACCAACCAAAGTTATTTGGAAGGCACAAGTATCCCTTTAGAGAGAAAAGGTATTCTTTTGGAGGTGTCAAGCAATATTGTTTGGAAGAGCTGAGATGCCCTGTGGGAGAAGTCATGTGTCCTTTTCAGTTGTTAAAAATAGGTAAGAATGTGCATTAGAAGTAGATAGATCCATTGGAACCGTTAAGCTATGAAGGGAACTTTCTGGCCACTTAAATTTCCTGGCCGTTAATTTAGAAAGATAAACTGTTTACAGCTTATTCTATTTCACTCTGTTTGTTCTCACAAACCTGAAGATTATTATTATACCTTTTGAGCTGAATGACCAATTTCATACCTTATATTGCAAAGGAATACTTGTCAGTTCACAGTTGCCAACTCCAAGTGGTTTTTGTATGGGGCACTGAATACAAATGGTGACATATACAAGGGATTAAGAGGTTGATGGAATTTAAATGTAGTGAATAAGATTCTTTTTATAAATATGACTTTCTTTCTTGAAGATGGTCACAATTATAACTTTTTCAAAGGAGGAAAGCATGCTAGAAGATCTCAGAGATATCATAATTGTGAACATCTTCAAGAAAGATGAGAAGACCAATTATAGGAAAGAGATGGAGAGAGAGGTATCCCTACCGTTCGCCATTTGGAAGGTTTTTGCAAGGATTCTCTTCCCCCAAGGCTGAAAAACTTGACTAAAGTCACAATGCAGTTTCTGTCCACCAAGGGACACAGTGGACATGACTTTCAAAGCAAGACAAGGATAAGGCATATGCAGAGAACGGAGCAATCTTTATACAAGGCCTTCTTTGACTCCACAAAGGCCTTCAACTCCTCAACTTCAATTAGCCACTAACGTTCATTACCATCCTGCTCTATTCAAGCAGCGATCATCACCAATGGATTAACCCAATATGAGTTCAAGGAAGATTGTCATTGCATCAACACTCATTTATATCTTCCTGACTGCAACTGCATCCCATGTCCATGAAGCTCCCCAGCAGAGTGTAGATATTCTATAGGACAAGCAGAAATTGTTCAACCTGTATTACCTCAAGTTCAGAATCAAGAACACTTCAAGTTCTGTGATTGAGCTGCAATAACACAAATGATGCTTGCATGTGCAAGCTTCAAATAATCATTACTGAATTCAGGAGATTTATGAAAGAATGGGCCTGAGGTGAAACATCAGGAGAAAAGGTCCTTGACCTACTTGCTCCCGTCATGCAACACTGGTCCCTGACTATTGGGATCCTACTTCAAGGTTCATTATGGAAATCAGTTACCAGAGAACAGAGGAAATGTTTCAAGTATATTTTTAAAGTTCCCGGAAAATAATTGCAAATATTCCCAACAACTCGAGGGAATTCTAACTGAATTCTAACTCTGGTGCAAACCGGAGAATAAGTATCACAAAGGTAGCAACTACTTCGAGCATCTCCCACAGGCCCAGATGGAGGCCAAGTGCAGGTGTCAATAGCAGGTTCTGAAAATGCAATCATTCCACCCAACAGCCTTATAAACACCATCTTCCCCATTTATGGCGAATCCAGTATTGGATTGTTTTGTCACCTTAGGACCTGCTAATCTGGAGTGGAAGAAAGTCATCCTCTGAAGGGACTGCTAGGAAGGTAAAGGTCAACATGAGTGTTTTTAAGCATGGTCAGTTAGGATTCAACATTTAAAGGCGAAGTTTCTTAGATTGGGGACAAGGGTTGGCATGAGTAGGCACTAAATTTCTTAGGGGCTATGAAGGTCTCTGGAATGGTTTGGGGCATAGCTTGGCATGATGAAAATGATGGCACATGGGATGGTATGGGGGAATGATGTAGCATGGAGGGTATGAGGGGCCAAGGGGGTCTCGTGGATAGGCATATGGAAGGGGAATAAGGAGGGTGTGAGTTGTATGGAGCTGTGAAACTCTCAGTGCAAGACGGCTGTGTTTTTGTTTTCTTTATTTTGTTTTACAGCTGGTACAATATGCTGAGATTAAAAGAAAGCTGCAGTTGCAGGAATTCTAAGTTGACAAGTAGGAAGCTGGAAGAACACAGAAAGCCAGGCAGTGTCAGAATATGGAGAAGTCAACATTTCAGGTATAACCCTTCTTCAGGAATGGGGCAGGGTTATACCAGACATATTGACTTTTCCACCTTCTGATGCAGCCTGGCTTACTGTGTTCTTCCAGCCTCCTGTTTGTCTACAGAGTACTGAGATTGGCCTTTTCAGCCCAGCTCTGCACTGAACAGAAAGTGTCCTGTGGGACCTTTGAACACTTTTTGATTTGTAAGTCAGGTGGAAAAGAATTCGGTCCTGAAGAGAAAGTGAAGAATTTGCTGAGCTTTTAAAAAGAAACCTGTCATGGGGTCAATGCTGATTAATTTTCTGGAATCTCCTGTTTTTATTCCCTATTCCAGATCCAGATGATAAATTCTCAAGGTGAAACTAGCCTGAAGAGGTTAGACTTATGACATCTCCTGGGAACATTCTGGAGGCAGTAGGTTTGACTCCTCCTGTTAAAACACACCTCTTCCCTCAAGTTTCCAACCCTGGGTGGCACGGTGGCACAGTGGTTAGCACTGCTGCCTCATAGTGCCAGAGACCCGAGTTCAATTCCCGCCTCAGACACCTCTCTGTGTGGAGTTTTGCACATTCTCCCCGTGTCTGTGTGGGTTTCCTCCAGGTGCTCCAGTTTCCTCCCACAGTCCAAAGATGTGCAGGTTAGGTGAATTGGCCGTGCTAAATTGCCTGTAGTGTCAGGTGAAGGAGTAAATGTGGGGAGTGGGGCTGGGTGGTTGCTCTTCGGTGGGTCGGTGTGGACTGGTTGGGCCGAGGGGCCTGTTTTCACACTGTAAGTAATCTAAACTATCTGGGCTACTTTCTTGAGAATGTGGTTCGGAGAACCGGGAATTTTCCGAACTGGCAAGTAAAATTCAGTTTTTTATTCCCTACAGTGCGGAAACAGGCCCTTCAGCCCACACCAACCCTCCGAAGAATTACTCACCCAGACCCATTTCCCTCTGACTAATGTACCTAACACTACGGGCAATTTAGCATGGCCAATTCACCTGATCTGCACATCTTTGGACTGTGGGAGGAAACCGGAGCACCTGGAGAAAACCCACGCAGACACTGAGAATGTGCAAACTCCACACAGACAGTCACCCGAGGCTGGAATCGAATCTAGGATCCTGGTGCTGTGAGACAGCAGTGCTAACTGCTGAGCCACCGTGCCACCTTTCAGTTTCTTGAAGTGCAGTGAGCACTTTGGAGACAAAAACAGGAACTGCAGAGCACCTGTAGCATCTCAGCCAATCTGTTTTTTCATTTTCTGCAGGAGTAACTTTGGCCAGGACAGCAACTCTCTTTAAATAATCTTTTGAAATTTTTCAACACGATATGCAGACAGTGGGTGGGAACTTGAGCAATCCAACTTGGGTTGAACATGGTTTGGAAAAGTTGGAAGAGTGATTTTATATCTCCACCAGAGATGGAAATTGATACATGGACACTTAGAATGATCTGCTAGATGTTCGACCATATTCCATCAACTATATTTAATGTTGTTTTCTGACTTGACCATGAAACCACCAGTCTAAAGCCAAGAGATGGTTTATTAAGTATGCAGATCAATGTCAGATGAGTTTATCACACTCAGTTGTGGTCTCAACTCTGACCTAACTTGTGAGCCAGGTGGAAGAGGGTTGGGTCCCGAAGCGAAAGAAGAATTTGCTAAACTTTTAAAAAGAAACCTGTTGTGGAGTCAATGGTGATTAATTTTCTGGAGTCTCCTGTTTTTTTCCCTATTCCAGATCCAGGTGATAGATGGTTAGTGAATTCCCAGAGTCAAACTCGCCTGAGAAGGTTATGACATCTCCTCGGAATTCTCAAATATAAAGTGCATAGTGGTTATATAATTGGACATCGATTTAAAATCACAGTATAATTCACGGCTGGGAAATTTTAAATTCGTTTGTTTAAATAAATCTAGAATGGAAGTTGAACTAACAGCTTGATTTGGCATAATGTGAATTCTTCTGTACCATAGCTATCTTCTTATGTCAGTCCATTGGTTGGTTAAATCTACTTGACAGGGCCAATTTAATGGTCTCCCACATTGAAGGAGAATCTGTTAACACCCACTGGATATGTTTATTCTGTCTGCCTGACTTCAAGCGAAAATTCAAAGCTTTCACTTTGATCCTTCACTTCCAAAACAACTGTTGTTGTTTTGAACCTTTTACTTTCTGACTCAGAGGTACAATGGTAACACTGAGCTAAAGATTTGCTACTGTTTACTCATTATAGCAGCATTATAAATCATTTAAGGATCAAGCAGACAAGATGGATAGACAATCCAGCAAAACTCTTTGGATGGTTTTAATGACCAGTAAGTGGCTGATCTATGCACTGAGCAAATATCCTAAGCCATTGAGTAATGCTTACGGTTTATCCTGAGGATTAAAATAGTTTGAACTATCCTTCTGTTTTCTCCTAAATTCGTTTGACATTTTCTTGTATTGCAATTCTATTGAATATTCATAACAACTGCTTATTCGTTGAATCTGTGAATTGGCATTCTAGAGTCAAGCTGAGGGGAGCACATGGGAGCTTTGTCTTTGAAGTGTAAGGGCAAATTTATGCAGTGTTCTTTGAAGTGCATTATTTACAAATTCTGACGAAGCACAGCTTGAGTTTTAAGCAAGCAGTTATGTGTCTGCCACTGCACTGGAGGACTGTGATTGGGTGCTTTTCATGAAGTTTGTTTTTTTTTGCAATTGTGGAACATTTCCCATTTGTCTTGTTCGTGTTTTCCTTGGTTGACTTTGCTGTACTTGGTATTGATTGCGCAGGCTATTGCGGTGAAAAAAAAAGGACTGCCTCAACAAGATGCTCAATAAAACCCAAAGGCAAACTAGATCCAGTTTTGTAGTTTTGCTTTTGAGGTTCAATGTGCTGGCTCCAGTTCTAACTGGATTGATGCAGTGAGAAATTCTCTCTGTGGAAATGTATATGATATGGAGAAGGTGCAGTTAAATTTTAAATGTGCATACATTTCAAGAAAGTCAGTTATTGCAATTATTTTCCATTTGGATTATCATTTCTGGACAACAGCTATCTTCTTAAGTTTGGTTTCTGTGGCTTCAAATTAAAATTGGTTTATTTCAGCTCAGACAGCAAGCAAGGTCTTACCACTCTGGCTATTGCATGAAGATGATGACTTCTAAAGATTATGTAGAAAGACGTCGATCATCTGAATAAAAATATAACTATTAAAAATCATGCAACTTTACCAGACTTTAATCCTATTTCTTCACCTTTGACTGATGGAGGGAGAAAATTATAGATTTCATCTGCACTACAGTCAGTTAACAGCAATTTTATGTTAAATATGCCATTTTCTTTAAAGCTTGGGTTTGGATTTTTTTCATACCTTTGGGTTATGGGGCCACTGTGCATTTTCCAATCACAAATGGATTGGGAAGTTGCCCATTTTCTGAGGTAAAATTCCCAGTGGGTTTGAGTCTGCTCCCAGTCTTTTCAGTTTTGATGAAAATATAAACAATCATTGCTCAAATATTGGGCTTTCCCTTGGATAGAATGGTGCATTGAATTTATAGGAATCACCAAGGCGTTATTCATGTCCTGTGTCTAGAGTCCATGGGAAGATTGTTGAACAAATGCCAATGTTCTTTTTTATGGCAACTCAAGAAGCATCTGTGCTAAACCCTTACAAAAGCAAGGTTGAAGGATTGGACACTGTCCAGATGTCAGAAAAGTGTCTCCTTTCTCAATTTGCAGCTTTCCTTGAAAAATTGCAAGTTTGATATTAATGACTGGGAAGAGTCTCCTTCTGTTCATTCAAAATGGAGACAAATTATCCATCAAGCAGCATCATACTTTGAGTCATGACATTGTAATGATGTGGCATAGTGATAGCAGAGAAACGAAGAAAACGAAACAAACTCTGTTCCCACCACCTCATGGAACATCCTGCCCTATGTGCTCAAAGACTTCTGGCTCAAGAATTGGCCTGTTCAGTGTCACAGACCAACTGCATATGCATCTTTCCTTTCCAGGATTAGTACTCTTTGAGGTGAAAGAGGATGTTGTTTTCTTCTCAGTGTGCCCCAGAGTTAAATAATTTAGCAGGCTTTTCTGGTTAAATATCATACAATAAAATAAAGAATGTTATTGAACCTCTCAAACAGAAGTCCGATTTAAAGCATCTTACCTCTCACACTTGTTTCCTCACACCAGAATTAGATACAAGTGACGGTAATAGACTATTACGAGTTACAGTTAGCTTTGCATCTGGTTTACAGATTCTGTATCCCTCGTGGCAAGTAGTTTTTTTTTTGGATGTGTTCAATGTTTTTGAAGTGAGGGTTCTTGCAATGTGAAAGATTCTGACAAGGCTGCAAGGTGTCTTGTGGTTGAGTTTCTAGAAAGTTAATTCTCAGGTGAACAATAACTTGAACAGGTAGTGGAGCTGAACATTATCTTGAATAGGTAGTGTAGTTCTCCCTGATGAGGCCTCCCATTTTCAAGGTTTTGCTGTTAGTTACCCTGGCTGCTTGGTTGATTGGAATGCTTGCAAACAGCTTTTTAAAAGCAGTCAACAGATCTGATAAAATCCTTCAAAATCATTAGGGGTCTACACAAAGTAGACAGGCAGAAATTGTTCCAGTTTGTAGGAAGATCAAGAACTAGAGGGAAAGTATTGAAAGTATTTTGCAAAAGAAGGAAATATGATGAAGTGAGGTGAACTCACGCAGCAAATCTGGAAGAATGGTTGAAGGCAGGTTAAACTAAGGTAATTGAGGGCAAGAATAAGGTTTATTTTTTTAAATAAGAGGGTGGTGTTTATTTTAATTACACATCCTGCAATGTCTAACACATTGAGAGTTTCACACACACTGTGTGGGCAGAATCTTACCAGGCTCTCAGTGACATGGGTATGACAAAATGCGAAGTAGAATTGGATGAGATGTCTCAATGTTAAAATTATACTCTTCTATACTTGTTACAGTCCAATACATCACAAGGTGTGATCTTACCAAACTTACAATACAAATTAACCGTTGAAATGCTCAAGATGGAAACAAGAGATCAACTCACTGTCTGCTTCAAAATGTCTCCACTGGAAACAACAAATGCTGGAGATCACAACGGGTCAGACAACGTCCATGGAGAGAAAGCAAGCTAATGTTTTGAGTCTAGGTGACTCTCCATTAGAACTGAAGTGGTGTGGAGGGAAAAGCATTTATCCTATAGTTTGTGGAGGGCTGATAGGTGTAGGGCATTGGTGGAGAAAAGATGTTAATAGTTCAGATAAAGCGATCAGAATGTGAGAATGGCAGAAGAATGGTGTCTCTCCTGCCAGACTTGAAAGGACAGACAGCCCCCCTGGGGTGCGGGGTGGGAGGGAGAGAAGAAATGATAACAGAATGTAACAAGCTAAAAGAAAAGGAAGAAATGGTTCACAATATGTTGAACTCCATATTAAGACTAGAAGGCTGTAAAGTGCCAAGTTGGAAGATGAAATGTTGTTCCTCCAGTTGTGATTCACTGAAACAATGCAGCATGTTGAGGACAGGCATATGGGCATGAGAGCAAGACACTGTGTTGAAATGTCTGCTATGGGAAGGTCGGGGTCATATTGCACACAGATGGAGGTGTTTGGAGGTTTCTCCAAATTCAGACTGTGACCACTTCACGGAACATCTCCGTTCTGTGTGCAAATATGACCCCGACCTTCCCACAGCCAGTCATTTTAACATAGCGTCCTGCTCTCAGCCGATATGCCTGTCCTCGACATGCTGCAGTGTTTCAGTGAATCACAGCACAAGATGGAGGAGCAACATTTCATCTTCAGACTATCAGTATTTACTGTGGAAAAGGATATGGAAGATAAAGAAAGTAGTGAAATAGATGGTGACACCTTGCAAAATGTCCATATTACAGAGGAGGATGTGCTGGATGTCTTGAAACGCATAAAGGTGGATAAGTCCCCAGGACCTGATCAGGTGTACCATAGAACTCTGTGGGAAGCTAGGGGAGTGATTGCTGGGTCTCTTGCTGAGATATTTGTATCATCGATAGTCACAGGTGAGGTGCCGGAAGACTGGAGGTTGGCTAATGTGGTGCCACTGTTTAAGAAGGGTGGTAAGGACAAGCCAGGGAACTATAGACCATGAGCCTGACATCGGTGGTGGGCAAGTTGTTGGAGGGAATCCTAAGGAACAGGATGTGCATATATTTGGAAAGGCAAGGACCAGTTAGGGATAGTCAACACGGCTTTGTGCGTGGGAAATCATGTCTCACAAACTTGATTGAGTTTTCTGAAGAAGTAACAAAGAGGATTGATAAGGGCAGAGTGGTGGATGTGATCTATATGGACTTTAGTAAGGCATTCGACAAGGTTCCCCATGGGAGACTGGTTACCAAGGTTAGATCTCTCAGAATACAGGGAGAACTAGTCATTTGGATACAAAACTGGCTCAAAGGCAGAAGACAGAGGGTAGTGGTGGAGGGTTGTTTTTCAGACTGGAGGCCTGTGATGAGTGGATTGCCACAAGGATGGGTGCTGGGTCCACTACTTTTTGTCATTTATATAAATTATTTGGAAGCGAGCATAAGAGGTACAATTAGTAAGTTTGCAGGTGACACCAAAATTGGAGGTGTAGTGGACAGCAAAGAAGGTTACCTCCGATTACAACAGGATCTGGACCAGATGGGCCAATGGGCTGAGAAGTGGCCGATGGAGTTTAATTCAGATAAATGTGAGGTGCTACATTTTGGGAAAGCAAATTTTAGCAGGACTTGACCACTTAATGGTAAGATCCTAGAGAATGTTGCTGAACAAAGAGACCTTGGAGTGCAGGTTCATAGCTCCTTCAAAGTGGACTCACAGGTAGATAGGATAGTGAAGAAGGTATTTGGTATGCTTTCCTTTATTGGTCAGAGTATTGAGAACAGGAGTTGGGAGGTCATGTTGCAGCTGTACAGGACATTGGTTAGGGCACTGTTGGAATATTGTGTGCCATTCTGGTCTCCTTCCTATCGGAAAGATGTTGTGAAACTTGAAAGGGTTTAGAAAGATTTACAAGGATATTGCCAGGTTTGGAGGATTTGAGCTATGGGAAGAGGCTGAATAGGCTGGGGCTGTTTTGCCTGGAGCGTTGGACGCTGAGGGGTGACGTTATAGATGTGCCCTGTGTGAGGCTGTCTGTCCCCCATAGTTCAGACTGATTTTATTTCTTAAAAAAGGGATTACAGAATCTTACATGGATTCATTGAAGGCATCTCACGTTTTCAATGCATTATTTGAGCTGCCATAGCACCTCTTGTTAAAGTTCACTTGAGAATGTAACTTTAAAAAAAGTTCTGGGATTTTTATATGGAAGTACTGAAGCCAACATGGTCATTCTAAAAGATGAGAGACTTAACAAACAATCAAGAGCTTTCCCAATATATCATTTCAGTTGCATCGCACTGTAATGTTTTGCTATAAATTTTGTGTCTTATGAACTTGTACTCCACAACCACCTAATGAAGGAACAGCACTCCGAAAGCTAATGCTTTCAATTAAACCTGTTGGACTATAACCTGGTGTTGTGTGATTTTTATCTTCACTTTATAGCCTTCTGGACCTAATATTGAGTTCAACACCTTCAAATTGTGAACCATTTCTTCCCTTTCTTTTAGCTTGTTACATTCTATTATCATGTCCTCTCTACTCCCCTCATCCCCGGAGGACTGTCTGTCCTTTCCAGCCTGGCAGTTAGACACCATTCTTCTGCCATTCTCACAGTCCGATTGCTTAATCTGAACTATCAACATCTTTTCTCCACCAGCACCCTACACCTACCAGCCCTCCCCAAACTATCAGATGAATGCTGCTCCACACTTCACTTCAGCTCTAATGAAGAGCTCTAGATTTGAAACATTAGCTTGCTTTCTCTCTATGGATGCTGTCTGACTTGCTGTGATCAGACAGCATCTGAGGAGCAGGAAAATCGATGTTTTGGGCCGGAGCCCTTCATCAGGAATTCCTGAAACGTCAATCCTCCTGCTCCTTGGATGCTGCCTGACCTGCTGTGTTTTTCCAGCAACACACTCTTGACTCTGAACTCCAGCATCTGCAGACTTCTCTTTGTCCCTCCTGACTCGTTGTGATCATCAGCATTTGTTGTTTTTGGTACAGGTTCCAGCATCTGCAGTAATTTGCTCTGACCATTTTGTCAAAATACCTCCATGTTGGACACCAAGCACCAACAACATGAGCATGCACCCCACATGTATAACCTTGGCATTCAATACCCAGCTTCTCTGAGTGCACATGATATATCTCTCATCCATTTATAGGATGCTTCAGTGTTTCATCTTAGGCTGTGCCAGCAACTATCATTGCAATTCTGCTGCAAGGCTACTGTGTACACCCAGACATTAAACCCAGCTTATAGACAGGACCAGGCTCCATCTCCCTATCATAACATTCACTCACTCTGAGCCTACCTGGATGTACACAGCATTCCTGCCTTGCCTTGCGTTTTTATGCTTTCGCCCCTTCAATCAGAAATACCTGGCTCACATTACTGCTGCCATTTAGGACAGGAAGTCAGGAAGTTTGCCATAGTTTGTCAGTAGGCCTCAGTCTATTTAAGGAGGGGCTTGTAAAAACTGAAAGAACTGTGGATGCTGTAAATCAGAAACAAAAACAGAAGTTGCTGGAAAATCTCAGCAGGTCTGGCAGTGTCAGTGAAGAGAAATCAAAGTTAACGTTTCAGGTCTGGTGACCCTTCGTCAGAATCTGCTGAGCTTTTCCAGCAACTTCTGTTTTGGTAAGGGGGTATTGTCTTTGTTCAGGGACTCTGGCAGTATAAGTTAAGAGTTGCTTCCAATATCAGTCCAGGCCCTGTTCAGAGAGGTCAGCGTCAGGATTCTGCCCTGAAGGAACTGAGGAGACAAAATGACAATGGCACACCGCCTGCTTTGACTCTTTTTGCCCTCCTTTGATCTGTCTCGATTCTGGAATGAGAGGCAGGTATTATAGAAGATGAAAATGGATGGCACAAATTATCACCATTGGTGCAGATGAGGAGGTTGCCTGAGCAAGTGGGTAGGCAATGCAGAGGACACACAGGGCTGGTGGTGTCAGAGGTAGGGGTGGGTGAGGGCAAGTGGGGAAAGTGTTGCATGTATTAGTAACAGTGGCACAGCATGTGTCTTGCTGAGTGCTATAGCAGAAATAGAGTGAATATAGGTTATTGGAGAGATCAAGGTGGCACTTACATTGCCTAGTCTAGGGTAAATGTGAGGAAACCCTGGGCAGATATCTTTTCCAGCCTTTTGTGTTTAAAAAATGTTAAAATTGATGGAAAGTTCATAACATGACAGATATCAATCACATGAAGAGTCATGACAGAAACTCATGACCTGGAATGAACATCATCCTTGAATCGAGGGAGAGTGCTTTGTGGGGGAGGAGATTTGGGAGTGTCTGTGTTAAAGTGGGCAGATGAAGACTTAGATTAGGTGTAAACTTGGGCAAGTGCAGACCCTTTGTAGTCAATTGGGAGAGCTACCGAGAAGATGATAGTTATTTTTGGGAGTTCATTAAGATGGAGAGGTGGATCTTGAAACTCACTCATTGCTTGAGGTGTAACTGGATATTGCCTTCCATCATGCTACAAATAATAAGTGTATAATAGAGATGAAAATGGCTGTGACCACACTTAACAACCCCTCCCCCAAGTGTCCCCCAAACTAAGTGCTTCATGCTAACGGAAGGAATTTCAACTGCTAGCAAAGTGAGGCCCTCCAAGCCCCATTATACACACACCCATTTAGTACGGATGAGAAACACCTCATACGTATTTTGTGAACCTTAGACATTGGTCGAAAGCCTTGCCCTAGATTCCCTTGACAGTATCATGATAAATTACAACTGACACCATTTGCCTCCCCCACACCTTGTGAGGAAGGGCCACCCAAGTGAGTTCAGAGTCCCTCATCTCCCTGTTGCTTTGTCATTGGTACTGAGCACCAATGTTTAGCATGATGGAGTGTAGATCTCGCCATTTATCCAGCAGACTCTGATATGACTAGACTTGGCTGTCTCTGGCAGCCACCAATTGTCCATGGAGGAAGCCAGGCACACTCATGCCTCAGACACTGGGATCCAAACTATCTCCAATGGCCCACTGGTGTGTAGCAAAGTTGTTTGCGCTGGTACTTTACATTGCAAGCTCCTGACTGGGTGCAAAATAGACCTGTTAAATAAGGTCCTAAATAGTGGGCAGCACGGTGGCACAGTGGTTAGCACTGCTGCCTCACAGCGCCAGAGACCCGGGTTCAATTCCCTCCTCAGGCGACTGACTGTGTGGAGTTTGCACATTCTCCCCGTGTCTGCGTGGGTTTCCTCCGGGTGCTCTGGTTTCCTCCCACAATCCAAAAATGTGCAGATTAGGTGAATTGACCACGCTAAATTGCGCATAGTGTTAGGGGCAGGGGTAGATGTAGGGGAATGGGTCTGGGTGGGTTGCGCTTCAACCGGGTCGGTGTGGACTTGCTGGGCCGAAGGGCCTGTTTCCACACTGTAAGTAATCTAATCTAAACGAGGGATACTGCTAAGTCCTGAGATATCTCTGCAATAGTGAGTATTTCTGACTATAGTGTGAGGGAGAATTGAGCTAGCATCAGATGAGAGGGCACATGAGGTGAGTTAGTTAGTTAAACAAGTGAACTTGCAACAACTGCTCGAGAAAATCTGTGCAGTCTCGCAGTGAGAAAGCCTTCGTGAAATTTGACCAAAATGACTCTGTGAAAAATGGTAAGATTAAATATCAGTCTTTTTTATTCTCAGTCTCTCAATTCTATCTTGCTATCCCTTAGCTGAATGCTTTCAATATTGTTTACCACAACTTTAAGGAAGTGGTGTCAGTTAGGCAGCCCAGAGAAATGCTGTTGTTGATGTCAATAGACATCTGAAGGGCAGACCAATAGCAGCAGTATCCACTGAGTAGTTGATACATTCCACTTGACTGCAGAATATCAGAGTCTGTAGCTAGAACCTTACACACATTTGTACTGGCCATCTCTGCACCCCCTGAAACTGGTGCACAAACTCCTTGACAGACAGTCCAAAACCTTGCAGGATCCATGGTGTACAGAAAATGACTTTCTTTTGTGTTTCAGTGTCTTGGGTTGAAAATGCACCCAAAGTGTGTTTGCTATGTTTTGAGTCACAGCTAATAGCTATTCAAATCGGTACCTTGCACCAGAATAGTTATTGGGGTTTTGATGTTGCATGATACACTCTGTAATAAAGGCATATTGAAAGAACAGCAACAGCAACTGTAGACAAAGGGGAATTAGAGGCTGGTAAAGGTGTTGAGTGAATGAAGTAAGAATTGAGATTTGTTTTGAAGAAGCAGCTTGAGAAGATGGAAGCAAAAGATTGATAGTCCTGAAGCTCAAATAACCTAGTACAAGGCTGTGCATAAAGATTAGAGAGATGCAGTGGGGAGCTTTATTTTGTCAGTCCCATTGATCGGTTTTCCTTTCTGCACTGCAGCAAGGTCCTGGGACCAGTTCATTGCTATTTGCCTGCTTTACCATGTTATTACATTGCTATTAAAATGTCTGTAAAAGTATCTGTTGTCACTTGAGGCAAGAGGATCTTTCACTTCTTTCTGATCTACTCTCTAGCACATCCACACTCGATCAAGCCTCTGGACCCTTTAGTGAATTCTGCGCAGGCCAATTTTCATGTTGGGTGATGGTGAATAGCTCCAAGACATTGACATCCAATCATAATGGATCATCCTTACCACTGAAGTTGCCATCACTGCTAAAAGTGAAGTTCTTTCCCATATTGATTGACCAAGAATATTGTTATTCAACAGCTACTTCAAATAGTGCATCTTCTTTTAAGCACTGTGATGAATGCAGCTAGTGTTTAAATTAGGCCTGGCCATAAAAATGACCCAATCTGCTGTTGACTATGTTGGGTGGAAAGGGAGCACTAGTTTGATGTATGCTCCATATGAAAACCTGAACCTAGCTCCTCCAACAATGCTGTTTCATAACTCTACTGAAGTCTCCGTTAAATGATGTGCCCAGGTCCTGTACTCAATTTAAACTCAAAGGACAGGCTTCTTGCCACTAAGACAAGTAACTCGAATCAGGAAATTACCCAAGTTGTCAGACCTCTGTCCATTTAAAAGATTCCTTTAGACCAAACATTTACTCTGGAGACAGGATTCAATCAGACCCACTGACCCTAGGTCCTAGGTAGTTATAGAAGTGGTTGAATGTTTAGGCATGCTGGTCAGAAGTTCCACCTCAGTTGTCTGGGACATTAACCCAGTTCTTTTAGAGGCTGTTAGACCAACTCCCCTTTGTCTCACTCCCTCACAGTCCACACCTATTGCTCCTATGGCACTTCTATTCAAGTTTAGTCCTTCAGAATATGGGTGTGATTTTAAAGGTTGCTGTGGACCATGATCGTAAGACCTTGATGTGGAAGTTCTGTCTACATTTCTGACCAATCTCATTTTTGTCAGTGTGTAATAATCACACTGAAGGGAAATCCAAAATCAGCTGTTTCATTTTGAACTAACATTTTGTCGAGTCCAGAGCCTTAAAGCATCATGTGGAAGTTACGAATACATGTGGTCATTGTAAATGTTCTTGAAGGATGGATAGTGTTGTTTAACTGTCCTGATCTGAATGAATTTAAAATTCCCCTGTTCTTTAAACTCTGGACAAGCATATTTAAACTGTCAGCAATCATTTAAAATGAACTGTCTGTTGGATTGCTTTCATTGACAGGCTATCTGGGTGGATTAGAAAAAGCAAGGTGATCTGGTTGTATAGTTTCAGTAAGTTCATCATTGGCATTTCCTTAAAGCCTATTATTGTGCTGTTACGAATGTTTGTAACATATGCAAAGATGAAATGATCTCAGCATGGCGTTCTAAGTGCATAGTTACTTGACAGTTTAAAAAAGTTACTAAGGGTGTGGCCATCTCTGATTCTGGGGGCTCAATAGATATGTATTTGTTTTTCTTAGTGACTAATTACACAAGAAATTTTTGTTTTGAATAGGTTTCATGAATAGGAGTTTTTCCACCAACAGGTGCGTAATGAGCTGGTGAGGATTCATTTGGCTCCCCTCTTTTTCCAACCCTAATAAGGTTTTTATTGAAATGGGCATGTATGCTAATTCAGCAAATGTTTTAACTGCTTATGCATTGTGATCATAAAGGACACAATCAGACAGGTTTCCTTTGTACTTTGACAAAGTAAGAATGTTACATTCTATGTCTTTTTAACAAAATACTCTCAGAATTTTACATCATAAACACTCAATTTCTCTGTCTCACACAGTGAGGAAGGATTGACTTTCAACAGGCTAGACTCCAGTCACATTGAAAGGGTGTACCATTTATGGAGGTTGGTGACTTGGCTGGTTTCAGCACTCCTGCTTTTGCTCAGTCCGATGCTTCCAGCTTTGAGTTAATTTAAGAATGCAGGTGAAAGACTGATCTGTTCTTCTTGAGAAAATGTGTAAAGTTGAATTCTTTCAACAAAGCTCTCCCTGTGGAACTTGGAGTAATCACAATCGTATACTATTCAAAAAACTTTAGAAAGCTCTGTTCTCAAACAACTGCTGGAATTCCCAGATAACTATGCAGATCTGAAACCAGCTTGCCCACTCACATGGCTTTTTAAAATCTGTTTCCAGGGATGACAGCCCAGCTCCAACTTGCCTTGCCTCCAGAGAGCAACATTTGGATTGAGAGTGGTCCTGTAAACTGCAAAGGAACTGCTAAATCAAGAGACTTAGTAGGAAAACCCCATGACATGTTTATCTCCCCTTCAAAAGCATTTCCATCTACTGCATCAATTTGTGATTCCATACTGCAGGTTAGGGTCCTTGGGAACAGCCAAAATAATGTGCTTTTGAACTCTGCATTAAGTTAAAATGGTCCTGGAGTGTTCAGGTTTCAATCCTCTATGAATCACAATCCAATCCCTTCAAACATGTCAACAAAAATTCAATCCAAATTTGCTTTTAACACAAAGTTAGATGGCATTATAAACCAGCGTAGATAATAGGATAAAATTACAAAAAAGATATTGTTAGACTAAGTAAATTGGCAAAACTGTGGCAGATTAGATTAGATTAGATTACTTACAGTGTGGAAACAGGCCCTTCGGCCCAACAAGTCCACACCGACCCGCCGAAGCGTATACCACCCAGACCCATTCTCCTACATTTACCCCTTCACCTAACACTGCAGACAATTTAGCATGGTCAATTCACCTAACCCGCACATTTTTGGATTGTGGGAGGAAACCGGAGCACCCGGAGGAAACCCACGCAGACACGGGGAGAATGTGCAAACTCCACACAGTCAGTCGCCTGAGGCGGGAATTGAACCCGGGTCTCTGGTGCTGTGAGGCAGCAGTGCTAACCACTGTGCCACCGTGCCGCCCGATTTGAGCTTTATCCATGCAGGACTTATGCATCTGCGTTATGTCTGCCATTTTAATGAATTCAGAACTCTGAAAATTTGGCCCATAAATTTGGAGTTATACTTAAGGATGCTCTCAACTTATAAAAACAGCTTGGCTGTTTATCTAAGACATCACAGAATGATTAATCAATGTATGATGTGGGGTGTATTTGCACTCAGTTCTGTGCATCATTACAAAATGAAAGTAGACCAATACATTTATTCTTTGTCTTCCTTGCCCTATATTAATTCTGTACACATAATGCCCTGGTTCTTGTTGGCAGACCCAGCATTCAATCTTTTCCTATACCTATGCTAATGCCATCATGTATTTTTTCACCAGAAAGTGTGAAACAAGTTTTCCAATATTCACTGCAGGGCACAGTAACACCTCTGAATTATTTCTTCCTCCATTTCCCTTATCCTCCAGCTGCCCTAGAGAGTGAAGTACGCTATGACTGAGTTGGGCAACAATAAATTGTGGCAATTTCTTGTCTGAAATGATTCAGATTCACCAACATTTAGTTACTATCTTCAGTCAATTCACTTTTAGTGTATGTTTTGTTTTCCCTTATGATGTATTTTAGGATATTACAGAACATTCTCTTAAGAGCCTGGATACGTTTCACCTTCTGAGACTGAGTATCTGATGGTTTAATTT
This sequence comes from Chiloscyllium plagiosum, assembly GCF_004010195.1. NCBI lineage: Eukaryota > Metazoa > Chordata > Chondrichthyes > Orectolobiformes > Hemiscylliidae > Chiloscyllium > Chiloscyllium plagiosum. Next base: position 35,630,423 of record NC_057722.1, on the reverse strand, counting down.
ACTTTAATCATTTGTGGTCTGATTAATCCACAAGGTAATGTATATGAGGAAAGTAAATCTTGAAATGTTTGTGTAAAGTTAAACAGAATTAAAACAAAGCAATCAAAAGAAAATTCCCAATAAAAGGTTTCCCCTGAAGCTTACCTTGATTATATTATTGTCAAAGTCTGACAGATGCATAAACAAAAATATTGAAAATATATTTTATATTTCCTTTTAAATTCATTTAATTTGTTCCCAAGTTGGTGATAAAGCATATGCAATTCCAGTTCTAAAGCCCAAATGTATTATTCCTGTTTGTTTGCAACCTCTATTAGACATTTAGTTTAAAACAATTACTTTGTATTCCTCAGCAAAAGACAGACCTCCTTCATCCTGTTCACTATACCGTGATCATAGCTATGTGCTGCTAATTTGGATTGTTTCTTTTAATTGTTAGTTTCCTTAAGGACAGAATTCCAGAAAAGAGATTGTCATTCAGAATTTCCAACTATGAATCTGTTATGATGCAAATAGGGAGAAATCATAAACAGGGAGGCACAGTGATATTTTGGATGATATAATGGGCCAAAGTAAGTTGCCAAAATGATGGTAAGGATTTTTAAAAATTTATGGCATGTGTGCAATGTTGTATGGTCCAGCATTTATTGTATTTGTAATTGTCCTAGAGAAGGCATTGGTGAGTTGCAGCCTTAAACAACTGAGTCCTTGGAGTTAGAGCCATCCACAATGCTGTTAGGAAGGGGAGTTCCAGGACTGAACCAGTTTGGCTGATGTGTAGCTTAGAGGGAAACTTGCAGGTAATTGTATTGATATGTATCTGCTACTCTTATACTTTTAGATAGTAGTGGTCATGGGTTTGGACGGTTTTTATAGAGGAGCCTTGGTGAGTTAATGCTATGTCTCTTTTTAGATGATATAAATTGCTGCAAATGTGCATTGGTGGTGGATGGAGTGAATGTTTGGATGTGGTCCCAAGCAAGTACGCTGCTTTGTCCTGGATGTTGTCAAGCTCCTTGAATGTTGAAGGGGCTGCACTTATCCAGGCAAGTGGAGAATATTTTATTATACTCCTAACTTGTGTCTTCTATATGATGAATCAGGCATTTAGTTAATAAATGCAGCATTCCTAGCCTCTGGCCTGGTCTTTCAGCCACAGTGTTTATGTTCAAAGTTTGTGTGAAGATTTGTAGCTCGGGTGCTTGTTGTTGTGGTTCTGTTCGCCGAGCTGGAAGTTTTTGTTGCAAACGTTTCGTCCCCTGGCTAGGCGACATCATCAGTGCTTGGGAGCCTCCTGCGAAGTGCTTCTTTGATGTTTCCTCCGGTGTTTATAGTGGTCTGTCCCTGCCGCTTCCGGTTGTCAGTTTCAGCTGTCCGCTGTAGTGGTTGGTATATTGGGTCCAGGTCGATGTGTTTGTTGATGGAGTTTGTGGATGAATGTCATGCCTCTAGGAATTCCTTGGCTGTTCTCTGTCTGGCTTGCCCTATGATAGTAGTGTTGTCCCAGTCGAATTCATGTTGCTTGTTGTCTGCGTGTGTGGCTACTAAGGATAGCTGGTCGTGTCGTTTCGTGGCTAGTTGATGTTCATGTATGCGGATTGTTAGCTGTCTTCCTGTTTGTCCTATATAGTGTTTTGTGCAGTCCTTGCATGGTATTTTGTACCAGCTCGGCGAACAGAATCACAACAACAGTGTTTATGTGGTTGGTCCAGTTCAATTTCTGATCAAAGGTAACACTAGGATGTTGTCAGTCATGGATTCAGCAGTGGTAATGCCATCGAACATCAAGGAGTAGTTAGTTATGTTTTCTCTTGTTGGAAAAGGTATTTGTTACTTGGCACTTATCAGCTGGATGTTGTCCAAGTCTTGCTGCATATGGTCACGGACTGCTTCAATGTCTGAGGGGTTGAAAATTGTGCTACACATTGGGCAATCATCAGAGAACATCCCCACCTCTGACCATATGATATAGAGCAAGCCATTAATGAAGCTGTGGAAGGTGGTTGGATATATGACAATTACTCTGTGGAACAGAGACTAGGACCTGAGGCCACAGCCTCAGGGTAAAGGGAAGAACTTTTAGAATGGAGATAAGGAGAAACTTCTTCAGCCAGAGAGTGGTGAATCTATGGAATTCATTGCCACAGAAGGCTGTGGAGGCCAGGTCATTGAGTATATTTAAGACTGAGATGGATAGGTTCCTGAATATAAAGGGGATCAAGGGTTACAGGGAGAAAGTGAGAGAATGGGGTTGAGAAACTTATCAGCCATGATTGAATGGCAGGGCAGACTTGATGGGCTGGATGTTTAGATCAGAGTGGTCCTGGAAAAGCACAGCAGGTCAGGCAGCATCTGAGGAGCAGGAAAATCGATGTTTCGGGCAAAAGCCTTTCATCAGGAATAGAGGCAGGAAGCCTCCAGGGTGGAGAGATAAATGGGTGGAGAGATAAGCTGGGGAGAAGGTAGCAAAGAGTACAATAGGCGAATGAGGGTGGGGATGGAGGTGATAGGTCAGAGGGGAGGGTGGAGCAGATAGGTGGGAAGGGAGATTGGCAGGTAGGACCGGTCATGAGGACAGTGCTGAGCTAGAAGGTTGGAACTGAGGTAAGGTGGGAGGAGGGGAAATGAGGAAACTGGTGGAGTCCATATTGATGCCCTGGGGTTGAAGTATTCCAAGGCGGAAGATGAGGCGTTCTATCTCCAGGCGTCGGGTGGTGAGGGAGCAGCGGTGGAGGAGGCCCAAGACCTGCATGTCCTTGGCAGAGTGGGAGGGGGAGTTGAAATGTTGGGCCAAGGGGCGGTGGGGTTGATTGGTACAGGTGTCCCGGAGATATTCCCTGAAGCGCTCTGTGAGGAGGCGTCCAGTCTCCCCAATGTAGAGGAGACCGCATCGGGAACAATGGATACAATACATGACATTGGTGGATGTGCAGGTGATGGGCTGAATGGCCTAATTTCTGCTTCTCTATCTTCTGGTCTTATGGAATATCTTCGCAGATTTCTTGGGGCTGAGATGGTTGGCTTTAAAAACCACAACCATCTTCCTTAATGCTAGATATGACTCCAAGCAGTGGAGGGCCTCCCCTGATTCCCATTGACTCCAGTTTTGTTAAACTTCCTTGTTGCCATACCCAGTCAAACACTGCCTTGATATAAAGGACAGTGCCTCTCACTTCTGTTGAGCTCTTTTTGTCTATGTTTGGATCACACTTGCAGTGAGATAAGAATAAAGTGGATTCCATGGAACCCAAAATGAGTGTTAGTGAGCAGTTTATTCCTTTGCAGGTCCTACTTACCATGGTCTTTGCAATACCCAGTGTCTTCAGCTGTTTCTTTAAATCATATGGTGTGAATTGAATTATTTGCAGACTGACATCTGTGGATGCTCAGGACCTCTGGAGGTCAAGATGGATCAGCATTTCTGGGTGAAGATAGATATTCATATTTCAGCTTTGTCTTTCCAAAGATTCCAAAGATTACTTAGTGTGGAAACAGGCCCTTCGGCCCAATAAGTCACAACTGGATGTGTTGGACTACAGAGTTTAGATCTTAGTTTTGGTTATTGGATTGCTTAGCTTTGTCTATTTCTACTTAGCATAGAAATAGTCCTGTGTTGTAACTTCACTAGATTGACATCTCACTTTTAGGTATGCCTGGTGCTGCTCCTGGCATGCCTTCTTACTCCATGTTGAACCTTGGATATATCTAGTCCGGCCCTGGGGACTCAGTGTGAACATTGTGGACCAGGGTAATAGGCTTGAACAGATTGATATTAAGGAAGTGGGTGTACTGGAAATCCTGGGAAGCATCAAGATAACTATCAACAATCTCCTTGGTTTAGCAATGGTAGAGTAGGGGATGTTCTGGTGAATAACATTGTTTTATGCATGAATGGTAAACAACACCATGAGCAGATTTGCAAATGTTCAGAAGTTGCTTTGTGAGTCACACTGCTTTGCTGAAAACTTTGTGAAAACAGCATCTCACTGCCTAATATTAATATATATTGTTTTATAGCAGGATGCTGTTGTCCATTAGCTTTCTAGTGCAAATTTAGTTTTAATCTATGTCTTTGTAGCTTTCTAATAATGAAAGCTGCTAATTACTGGTAATTAATCACTCTGGGACTGAAAATTAATTATTACAAATGTCAAGTGTTATTCTTTCAGATTCTATTTGGAGAAATGAGAATTGTAAAATTTATAATTGTTTTTACCTTTCGATTTGTCTCTTTGTTTCTCAGTCCATTTCTTCTTTGATTCTATTTATCATCTTTAATTTCATCCATTTTTATTCACCCTATTTCTCAGTTCTTCTGTTTATTTCACAGGTTGATTGCCTTGTTCACTGAGGTTTGGAGGTTGCAGATGCCCTGATTTCCTCAGCATTTCCTTGTACTTCAGAAATTGGTAACACTAAAAAAATTAAAATTCTGGTGTGCAAGGGCAAGTCCAACTAATGGCAGAGCCTTTGAAATGCCCTGTTTCAGCAAATTATACCCCAATGATTACAACATAGCACTGCAGCAGTAGGCCTTTTCAGAGCAGGCTGTTCTTGGGTATTCTAGCAGCTGAATCTATCTGAAATTACCCACATGATGTGACATTGACCCCATAAATTAGCACAGCTCATGATTAATTATGATTTCAAACTTGTTTGCTGCCAAGCTGTTAATATTGTAGAATTACCTCTAATGTTGTTCTTCACATTAAAATTAATGAAAACATGAAATTGACAATGAAAAATGGAAATACCAGTTATGTAGTACACCTACGCACTTTATAATTGCTGTTGCAAATGCTACTTTATGGTGATATTTTATTTTGTATTTCCTGAAAGAGATCCAGTGAGTGGTTTGCCACAACACTATTATGGATGAGTAGTGTTGAATAATTACCTCCAAAATCTCAATGCCTTAAATTCATGATTTAAATTTTAAATGAGTGGACTTCATGCTTAAGTAAGCTTGTTGAGTGGCTCTTATGATTGAGTTGAGTGGGTTCTTTGTGACGCACAAGCTTTAGGCGTGTTGGTCATCTAAGTATTGTGGCAAATGACCTTGCCTTATTAAAGATTTTTTTTGAGTTAAATGTATTTATTGTTCAGTTGATTTGTGCTTAACATTTGGAATGTGCTGATTTACTTTATTGCATATGGTTTTAAACCTTTTCTAACCTTATTTGGGACTATTTTGGCTCTCAAGTTTTGAATCACTTTTGAGAGACTGTTACAGCATTTAAGAGCCTACCTTGCTTTTTGTCATAGGTTGGCATTTGATAAAGTGCCCATGATCATTGATTTCAGCTATAGAATTAATGCCTCTTTTAATATCACTTCTGTATTCAAAATGACAACTTATTACAGCAGACAGTTAAGGTATAAGCAAATTTATTTTACTTTATCTATTTGTTCATCTTTTGTCAGAGTTGTACAACAAGTTTATAGTAAAATTCTTTTGACTCAACGACACAATAGAGCTCCATTGTGACTAACTAAATTTTTAAAAAAATCTTTTCAGAATTTTCCCATTTTTAGTTCATGTTTTGTTGACTGACTGAGATCCATGGTGCCTGGTCTGCAATGGCTCTCACTAAATCATCCTGTCTCAACCTCACTAAATATGTAACCAGTCTCTTTGGTACCTTTCTTTCGCAGATGTGGCTGGAGAGGCGAAGTGCTCACCACAGCTAGAACAGCCCAATGTTTGTGCCACTGATGCCATATATAAAGCATTGACACACACCTATTCAGGTTGTGCAATCGAGGAACTGGCCCTTGCATTATTGTGCTCAAGCCTCTACATCTAGCATATGTCCCAGGAAAGAAATACACACTGCCTGCTTCGCAAACAGGGAGCTGAAGGTGTGTTTATGAATGGATTGGTGGAGAGCAAAGCGGTCCTTTTTCCAGCTGACTGTCTGCCTCAATGGGCCATGTCACCAGAGCAAGCTGGATCCAAATTGTAGCTTGGTCAGTGCTGAGCCCTGAGTGAATAGGGATATCTAGCAGTGCAAGAAGATAAATGATCATCAGCGCTTCACCAGGGTAAGTGCCCCCATCTTGTCAGGCCATGACTCATTTTAACTCTGCATCTACACACATCTCACCATGTTCATGGACTACAGCATCTGTTATTGTGTATAGCATGTCTACTCAGTGGTTCTCACCCACCTCAATCTCCCAAACTATTGACCCTTCTTGACCTTTCTGCTTCCTTCTTACACACTGGAAGCACCTCAGCAGCTCTCCTGCTTGTGCCTCACCACTAGCTGCTTTCACATTCACCTCTATAGTACTCAATTTCTTCCTTTAGTCTCATTGTAAGAAAAACTGGCTCAACCCTCCCCCACCCCACCTCAAGGTTGTCTTCAAAGCACCTTGACTGACCTACCTATGAACCCTGGCCTGGTTACATTTGACCTGCAGGACTAACTGTGGACCAATCCCTGTACACTAGTAGAACTAAATGACTGACTGACCGACCATGGCCATTTTCCTGGACTGGAATCAGATGAGCCCCTTCCCTCACCATGGTCCCTTCACTTCACTAAGAACTGCTGCCCTTTGATTTTCACACATGGCAATGTGTTTGCTGCTATGGTTCATATTGCAGGTGTGAAATTGATTGTAGTAATGTGCTGCGCAGTGACATATTCATCTTATGATAGCTCAGTCCTCACTCCCTTTTCCTGTAACAAACTGCCTGCGTCTCCTTCTGTGCTAAAAAGCAAGGCAAGCCACAGAAGCTGGCAGCCTGTAACTGAGCACTAAAGACTCCATGGGCTAGGAAAGTTCTGTGACCCAGTCAGGCTAGCAGCCCATAAATCCATGCTGAGATCAATGAGTGGATCCTATAAAAGCAATGCAAAGTATACAGAGACTGGCTTTCTCCCAGTAAGTGCAATGTTATGCATACTGTGCAGATTCATGAAGTGTGTGTGTTCCTGCATGTAAAGTGACCATAAGCATGCAAGTCATAAGTATTGCTGAGTATCAAAGGCAAGTGTTGAAGTGCTGAAGAGGTGTCTGAATTAGCTTGACAACAAAGGTCTTAAGGCTGGAAGTTGGCTGATGCCAATTTGTGTGAAAGATGGCTCAGGGAGGATTCAGGGACATTGTAGTGAAAATACAGTTGGATGATGACCATACAAGCATTCAGTAATCTACAGATACTGAGTACCTACTCTGATTTACATATCAGAAATCTGCATTGTCTGTTTGCTTTCATGGGAAGGGAGCGGAGAATTGGAAACATCACATAAATAAGGTAAGTTGGTGCTTTAATGAGATGTGAATGCACAGAAATAAAGTATTTGCTGCTCAAAGGTGAAAATCTGAAATTGCCATTAAGATTTGGGGGTATGTTTGAAAAAATAAATCTGTTCTCAATGTTGAGATTCTGATTATTTTGCTGCATTTTCACACTTGCCTTTGCTTACACCACACCAAGGAGGGGAAGATTATGCTAATTCTTTTTCTTAAAGCTAAATGAAATAGGCCAGCACTGGCTCCTTCTTTTTAGAGTGGAAACAGGCCATTTGGCCCAACAAGTCCACACCAACCCCTTGAAGGGTAACCCACCCAGACCCATTTCTCTCTGACTAATGCACCTAACACGATGGGCAATTTAGCATGGCCAATTCACCTGACCTGGACTGTGGGAGGAAACCAGAGCACCCGAAGGAAACCCACGCAGACACACAGAGAATGTGCAAACTCCACACAGACAGTCACCTGAGGCTGGAATCGAATCCGGGTCCCTGGCACTGTGAGGCAGTATATTCCCAAATTAAGCTGCACATACAGTGACAATTGACATGCTCTTGTAACATGGCAGCCATTGACAGAAATGCCTTCCACTTCTTCTATGTTCAGATGGTCAAAACAAATACAGAACTGTCATGAATGCCTACTCACCAGGAAGAAACCACATTTCTTTGCACCATTTAACCCTACATAGTTTGAAGAAAAGGCAGACTTTGAGGATAGTTCAATATACATGAAACTTTCCACTGTTGCTTTGGCTAATGGTCTGTCTTTTATCTTTCATCATCCACATCCCTCCAACTTCTTCTAGGCCCCCATCTCTTGGAAGACACCAGGCTCCAGTTAAGATAAAGTTCACATTATTACTGCTAAACCATTCTCATACAGCATTGATAACAATCACATAATCAACAACCAACTCTGCCACACGGTGTTAAGTAAACTGTTGTGTTCAGGCCTACGTTCAGCAGAACCTTCCTGCTGCTCAGTTACATTGTTCTAAAGAGGCAACCTAAATAATTCCATGTTCCAACTTCATTAATATTAAGTCAAAAACCCAGTCAAAGAGTTTATCTGTAAAATTTCCAAAGAAGAGGCTTCTTTGAATGAAACAAACTTCAATATATTCATCTGTTATGATTCTTGAATTTTAATTTTACAACATCAACCACTTAACCACAGAACAGCATTAATGACTGTGAATGCATTCAAGGGAGCATGATCCCATTGTTTTGCATCAGGATCAACAATAGCTGGGAATTAAAGCTGGCAGATAACCAAGAAATAAGTGATATCCCCTTTCTTCCCTTTTCTGTACTACTCCTCAATCTTGGAGAAAGTGAGGACTACAGATACTGGAGGTCAGAGTCGAGAGTGTGTTGCTGGGAAAGCCAAGTCAGACAGTGTCCAAGGAGCAGGAGAATTTGATGTTTTGGGCATAAACCCTTCATCAGGAATCTGTTGATTCTCTTGCTCCTCGGATGCTGCTTGACCTGCTGTGCTTTCCCAGCAACACACTCTCGACTACTCCTCAATCTTCCCTCACAGAAGTGGAAAAAAACCTGAAGTGAAATTGATAAAATGTTGATGAAAAATATTTGTAGCTCATTAACTCCCAAGTGATGAACTTTTGCTGTTTGAGGGGACTGGGTCTGAGGAGACAGCAGGAAGACGGTACTGAGTTGGATGATCAGCCATGATCACATTGAATTATGGAGCAGGCTCAATAGGGCTGAATGGCCTACTCTGTTTCTATTTTTGATGATTCTATGTTTTGTGAAAAATATTTTTAGCTCATTAACACCCAAGTGAAGAACTTTTGATGTTAGAGAGAGATGGGGGAAATTTGAAATGATCAGTTAACAATTCAAGAGCTCAAGGAGTTAGGCTGGAAGCTAAAAGCTAGGACAGACAGAGTCGTCATCTCTGGGTTGTTGCCGGTGCCACGTGACAGTGAGGCAAAGAATAGGGAGAGAGTGCAGTTGAACACGTGGCTGCAAGGCTGGTGTAGGAGGGAGGGCTTCAGATATTTGGACAATTGGACTGCATTCTGGGGAAGGTGGGACCTGTACAAACAGGACGGGTTGCACCTGAACCAGAAGGGCACCAATATCCTGGGGGGTAGGTTTGCTAGCACTCTTCGGCGGGGTTTAAACTAATTTGGCAGGGGGATGGGATCCGGACTTGTAGTCCAGCAAGTAAGCTAGCAGTGTGTCAGGATGCCCAAGACTGTAGGGAAGCTGTGCAGAAGGTAGCACTGACAGGGACTACTAGCGGACACAGAGATAGGCTCAAGTGCGTATACATCAACGCAAGGAGTATCAGAAATAAGGTGGGTGAACGTAAGGCGTGGATCGGTACCTGGGACTACGATGCTGTGGCCATCACGGAAACGTGGATAGAAGAGGGACAGGAATGGTTGT
>NC_057722.1:35612972-35617919 GCF_004010195.1 Chiloscyllium plagiosum | reverse complement strand
GTGGAAGGTATAGTGGAGATGTCAGGGGTGGGTTCTTTACCCAGAGAGTGGTGGGGGCATGGAATGCGCTGCCCGTGGGAGTGGTGGAGTCGGAATCATTGGCGACCTTTAAGCGGCATTTGGATAGGTACATGGATGGGTGCTTAATCTAGGTTAGAAGTTCGGCACAACATCGTGGGCCGAAGGGCCTGTTCTGTGCTGTATTGTTCTATGTTCTATGTTCTATGTTCTAATTAGCTCACCTAGTCAGCTGGAGTTAATTCAATGATGGCACAACTCAACAGTTTAATAAAACATTTGCTCAACATGAATTTTTCTGCAATGGTTAAATGAGCTGCTTCAGTGTCAACATCAACAGGAGAGGATTGCTGAAGAGCTCAGTCTCTGCTAGAGGCTAAGCCCTCATCAATTATGACTCCACCTATTATTGCAGTCATCATGAGCACTTTAAGGAAATGAGAAATGAACTGTGCCAAAGTGCTGTATATTTCATTATTTTTCATGGAATAAATCATTGTAATGACAAGGGACAGCAGTACTGACTAAGACATGCATTCAAATATTTTTGAAACCACCTACACAAGCAAGTGATTCAGACATTTTTTACTTGGGATTGATTGCATGTAGCTGAAAATGTGTTGCTGGAAAAGCGCAGCAGATCAGGCAGCATCCAAGGAGCAGGAGAATCGACGCTCCGGGCATAAGCCATTCTTCAGGAATCATTGATTGCATGTACAAAAGCAATGGATCTCTTTGTCAGTCTTTTTAAAATGACAATGTCAATGATACATAAATTCATTGTTCTGCTTAATATTCCCACTCTTGAGAACTCCGCGAACATCCACATCCTATAATTGACCACTGAAAGATAAACCACCCATAAGACAGAAATAAATCCAATCTCAGATAAGTGTCTGTAAATGAAGTTCCATGCAAAATTTTTGCCCAGTGGGAAATTAAATTAATTTGAGGATGATGAAATTGAAACCTGATTTCATGAAGTTCAAAACATCTCCAAAGCTATCTGCAGATTTTGTATTAGATTAGATTAGATTACTTACAGTGTGGAAACAGGCCCTTCGGCCCAACAAGTCCACACCGCCCCGCCGAAGCGCAACCCACCCATACCCCTACATTTACCCCTTACCTAACACAATTTAGCATGGCCAATTCACCTGACCTGCACATCTTTGGACTGTGGGAGGAAACCGGAGCACCCGGAGGAAACCCGCGCAGACACGGGGAGAACGTGCAAACTCCACACAGTCAGTCGCCTGAGGCAGGTATTGAACCCGGGTCTCTGGCGCTGTGAGGCAGCAGTGCTAACCACTGTGCCACCGTGCCGCCCATTTTCTGGAGTAAATGTACACCATTAATCCAAAGGTGCCTATTTTTCCTGAGCTGCTCTTGTTCAGTCATAGTAACTTAATCTGAGGTGGAGTGTGAAGGAGAATCAGGCGAAGTATGTTTGTAGAATGAACTTACTATCACCTACTGCTTGCAGATCCTAATTTGAAGTTCACCTGCAGAGTCTCTGAAACATTTTCTTGTTCGTTCAGTGCATCATAAAAGCATTTTAAAAGAAATTTGTAGAACAACAATCTATATACACAGTGACTTTAACATATTAAAACATGTAAAGGTGCATGAAGGAGTATTATAAATTTAAATACAACACAAAGTCATAGAAGATATTTGTAAGCTGACCAAAAGCCTATTCAAAAGGTAGGTATTAAGGAGTTCCTTAAAGGAAAAAAGTGAGGTATGAGGAGTTTCGGGGCCGAGGGCCTATAAAATTCCAACAAGTGCCTTCAGTGATGGAACAATTCAAATCAGGTATACTCAAACATAGAAACATCGAAAATAGGAACTGGGTAGGCCATTCAGCCCTTTTGAGCCTGCTCCATAATTCATCCAACTCAGTACCGTCTTCCTGCTGTTTCCTCAGACCCTCATACCCCATTAACCCTGAGAACTATATCTAATGGTTTTTCATAAGAATTCCATGTTTTGTCCTCAATTACTTTCTGTGGGGCTGAGAATTCCACTTTTTGGATGAAGAAGTTTCTCCTCATCTCCATCCTTAATGGCTACCCCATATCCTTAGTCAGTGACACGCATTTCTGGACTAGCCAGTCATCTGGAATATTCTTCTGCATTTATCCTGTCTTGTCCTATTAAAATTTGATAGGCTTCCAAAAGATTCCCCCATCATTCTTCTAAGCTCTAGTGAAAACAGTCCTAAACGATTCATTAATTAGTTTTGCCATTCCCAGAAATCAGGAGGGAATGTGTGGTAAACCTTTCTTACACTCCCTCATAGCCAAAACATCCATCCTCAGCTAAGGAAACAAAAACTGCACAGAAAACTCCAGGTGTGATCTTTGTAAAGCCCTGAGAAATTAAAGCAAGACAGTCTTACTCCTGAAGGCCAACATACCATTTGCTTTCTTCACTGCCTGCTGCAGCTGTATGTTTATTTTCTTTGGCTGGTGTACAAGGGGACTTGGGTCTCATTGTGCCTTTCTCTTTCACAATCTAACACCACTCAGATAATCTGCCTTCCTGTTTTTGCTACCAAGGTGGATAACCTCCCATTTTTCTACACTATGGTTAATCTCTCAATCACTTACTCATTCACTCAACTTGTCCAGATCACACTGAAGCATCTCTGCATCCTCCTTACAGTTCAATCATCCACCCAGCTTTGTGCCATCTGCAAATTTGGAAATGCTACATGAGCATTTCTCATCTAAATTATTAGATGTGACTAGCGGGAACCAAGCACTGATTGCTGCAGTACTCCACTACTCACTAACTGCCACTCAAAAATGATCTATTTATTCCAACACTTTGCTTCCTGCCTACCAACCAGCTCTGTACCCATATCAGTAGACTTCTCCAATCCCACGTGCTTTAAGTTTACATGCTAATCTTTCATGTGAGACGTTATCAAAAGCCTTCTGAAAGACCAAGTGAACTGCAGACTCCCCTTTATCAACTCCATCATTTACACAAAAACAGAAATTGCGGGAGAAATTTAGCAGGTCTGGCAGTGTCTGTGGAGAGAAAGCAGAGTCAACCTTTTAGGTCCAGTGACCCTTTGCTGCCTTTCTCTGCCTACTTCTGTTTTTGTTTCAGATTTCCAGCGTCTGCAGTTCTTTATTTTTTGATCAGTGACACTTTCTGCTTAGTTCGAACAGATCACATATGGACTGTTCCACAGATCTTAACCCACAATGTGGAAACTTGAATTGATAGAGAGACATGCATGCTGATAAAAGGAGGATAAGGTATGTCGAACAACCATGCTGCCAAGTTCTGTAAATCCTTAATGATTCAAAAGTAAAGTTAACAGCCTCCCTGTGTCCCTGAAAGTGTCTTTGTGTCTGCACTCAATACAAGGCAGCAACGATGTTGGTCTCTGGCTTAGATGGCAAAGAGCAAAAAGATATGACAAGGCAAGGTTGGGATGCTGTGAGCAACCAGGGTGGATTAAAGAGAGTGAATGCTATGACAGTGAGAAAAGAATCCACAGATAAAGCCCTGCCCAGTCCGTAAGTTGGTTGCATGCTTCAGAGTGCACTGTGTCTTTGCTACAGCATTACAATGATAGTTGTTGGAGCAGCTTTGAAGTGCAGAATTGAATTGGAGATGTGCCATGAAGCTTTATAGAGGCTAGTGCATGTCAGATGCCAATGTCTGTAGATGTGGGGTATATATGGCTGGCGCTCAAGCTAGCGTGCCGTTAGCTGTTGATGCCTGGTTTCCAAAAAAGAGGAAACTGAGAGCATGCTGCAACCTGAATCCACTATGGTTTGGAGGGATATGGGCCAGGTGCTGGCAGGTAGGGCTAGATTGGGTTGGGATATCTGGTCGGCATTGATGGGTTGGACCGAAGGGTCTGTTTCCATGCTGTACATCTCTATGACTCTATGTACTCTCTCTCTGATTTTCTTCTCACATTTTTCTAAACTCTAGCTTGTTTGGTGAGTTTGCTGTGTTGGGAGTCTGAATTATAATGAGATGGTTTGTGGTATTAAGATGTTTAACAATCAAGTATGTGTCAATTGGTGTCTCTCCACTGCCTAGTGAGAATTTTGCCCACACCACTTGTGAAAAGCATGAATAATGCAGCAAAATGATCTTGACATGAAGATGGACCTAGGTTCTCTTGTTGCCTAATTCTCCTAAACATCTCATCACAGGCCATATTTCTCAGGTCTCTATAAAATTCTACCCATAACAGTTTACTCAGAAACCCATGAGAGACAGTTAATCCTTGAAAAACCTACCAAAATTGCCAGTCAAAATGTGAATTCACCTGTTGAAGGAATTTTTTTTAAGGTTTTAAAATGCCACTAAATTGGCAAAGCAATCCTTTTGGAAATATCTGCCACAACGTCCATTGATACTGTCAAAAAAGATCATTTTTATAAGCTACACCAGCTGGCCTGTCAATTAAAGAACTGCTGTATCTTAAGGTTTAAGGGGCTGAAGATTTAGCTTCAAGAACACAATGCCTAGACATTCTTCATTTATCCTTCAACATTGTTTACATCTCCCCCATAAATGTGTGGCTCCCACACCAATCATAGAACAGCAAAATGTGGTCTGTTTGAATTTGGCACTAATTTCAAATAGTCCTGTTGAGTTCAGCTTTCCTGTCACTGTCCCTGCCCCCTTTCCCTCTGCTGGCAAAATTTGGATCCATTGGAAATAAGGGTGGGACTTCTGTATTGTGTTTCTACATCCATTTTAAAAGCCTCCAAAGTCGGTCCAACTTTACAAAAATCCAGATTCTGGATTAGTGGTGCTGGAAGAGCACAGCAGTTCAGGCAGCATCTGAGGAGCAGTGAAATCAACGTTTCGGACAAAAGCCCTTCATCAGGAATACAGGCAGAGAGCCTGAAGGGTGGAGAGATAAGCTGGAGGAGGGTGGGGGTG
>NC_057722.1:35590186-35612334 GCF_004010195.1 Chiloscyllium plagiosum | reverse complement strand
GAGATGCGTTGGAGGGCATCTTTGACCACGTGGGAAGGGAAATTGCGGTCTCTAAGGAAGGAGGCCATCTGGTGTGTTCTGTGGTGGAACTGGTCCTCCTGGGAGCAGATACGGTGGAGGCGGAGGAATTGGGAATACGGGATGGCATTTTTGCAAGAGGTAGGGTGGGAAGGGGTGTAATCCAGGTAGCTGTGGGAGTCGGTGGGTTTGTAAAATATGTCAGTGTCAAGTCGGTCGTCATTAATGGAGATGGAGATGGTCCAGGTAAATTTAAGGTCAGGGTGGGATGTGTTGGTGAAGTTGGTGAATTGCTCAACCTCCTCGCGGGAGCACGAGGTGGCGCCAATGCAGTCATCAATGTAGCGGAGGAAGAGGTGGGGAGTGGTGCCGGTGTAATTACGGAAGATCAACTGCTCTACATGGCCAACAAAGAGACAGGCATAGCTGGGGCCCATACGTGTGCCCATGGCTACCCCTTTGGTCTGGAGGAAGTGGGAGGATTCGAAGGAGAAATTGTTAAGGGTGAGGACCAGTTCGGCGAAACGAATGAGAGTGTCGGTGGAAGGGTACTATTGGGAACGTCTGGAGAGGAAAAAAACGGAGGGCTTGGAGGCCCTGGTCATGGCGGATGTAGGTGTAGAGGGATTGGATACATGGCGGATGGAGGTGTAGAGGGTTTGGATAAGCTCACAAACAAGTTACTGTCACAAATCTTGAAAGGAAATATGATGCTAAAGTGAGATTAAAAGTGAACAAGATTCAATGTTAAATCACTGTAGGGTGTAACATGGAACTTCCTTTGTAAACAGAGTAACTGTAGCATGTAAATAGTGTTGAAACACACGCTTTCCCATTTATACTGTAGCTTCAATATGTAGCTTCAATCCACACTATTAGCCAGAGTCCTTTTCCATAATAGAGAGGAGGCGATTTGTAATATGCAATGTATAGTCCTATGACACACGATCCATATTGTAATTTTGAGCTGCATAGAAATGGAAGGTGTGCTTCAAAATTGTCAAACGAGGTATTGTTAGAGGCAGGTGCATTCGACTGCTTGCTACCCAGCTGTAATAAGATCCAAAATTATTCACTTTGTTTACAGATCTGGAATATTTTCACTCATCTGATTTCACTTCATCACAAAATCACTGTTCTTACTCATTTATTTTTCTATCCGTTAACATTTCAAACTGCCAACTTTTGCTTTTCATTGTCCTGACAGTCATCCTGTTGACCTTTCATTGTCACCTTCAATAACGAGAATTCAATAATGGTTGCTGACTTCAGCAGAGATAGTGTTGATCTTAGGTCAGTATGGTTTTTAAAGTGAGAGTGCAATGACCAACGTTAACTTCCACCTCCAAATGGATTAACATGCTGACAAAGGTAATTTAATCTGGACTTGAAAACATTTGTTCAACAGAAGCAAGCTCATCTAATAGGAACACTGACAGTAAATTTAACAGCTGAGTCAATCAACTCTCACCATGGCCTTTGACAAGTTTTGCTTTACTACTGCACCTTTTGCTGCCATGGAATTCCATACTTTATTGGTAGTGATGCTGAAATGGTATAGAACCCTGAATCACTAAGATAGTATTTGTTATTTTCATTGTACCTGTTTTTCATTAGAATCAAATCTTAAAATGCACAATGACTCATACTGGAGTGTCAGCTACTTTTGGCCAAGTCATTTTCAATTGCAACACACTGAGTACTTAGAATAATTACACTTTTAATTTACATTTACAAATTCTATCATGTGTGCTTTGATGACACTCGTTTACTTTGGTCTTGCAAACTGGAGCGTCGACGGTACAAAACTAACCCATGGTCTATTGTGTTGAGTGATAGCTCACTTAATATAATTTAATTGTATAAAAGCGGTTATGCTGCAAACTGGCGGTTGTATGACAAAATAAATATCATTGTATTTTATTTGAGAAATGCATTTTCCCTAAGGCTGATAGCCTGTAACAGTTCGTGGAAGGGTTGAAGGACAGTGTTCATGTAAACTGTATCTGCATGCAGCCTTATAGTTCCTGTTAATTTAATAACATTAAATCATAAATCAGTGACTCTATTATATGATGTCAACTAATAACAGCAGTCACATTTAGACCCTAGGCAGTATGTTACCAAAAAGATTTCAAAGGTTAGTCCACCATTGTCCAATCTACTCAATCTCTGGTAAGTAAGGTTTATGTTCAGAAGTAAAGACTATAAGTTCATTGTGTCAGTGAGGTTTCTTTGACAGCAGCACAAACCATCATTTCATATGGAATTTATAGAAAGAGGCTGTGTTTAAAACTGACAGTACATATTCACCCTGGAGATGCACGTTTCATGCATCAATTATTGCAATTAGAACTGTTTCTACTTGAGATTTACATAAATTCTGCATAAATATTAAGATTTTGCATTAGAGTGATGGAATCTAATATAATTTAGTATAAAACTAAGTCATTTTGAAAACTTTTAACTGTTTCATTTTTTAAAATCAATAATGGTAGTCTTAATCAATTGGATGAAAGTACAAATTGATAGAAAATTGTCATTTTATACACTTCAAGTTGAAGCTGGGAAGTCAGGAAAGATGTACAAAGGGCTGTCAATTTGATATTGGTTTTATACTCCTTCCATGCTGAAAATTAACTAATTGAAGCTCATTATGTGATTTTCACTTGACAATTCACAGCTTTTCCATGCCATTAATTTTCATATAATCTTTACAGTTGTGCTCATCTGCATAGCAATTTCCAATTTTAGTTTAGATTGATGTAAATAAGCAAATGAGCCAATTTACAGTAAATGAGAAAACCATCTGGTGCATCAAAATGAACCAATCTGAATTTTCTAGCCATGCCAATGATGAGTATAACCCATCTAATACTTGGTCTCTTGATCCTTTGCTATTTAATTGTGATGGATTTTTGCATCCTTCCATCATTAAAAACATCAATGTGTTGATTGTTCAGAGAAATAAAGCAGTATTTATTTCAGGACTTTCGTCTCTAAATTAGGAACAGAATTTTATACTTCCCTGGAAGTGGGTTTGCACTTGGGAGGAGAGTTTGAGTTCTTTCCTCTGCCTACCCACTCACCCCTATCCCTGCCACAATGTTAAATGTTGTTAGGGGTGGGGAGGAACGTTGTTTCATGTAGCTTGCCCACTCTGTGTCAATGGCTAAATAATGGCAGCTTCCCACCTCCATTACCATTCCACTGGCACTAATCAGGCTTCAGGCAGGAAATGCAAATGGTCTCTTTTAGGACCTGAACTTTTGAAGGAGGAACAGATTATGCCTGCTTCTGATAGAAGGGCTTATGCCCGAAACGTCGATTCTCCTGTTCCCTGGATGCTGCCTGACCTGCTGCGCTTTTCCAGCAACACATTTTCAGCTCTGATTTCACCCAGGGCCTCTCGCTTGCTAGACATAAAGTCCAGCCTGTGAAGAAATGATCACAAATTCATCACATTTTGATTCAGAAAAAAGATTGTCAAGGGGACAGTATAACCACCCTTAAAACTAAAAGTAAAAGTTTTGAGGAAGCTGCAGTTGACATCAGTGGGATACATTGGGGTGTCAGCCAATTATAACTGGCCACCTGGCATCAGTCCCTTTTGGTTGCTGAGAAACAAGTTAGTGTGACAGTGCCAGCAGATGAGGCACCAATTTTCCAAGGACTGAACTCAGTTCGACTGAAAATCTGAACAAAGGGAAGGCAATCGATGAAATAACCCATTTTTATTGCAAAAAAAGGAGAAATTTTCACTCGTGCACCTTCGTGCCAAGTTCTGATTAACACACCAAACAAGCTCCTCACCACCTTTTGTTCGACAAGGTACAGAAGCTTATTAATTTGGCAAACCTGACAATTGGATTTGCCCAATCCCATGACGGTAGTAAAAGCAATCAATCGAATTGTTTTTAAATGCAAGTTACATTTATAAATAAAAATGAAGTACATTACATGATTTGCCAATAACTTGGTATAGGGGTTATTTGTTATTTTGCCAGTTTTATTCTTAACTGTTTCATTCTAGATCATTCTTGTGGATTTTGGCCTATAGGGTTTATTTTGCTTTAACTTTGCATAATCATTGTAATCAGATTTATCTTTGAGTATCTTCCCAAACAGCTTCACCTACAATGCAGTTTAATTACTATAAATTGCTTTTGTTGATACTTCTCTGGTGATCATGCCGTTAGCTTAATTGGAATTCTGTTTTAAAGGGTTTAATTTGTGATCACAGTATTCTGTACTAGGTGCTGCTAACCATGATTTTGAGGCAGGCTATTGTTGGAAATGCCTGATGCAGAGTCTCAAAAAAACTGACCCTATATTACCTGAAATATGTAGATATTTCCTAATCAACCTGTTCATCACCTGGAGCAGGTGAGCCTTGAAGCAAGACCTTCTGGCTCAGAGTTAGAGAACATTATCACATATCTTCCATCTCTCATTCAAGTCATTCACATAAATAGAGAACAGCTGAGACCCCAGGTCTGTTCCCTGTGGCAAACTGGTCATTGCATTTTGCTAACCAAAAAAATTACTCATTTATGCTAATGCTGCTTACTGTTAGCTAGCCAATGTGCTACCGTACACCTTGGACTTTTTTTCTTGCAACAACCTTTGATGTAGTACTTTATCAAATGCCATCTAGAAATGTAAATATACCATGTCCACTGCTTCCCTTGATCTACAGCATATTACTTCAAAAAATTTCCATAAATTGGTTAAATATCATTTCCCTTTCACAAAACCACATTAATCCTATCCAGTTATCTTGAATATTTTAATAATTGCCCTGTCATAATTGACTTTATGTAAGTGCTAGTTCTGAGCTTTAAGAAAAATAAGTTTTGAGTAAGATGCATATGAAATTTTAATAAAGTAAAAAAAATAATTTTCAAATGATTATTTGGAAAGTTTTACTCTATTTATGGAATGTGCCACCAGACGGTCACTGCAAGAAGAGAGATGGTGGTGTGTCTGCTGCTGCTCAGGGGTTAGTTCCTTCTCACTCAGCAGCTGCTGGGTCATTGACAGTAGCCATCTGGGAGAGCGGGGCATATATAGATTGTACATAATTCAAATGAAAAACACACATCAAAAATACCATACATACCACATACAAGCACTTATTGATTTTTCTACAAATTCTTCTGTAAACTTAATCAACCAACCTGTCATTTTATGTTGACGGATTGCTTAACATACAAAATTCACAACCATCAACTTGCACTGTTTTTCATGGCTGAAGAGACAATAGCAAAATGGGCTCCTGAACATGTGCACATAACTCCCCAATTGCATTAGGTGTTTAAAATAAATTCCCAGATGTGGCACAATTTAATAATTTCACCTCGCAAACAATAATTAAAACATCACCAATATAAGTAAACTAGAATAAAAGCAAAATTGGTATCTTTACACCTTCTTTGTGATTGCAGAATTAGGTCCATGGAAATGGAAACCACATTTTATGTAGCAGTATTTACATCATGGTTTTTAATGGAATTATCTGTTATTATTTTCTTGGTCCCAATTAGAATTTATTCAGTATAAATGCAGTGCACCTCAAGGTATTTGACCAAGAGTCAAAGCTGCTTATAAACTCACTGATGTAGAACATATTTAGAGTACTGTAAATTGCAAATTCAGGGGGTCATGCTGTGCTGGAGAGATCAGGAAACACTGATAAGGAGAATTATGCAGCCATAGTGTTTTGAATTTTTTTAACATTGATGCTCATTTGCTTTATATTGTATTTCATGTCTCCAAAATTCTTCTCCCATGATGAGTGGTACATTTAGCAAGTACAGACAGCTAAGGATGGGTCACTGGATCTGTCACTATCCAAACCACACAACACCAATGCTGAAAGCACCTTGCATTATGGAGAATGATAGAACTCAGCTTATTTCCTCAGTCCATTTTATTTTATTCTCCAATGCAATATGAAACATGAATAATGTAGATAGGATCAAATCAGTTAATTTGTACTATTAAAGAAGAATTTAAAGGTTATAGGCAAAATTAGTTAAAATGAAGCAAGAAAGATGATTACATGAGAATATTGTTTTCCCATGCAGTAGAAGATTATGGAGTTGGCTTCTAGTACTTACATTCCTATATTATTATCGTTACAACCATATTGTTATATTTATTTTATTATTCTTATTCTTAGTACTTAGTCCTAGTGCAATTACATATTCTTTATAAAACAGGTGGAAAATATTTGACTAAAAGATTAAATGCACTCATGGTGTAACAAAGCCAGTGGAACAGGTTTAGCAACAAGAGTAATGACAAGGCTAACAGTGCTTGCCATTTATGATGAGGCTAACTTGGACAGAAACTTCTTGCATCTGCAGTCAACAATAACAAATGGACAAATTATAAGCAAAAGTAGGCAACTGAGTCCTTTGGGCTTGAGCCATTAACTAATAAGATCGTGGTCAATTCTATTGCGACCACGTATCTACTTTCCTTGTCTATTCCCATAACAATTTCGTCTTTGTTGATGAACAATGCATCTCACTCTAAATATTCAGTGACAGCCGCTGTTGTGCTCTGGAGAAGAAAATCAGGCATTCAAATGACCCTCTTAGAGGAGAAAAAACCCCTCCTCATCTCTGTCCTATTTGGGAAAATCTTTGTTTTTAAACTGTGCCTCCTAAATTACAGCCTCTCCCATAAGGGGAAACCATCCACCTTGAATTCTGTCAAGTCTTGTATGTTTCAGTATGATCACTTCTCATTCCTCTGAACTCCGTTGGATACAAATCTAACCAGTCAAATATTTCCTCATAAGATGATCCTTCCATCCCAGGAATCCATTAAGTGAGCTTTCTCTCGACTATTTCTAATGTAATAAGGAGGCCAAAACTGCACAGTACCCCAGATGCGGTCTCAGAAACATCTTGTACAACTGTAGCAAAGTTTCCTTAATTTGTTATTAAATTCCCCTTGTAATATTTCATTGGTCTTCCTAAACTTGTTGGACCTTTTGAACTCCATGTACCAGGACAACCAAATCTTTCTGTGCCATTGAGTTTTGCAATCACCCTTCACCCTCTTTTAATTCTCCTGGCCAAAGAACTGAAGTTCACCTTGTACTTTATCTGTCCAATTTTTGTCCACTCAATTAACCTATCTCTATCTCTTTGCCAACTTCTTATGTCTGCTTCTCAAAATATTCTCCTAAGGATCTTCATATTATCAGTAAAATGGGCAACAATTCTTCTTTTGTACCCTATATCCAGACCTTTAGCATAGTTGAAGCCCCAGCACTAGGCTCTCAGGCACTCAACTGATTAAAAATTGCCAAACCGCTCCCCAAAAAAGACTAATTTATCCATAATATCTGTCACCTCTTAGCTAACTATCCCATATCCATGCTAATATGTTGCCCCAAGACCATGGATTCTTTGTTTTGTAGTAACCTTTGATGTAGTGTCAAATGCCTTTGGAAATTGAAGAACACCACATCTACAGAGATCCTAAAATTTCTGTCAAAGATATTCATTTACTTTACAGGATGTGCTGTCCAGTCCTCACTCACAGACTCAGCACTGAAGTGTGAACCTAATGTGCTTGTCCTTTAGCTCTCAGCTAATTATAGTAGAGAAAATGCTAATGTAGTTAGGAAGGAGTTCTTGACAATATTGTAAGTGACAATTACTGCCAGACAACTACCTTCGCCCTGAAATGTTAATTTTACAAATGTTGCGTTGCATTTCTTCAGAAAAAGATTTATGTTGGAAATTTGAAGTAACTCGTAATTACATTACTTACAGTGTGGAAACAGGCCCTTCGGCCCAACAAGTCTACACTGACCCTCCAAAGCCCAACCCACCCATACCCCTACACCTAACACTACGGGCAATTTAGCATGGCCAATTCACTTGACCTGCACATCTTTGTACTGTGGGAGGAAACCGGAGCACCCAGAGGAAACCCACGCAGACACTCCACACAGTCAGTTGCCTGAGGTGGGAATTGAACCCTGGTCTCTGGAGCTGTGAGGCAGCAGTGCTAACCACTGTGCCACCATGCCACCCACTAACATTAAAAGAATATTTATTTTTCTGTATGCTTTGTCTCTGTTAACTCCATCTGTACTTTTCAATTTTCACTTCTGTATATGACAAAAAATCTAATTTAAACTTCCTGATATGGACTCTGTGCCTTAGTCAGGATTCCTCAATCTGATTGGTCAAAGAGACTTGCTAATTCTTGTCCTAGTGACACATGCTGCAGATGCCCTCTTGAAGGGTTTCTCTCTGATGAGATCAGGATTAGTGCAAGTCTGCTGTCTGAAGAATGCAAACCTTTGTGGGAAGCTGTCAATGTGGTGAATGATTCCTTTACCATAGATCTCAGAATATAGTTCAGTGGTTCCTTTGCTGCTGGAATTAATTTTGCCTCTGGAATGTACTTGGTCAGGTTTGCATTAAATAATTTGTCAAGCTATATTAATGTCCTGAAATCATCATTATTGTTTGATTACCTTGAAGAATTAAATAACTGCATCATGTAACTTTGTCTTATGAGTGTATTTGCTTTTGATCACTTAGATGGGAAAATGTGGAAGTGAGGGTCTCTGATGCAAATGTGAATTCTATATGGCTTCTAGGAGAAATAGATTTGATTTGTTTTTTATTTTTTACATTCCAACATGTTATTCCCATGAGCCAATATTTTTCTGTGCCTAACATGAAGCATGAGAAATCAGGTAAACAGAACAGTTGTCCCAAGATTGGTATTTGTTTATTATGATATGAAAATATTGAGGCATGAACTATCTTTTCAATTTTATTCTATTTCATAGGTCATTTTCATAATGCCAGCTGGCAATAATGGGAGAGATCTCAAAAGGATGAAAACTTCTCATTTTTTAAATTCAAAAGAACTTAGTCTTTGCAGTTTCCTTATTTCTTGGATGTTAAGCTGAGCATTTCCTTCAGCAATTAACCTTCCTTTTGGGACAGATTGTCTTCACTTTTTCCCAGTGGAAATAGCCTTTCTCTCGCATGCCTGCTGCTCAGGGTTACAGACTGGCACTGACTTGGCAGTGGACTCGAAGCAGGCTGCTTGTTCTCATTGCTGAATAATGGTCTGTGTCATAGGTGAGAAAATAGCTTCAGTGACTGAAGGGGAAAAAAGATGTGATTTAACCTTATTGTCTATTTTGGAAGTCCAAGATTGAACATATTCCTTAGGATCCAAGAAAGGGATTGTTCGTCTGACCTGCCTGCCAGTGACTTGCTGTTGGGAGCTGAACCTTTTGAAGTTTTTAACCTGAAGAGCTAATATTGTTACTTCCTTCAACATTTTTTTTTAACCAGTGCAGGTTGGATTGGAATGTCACCCAGATTTAACTTCAGTTTAAGCTTGGCAGTAATGTTTTCCTTACCTGATGATAGCAAGGGAATATGTCAGACCCAGAGGAGGCAAGAATGAATTAGTTTTTAAATATTCCTTTTGAGGGACCATAGGAGCAGGTTGGCTCTCCTGAACGCCATAAGGAAAGCTTGTCATAAAGTCGAATTCCTTACAAATCCCAATTACCTTAAACCTCACTTGCCTCCGGATTGAGCCTCCCTACAGATAACCAGTCAGTTGATGTCTGTGAATTGTTTTTATGGCAGTTAAAATTGAGACCCAGGAAACTAAAGCACAACAATTATACAATAATGCCACAATATGAGGCATAATACTTTTGACTAGTTTGTAGAAGAGTTTTTAAAATCTAGGTTGTAAGTAATATTTTGTTAACTTGTTTACAGTTAGAAGGGGGATTGCAATTCTCTAGAATTTGCTGTAATATTTGCATAACACTTCAAATGGATTGCATTTTTTCCTCAAAAAAACACCAATTAATGGAAAGATGGGTGATAACTTGTGAACTACATGTGGGAAATATATCGAGAAAAACTGCTTATTACTATCCCTGCTCTTACAGATGCCAAGTAAACATTCTCCTCTGATGAGCATGTGAGGCTGAGCTCAGTCCCCTGACACAGATCCATAGATGCACCTCTAATGATCCCAGATAATAAATAACCTTTCTCTCGCATGCCTGCTGTGGGATTTGTGTGGGTTATTTCCCACACATTATGCTTCCTTCCTATATTGTTATATGCTGTCATAGAATGCTTGTTTATTAATGTACTATTGATTAATTATAGGAACTTGCCATTAGATATTACCTTGAATTGCTTACAGCACTGATATTTTAAGAAAGCTTCTTTTGGTTCAGTTACCAAAGGAACATTCTGAAAAATAACTTGAGCAACTAAATATTCATCAAGCACTTGATTGATTGATGCACCACTTGCCATTTTACAGAGCTATACAGATTAGGAAGATTTTGAGTTTAGTCTTTGGTCTATGCTAAATGAGATGTTCCTGATTTTAGTGACAATGTCAGCAATATAATGTTGCAACTGTGATAGGAGGGATGCATTAGTACTCTAGCTCCACTGCTCCATCATTAGTATAAATGTATTAATTCAATCACAAATTGTTAATTGAGTCCTTTGTACTACAATCTGGAATAAAATACACTTTTCACCAGACAACTTTAATGAACTCTCAATATTATAACATTAATTTTATTCTTGCAACATGTGACAAAGATACTAGTTAATACCTAAACTACAATCCAGAAACTATCTCCCTTTAATCCTGAACATAGACATACTCGCACAACACAAAAAGGTAATCCCTGCAGAGCTGTATTTAAAAGAAAAACGTGCCTATTGGCAAAGAATTTGAAAACAAATATAGAATGTGATAACTTCTAGCAGGACACTGCGTTTCTTGATGATGAAATTGAACTGCTGACAGCCTTTGATGGAAAAGCTTCAGTTAGAATGACAGAAAACTAGATCAAAATCTTAGGACAGTGGACACCGTTTAGCTTTTCATGGTTTACAAGGTAGTCAATAATACAGATTTTTGGAAACTTTATCAGATTCCCAGAAGTCTCTACTAAGAGAAGGGGAGAGAGCCTTGCAGCTCCTGGGGTTTCTTCTTACTGACCACTTTGGTCTGTAAAGTAGAAAACCATGTCCAGAAACAGTTGTTAAGCAGCCAACTGCACAGAGGCCCCCAAAGGCTTTTCAAAGCCAAGCTTTTTCAGCATTTAAGGTTCATAAACCCACCTCTTATTGCCTTGAAATTTTTATTTATTTTTGCTTCAAAGTCACTTGACTTTCTGTAAACAGCTAGTACAACACACAATAAACCAAAATAGAAATTCTGCAAAGCATTTGCCCAATGTGTTTTATCTCCCCAGTGTAGAGGAGACCACATTGTGATCAGCAAATACAATAGACTAGATTGAGTCAAAAAGTATGGCGCTGGAAAATCACAGACAGTCAAGCAGCATCCGAGGAGCAGGAGAGTTGATGTTTTGAGCATAAGCTCTTCAATGGAATGTGGGGGGGGGGGGGCAAGGGGGCTGAGAGATAAATGGGAGAGGGGTGGGGCTGGGGGAAGGTAGCTGGGAATGCAATAAATAGATGAAGTTGGGATTGAAGGTGATAGGTCGGAGTGGAGAGTGGAGGAGATAAGTAGGAAGGAAGGTGAACAGGTGGGACAGTTCAAGAGGACGATGCAGAGTTGGAGGGTTGGATCTAGGATAAGCTGGGGAAAGGGGGAATGAAGAAACTAGTGAAATCAACATTGATCCCATGTGATTGCAGGGTCCCAAGGTGGAAGACGGGACATTCTTCCTCCTGGTGTCGGGTGGCTAGGATTTGACAGTAGAGGAAGCCTAGGACTTGCATGTGCTTGGCGGAGTGGGAGGGGGAGTTGAAGTGTTCAGCCACAAGGTGGTGGGGTTGTTTAGTGCGTGTGTTCCAGAGATATTCTTTGAAACATTCTGCAAGTTGGCGTTCTGTCTCCCCAATGTAGTAGAGACCACATCAAGAGCAAAGGACACAATAGATTGTGTGTGGAGGTGCAGGAAGATGTCTGTTAGATGTGGTAAGAACCTTTGGGGCTTTGGATGGAAGTGAGGGGGGAGGAGCGGATGCAGGTTTTGCACCTCTTGCTGTGGTAAGGGAAGGTGCTGGGAGTGGAGGGTGTTTGGTGGGGGACGTGAACCTAATGGGAGAGTCGCGGAGGGTGTGGTCTCTGTGGAATGCTGATAGGGGTGGGGAGGGAAATATATCTCTGGGGGTGGGGTCTGCTTGTAGGTGGCAGAAGTGGCAGAGGATGATGCATTGTATCTGGAGATTGGTAGAGTGGAAGGTGAAGACCAGGGAGGTTCTGTCCTTGTTACAATTAGAGGGGTGAGGGTTCCACTCCACATTCACCTTCGCCATCTCTGACTTCTCCCTTCCCTTCCCTGACATCTCTGCTTCCGTTTCTGGAGATAGGCTGGACACTGATATCCATGGCAAACCCACTAACTCTCACAGTTACCTTGACTATACATCCTCACCCCCTGCTTCTTGTAAAGATTTCTATTCTTTCAGTTTCTCTGTCTCCGTCGCATCTGTTCTGATGATGCCAGCTTCCACCTCTGAAATGCATTTCATATTATGTAGCCATTACCTATCAGACATCAAACAATTTGTGTGGTTAAAGATTTTATGGTAATATTATCAAAACTGACTTGAAATGATAAATCTTTTAATTGCAAGGATGGGTCAATCTCTGACACTCAGGGCAGACAGATCATCACTTGGCAAGAAAAGGGCCGTGCCTAAATAGACTGTCCGAAAGGAACAATTTGGTTTTCACCTGGAATATTGTATTTCTTCTCGAGAGATGCTCAGCCATTATTTCATGTGAAGACCCAGAAACATCGCAAGTCC
Organism: Chiloscyllium plagiosum; assembly: GCF_004010195.1. NCBI lineage: Eukaryota > Metazoa > Chordata > Chondrichthyes > Orectolobiformes > Hemiscylliidae > Chiloscyllium > Chiloscyllium plagiosum. The sequence continues at coordinate 35,599,486 of NC_057722.1, read as the reverse complement.
AATTGTCTTTAAAGAACCAGGAGAGAGAAACCTATTAGACATGAAACATTTCCATCTTAAAAGACTGATTGAAGACACAGGATTTGTTTCTTGTTATTCAGCAAATATCATGCATACATCATCTGTAGAACATAATCTTTCTTGTGTGTATGTGTCTGTTTGTGATGAATGTTTTATTTTGTTCATGTTTCAGATGTTGTGCAAACAAACTAGAATTTATTCTTTCCTTTGATTTAAACTTACGAAAAAATCTGTTTGTGTCTATCCCTTTAAGTATACAGATTCAAAGTTAAAAACACTCCTTTTGAATGTACATTTTGTTGTCATCCATTGAGAGGTGATGGAAGTGAGGGAAAACAATACCCCAGCACTTCTCCCCATTAGTTATATTCTTGCCTCCAGGAACATTTATGTCCGAACCCTGCCTTTTTCAAGCCATGTCTCTAAAATTGTCACAGCAGCATATTTTCATCTGGAATATTGCACTGGCAACTTGACAATTTTGTTATCGCATTCTTTGCATTCATGTATGTGTACAGTAACTCTAATTTAGCTTTTTTATCTTCCCCCTTTAAGCTGAACTCAGCTTCCACTTTACTGTTTGCTTCTCTGGCTACTTTCAATATTCTGTACATCTTGATATTCCTCTCTTCTATTTGCCTCTGGGTTTCCACTCCTGCCAAGTTATTTTAAATCCTTCTTAATAATGCTAGCAAATCTTTCTGGAAGTCAATTAGTCCTGATTCTGTTTAGGTATATACAGTATCTGTCCCAACTCTCCCAGAACTATTCCCGACGTTCCAAAAATCTAATGTCCTTCCTCCTGCACCATCTTTCCCGTCATGCATTCATTAGCTTTATCTTTCCATTTATGTACTCATCTACGCATGGCATGCAGGAAGGGTGCCTGCTGGAGTCATGGAGTCTCAGTGCACTGGATAAATACCAATCGGGTCTTTGCAAGGTCCTTCAAATCTGGAGGCAAGAAACATGGCCTAGCGTCACTGTTCCATCACAAACCTCATATCGAGAATCCAAATCACTCAAAACTAACTCTTCTGTGTGGAACTTGTCATTCTAATCATCTCCAAAGAAATTGTTCTACTGCAATTCTGTTGTGGAAGCTGGTTAAAAGAAAAGGAGAAAATTGCATGGACTATGACGATTTTTCAATTCCTCCTGATGACAGGAGTGGTGTCTGAGGATGTATTAGCCAAGTCACTTAACTTCAGTTGTGGAAACATTACTGGATTCAATTCTAAGGATGGTATGAACCATCATTTGGAAAGGCACAGTATAATAAAAAGAATGTTGGCCTGGGTATGTTAAGGGAGGGTCACATCTGCCTAACTTGGTTAATTGTTTTAAAGTTTAGAAGGTGGCAGCAAGGGTAGATGAGGATGGATGCTGTCTGTTTAGATTTTAGCAAGGCTTTTCAAAGTTCCACATGGCAGACTGGTCAATCGGTTAAAATTCCTTGAAATCCAAATAAAAGTTGCAATTTGGAGGCCAGATCAGTTTAATTTCAGAAAGCAAAGGGTAATGCTTACAGGATGTTTGCAAATGATACAAAAATTGGCCACAGATTTGGCAGTGAGGAGGTAAGCTTTAGACTTCAGAAGAACGTAGATGGTTCAGTCAGTTATGTGGAAAAGTAGAAAATGGAATACAATCTGGAGAAGGCTGAGATAATACAATTGGGAAGTGCAATAAGGCACAATAAATGGGAGTGTACTGAGTAGTGTGGAGGCACTGGAGTGTCTTGATTGACTTGGAGTGTCTGTCCACCAACCTTTAAAGAATCTGGGCAAGTTGATAAAGTTGTTAAGAAGGAATATGACATGCTTTCCTGAATTAGTGGAAAAATAAAATGTAAGGGCAAGGAAATTAGGCCAGAATTGTAAACAACAGTACTTGGACTATAGCTTGAGTACTGTGTACAATTCTGGTCACCAGAGTACAGGAAATATATGATGGTGCAGAATTGGTAAGGAAATTGCAAAGGACTGGAAAGCTTTTAACTGAAGAAAGATTGGATAGGTTGTTACAACAAAAAGCATGTAAAAAATCAATTGTTTTTTAGTTAGCTAAATACAAATAAGCGATTTATCTTAGAAGAGTAGTAAAAAGCAGCATGTGTAGCTTTAAAGTACCAGATAGAAGTATAAGAGGGGAGGTGAAGAAACATTTTTCACATGTAAGGACCTGGAATTTACTGCCTGAAAGGGAGTTAGAGGTAGAAAGCATTAAAAGTACCTTGATATCTGCTGGAAGAGCCCTGCCGTGAAAGGTTAGCGACCAAGTACCGGAAGATGGGTTTAGGCTAGTGGAGCTCTTTTTCAGTTGACATGGACATGATAGATTGATTAGTCGTCTTTAATTTCTGATTCTTTTCCAAGCTTTGGAGTTTCCTGGGTTTGTTCTGGGTGCATCTCTTATTCATTAGGACTTTTCTACTATAATGCCCACTGCTTTAAGTGATGGTGAATTGGTTATTGATGATTCCTAATCACCCGTTTAAGGATTTATTACATACCACTAGAGCAGGTAAGACTTGAATGGAGACCTCCTGGATCAGAGGTAGGGACACTACTACAATGCATTGGTTATTAACTGCATTTAATCTAGGCTAGCCTTGTGTTACCAGTAATTAAATTTTGAATCTTTTTTTCTAAATACAAGCTTAATTGGTATAACATTACTATGTTTTTGAATAATAACTCAAGAAAATATGTATTAAGCAACCCACATAATAAATAATCTTGGTGCGATTTTAAAATATTTTCTAGCATTATGACTGTCAGTGAGTGCGAGGTGTGTAGTTTACAATAATGTCCATTGGCCTAAACAGTAAACTTTGATTCACCAAGCTGTCAGTCAACCCCAAGGAATGTGCATCAAGCCAATGATGTGTTTAAAGATAATAAAGGTAGCGTTGCTTTGAAGTACTCAGCGTCTGTTCTCTCTCTCTCTCTCTCTAAGGGCACATTCAAATGAAAGAGCTTTGCTTGATTGGCTATAGATGTCTAAGATCATTTTGATTCTTGCATCGAGAATAGATTTATTGGGAAGATATAACAAACAAAAAATCATGGCAAGAATCTCTGATAACAAAGAAGTTTCTCAACTTAATTTCACAGTTTTGAATTCTATCAAAGGTATCACTGAAGTGATGATGACTGGATTTATCATTCCTGATCCGTCAGCAACCCCAGATATGGACTTTTTGTGAAAAAGCGTAACTTGTGTCAAAAGATTCAGATTTTGGCATTACTGCCTCCTTCCCTGTTTTCCAGTTAATGTGGCATAGAGAAGTAGATCAGCAGAAGTGAGGAAATCTGAACCTTGAAGGAGCTAGAACTCTTAGTATAGAAATCAGAATTGATATGGAGATGGATTCCCTGCTTGATTTGAAGCTACTGAGGGTAGGAATGGTGGTAGGTTAGATGAGATGGATCACTGATTTCAACTCACACTCTGGCAGCCAGCACTGAGACTGCTAATGGTCTTAAAGACACAAGCTGCTGATTTGTGCTGAAGCCTTTGATGGGATCACAGGGAAGCGAGATGTCACAGGTGAGTTGGAGGTGAGCTACCCAGAAGCAAGGTGAGGAGAACACGAACACCATACTCTTTAATGTTGAACAATCTAATGTGTTCTAGAAAGGTGAGTGCAACCCCGATTATATCGACAGTTCTCTGACTTGTAGCTTTTCTGGCTGAAAAGGTTGATGTGGAGACCTGGAGCATGTATTAATAAAACATGATTAGCTGTCTACTTGAAGAGCCATGATCTGGTGCAACAGACGGAGCAACCACATCACCCAAGGAAGCTATGGGCACATGAACATGGTTGGGATGTGGGATGCATGGTGCAGCCAAATTACTAACCCCTCTGACTCTAAGCCACCGTGCTGGGGAAAAGCTTTCAGTACTAAAATGTGTAGTTCCAAATGACATTGAACCTCTGACAGCAATATCTCTTATTTCCTTCTAGCAGAGGAAATGGGAACAGGAAATGGTTGATATGAAGAGCAGTCCATTTTTCTATCGTATTGCCTTGATGGAGCAGATGGGGTGGAGGTAACCAAATTAATGGAAAAAGAGGCATTCAGTCCTGGCAACATGGGAGCTCATGATGGACTAGTAATGACAGAGGACAAAATTACCAATAATTGTCTGTCTGATAGTGTATCATGCATGAAATAGCATTTGGTGACAGCTTTAACATAGCCACAACTTTGCTTTCCCAGGTTAGTTTTCATCCTTTGTGTGTCTCCCACAGCATTAGATATCCAACCCATGGTACACATAAAGTCACTCACTCACTCACTCACACGTACACACGCATACACACACACAGTCACACTTTCAGGGTGCATGTTCCCTTAGTGCAGCTGTATTCGCTAGATACATGGTCCTGGCATGTATCTAGATGGGTGGCATAGGCTGAGGTTCACAGCCTTTGTGGGCAGGAAAAGAGAACAAATGTAGAGGGACTTAGAGGATGGAGGCCAGACACAGCACAGCTCAGTTGGACAGATGTAAGGCCACAGAAAGCGTGAGAAAGGAAACTTAACCTGACCAACTGTAGATGATGTACTAAGCATTCACTGAGTCAGTATGGTGTCACCGGCAGAGACTGAAGGAGTCATTTAACTCATGTGTCCCATTGTAGTTAAGGACCTTGAGTACTTGAGCTATTCTCTAGACAAACTGGTCAACTTTGTGGAGAGTGACATGCAGGAACTGTGCAATGACATCCAGTGGATGTATGAGCTGTGATGTATTGTGGAATGGTCAGTATTTTCAGTAGTACAGAGATCTTTTGGGTGCAAGCTGTGCCCCAGCCATTATTGCCCAGTAAGGGCTGAGGGTGAGATGGATGAGGTCCACCCTGCTAGGGCACTCTCCTCATCTTTCTCCTCCTTAGCCTCTCTGACTGAGGTTCCATCTGAGCATCAGTGTTCAATAATAGAGAGTGTTACTGCAATGTCTACTCTGACATGTCCTGACAAGGCTGACCACCTTGTTCAAATCCACCACAAGCTGAGACAAATTAGCCGGTTGCCTCCATACCCTTGAATTACACAAGGGCAGCCCAGCACATGAGTGGACATGTGGGGCCCTTGGTCTTGCACGGAGCACTGAGTCAGTCCCTGGGATATGTTCTTCCAGTCTTTGCCTACTTGCTTCTACCCTTCCTCTGATGAGCTGTTTCGTTTCTGGTTCTCAAGATCCATACCTCTTTGAAAGAAGGTGACTTGGAGATCATTGCAGACCACCGCCATGATGGAAACTCTTGGTGGAGGGCACTGGATGCTGTTACTCAACTGATCCAGGCACTGGAATTGCAGCTTCAGAAGCTCAATAATTTGTTGAGGGTTGTCTTGCTGTATAGATAGCTTTGGTTCTATTGCTTCTATGTCTCAGTTTCTAGCTATTGGATATGGGTGAGTAGGCAGCTCTTCAAAACATTTCTCTCGCCCTCTGGTATCCATTTGTGAATTTTGGAGGTTTAGGCTAAGTTGTTCAGTCTGAACTGCTGCAGGATGAAGGAGCCTTGCCAGCTGCCAGGAAAGCACCTGTGCATTTATTTGCAAGGAACTCTTGTTTTGATCACAGACCAGTTGAAAGTTAAGGGAATAGAAGCTCTCCTGCTCATTGATCTGAGAGGTGGTTACAGGGTGCTTTGATAGTCTAGTGGGTGTAATATATGATGCTCTGAATGTCCAAGGTTTCAGCAATAGATTAGATTAGATTAGATTAGATTATTGAACCCGGGTCTCTGGTGCTGTGAGGCAGCAGTGCTAACCACTGTGCCACCGTGCCGCCCAATAGATCAAACCCACTTCCCTCTGTCATTGTGTTTGTCACAAAATGAATGTCCTGTTCCACAATTGTAAAGAGGTCATCAATAACCAGTGAGATGTCATGGTGTGTAACCACGTTGAGATGCTACAGATGATTCTTCGACAAAGACAGAAGTGAAGAGGATGCAATGACTTTAACAGCTCCTTGCAGGGTATGGTGAGTAATGTTCTGAAGTGAGACTTTTGTGACCATGTTCCTGAAAAGTCTCAATCTTTGTGGCTCTCTGTTTCAGTCATCGCCAGATAGATTCCGTTTCTGTGGTAGATTCTGTCTTAGGGGTACCACCTCATTGCTCTCCTGACTATCTCCTTAGTGCAGCAGGATTGCAAAGAGAAGCAGAGTTCATTCTGCTTTACTTAAGGAAGTGTTGCCCCTCAGTACTGCTAAGTCCAAAATCTGACAGCCATGCCCATAATTACCAGCTGCACCTTCCTCTAGGCAAGTTGCTGCCCAATTGTGGTTGGCAGCCTTTCCCTGAGGATATGATGATGCTATTGGTTGATTGATTGCCCAAGTGCTGACTGACTCCCCCCCGCCAAAATCCTGTGTAACATCACGGTCATCTCCTTATCAAGTCCGCTTTGCCTTGCTGTGGGGTATGGGTAATTCTCTGGGATGTCCTGACTGAATTCCCACTCCATACCCTTTTCCCTTCAGCTGCTTAGCAACAGACAACATGTGAAACTATATCCCCACCATCCCCTATGAACCCTTCAACAGATCCCTTTATCGAGCCCATGTTGAACTCTTAAATAAGCCTTAATCAGGAAGTGGATATAATTGTTGTGCTGGGTCCACTACTTTTCATCATTTACATAAATGATTTGGGTGTGAGCATAAGAGGTATAGTTAGTAAGTTTGCAGATGACACTAAAATTGGAGGTGTAGTGGACAGCGAAGAAGGCTACCTCAGATTACAATGCAATATTGATCAGATGGGCCAGTGGGCTGAGAAGTGGCAAATGGAGTTTAACTCTGATAAATGCGAGGTGCTGCATTTTGGGAAAGCAAATCTTAGCAGGACTCCTACACTTAATGGTAAGGTCCTAGGAAGTGTTGCTGAACAAAGAGACCTTGGAGGGCAGGTTCATAGCTCCTTGAAAGTAGAGTTGTAGGTTGATAGGATAGTGAAGAAGGGATTAAGTATGATTTCCTTTATTGATCAGAGTATTGACGAAAGGAGTTGGGAGGTCATGTTGCAGCTGTACAGGACATTGGTTAGGCCATTTTTGAAATATTGTGTGAAATTCTATCGGAAAGATGCTGTGAAACTTGAAAGGGTTCAGAAAAGATTTACAAGGATGTGGCCAGGGTTGGAGGATTTCAGCTCTAGGGAAAGGTTGAATAGGCTCGGGCTGTTTTCCCTGGAGCATCAGAGGCTGAGGAGTGACCTTATAAAGGTTTACAAAACCATGAGGGGCATGGATAAGATAAATAGACAAAGGCTCTTCCCTGGGGTGGGCGAGTCCACAACTAGAGGGCATAGGTTTAGGGTGAGAGGAGAAAGATATAAAAGAGACCTAAGAGACAACTCTTTCATGCAGAGGGTGGTACATGTATGGAATGAGCTGCCAAAGAAATGGTGGAGGCTAGTACAATTGCAACATTTAAAAGGCATCTGGATGGGTATATGAATAGGAAGGGTTTGGAGGGATATGGGCCGGGTGCTGGCAGGTGGAACTCGATTGGGTTGGGATAACTGGTCGGCATGGACAAGTTGAACCGGAAGGGTTTGTTTCAGTGTTGTAAATCTTTATAACTCTATCTGAAGCAGAGGAATATGCAGAATTATGAAGGCAGAGAATTACATTGGAGTTGGTCTTCAATTTCTCCAGCCAAGAACCAGCACAGACAAGACTGGCTGGAAATTCTACATGTTCTCAAAATGGGTAGAGTCAGTGATGCAGTTGTGCCACCCATCCCATGCCAGCAGCCGGAAGCTACAGTGCCAATGAATGCTACAATGAACTATGGATACTAAGTGGGCCCCTGTTGTAGCGAAGTCAATGTTTCAAGTCCAATATGATTCTCCTTCAGAAGAACCATATTGGATTGAAAAGGCTAACTCTCTATTCCTCTCCCCACCAAATGCTGCCAGACCTGCTGAGTTTCTCCAGCACTTTGTCTATTTATTTCAGACTGCCAGCATCTGCGCAATTTTGCTTTAATTACTCTGTAGCCTGCGTATGGTAGGAGGTTGGGAAATATGCAGGGTGTGAGGAACTATCACAGGTAAGCTTGTGGGTGGCGGGGGAGGAAGAAGGGCTCAGCATGGGCTGACAGCAGTTTGCAGGATTTTCATTTGACTGTCAATGAATAATCCCTTTTAAAAAAGGTTTTTGAATAACCATGGGCTGAACACATTTCACCAACTTAATTATTACTAACTGGGTTCTACAACTGGCCTTTTACTATTGCACCTTGCAAATTTTGGCAACCATGTTCCCAAGACTGTTGTAGGAACATACAAAAAATTGAATCAGTGGGCATCAGTGCAGTGGTTGAAATGTCTATTTCACCCCCCCCCCTCCTGTCCATCTTCATTTGGGGCAAATACGCAAACCACCATTTGGAAATAAATCTCCACGTTTTATTGGTTTTCTTTGCTGTGACAAGTGAATGTTGCAGGAGAATGTACCAGGTACAGTAACAAACATATCAAAAAATAAAGTATCACCCTAATGACGCTACAACACAGGAATATTTCCATGACAAGCAGCAGACAGGGCCAAGCATCCTGCAACCAACAAGTTAAATCTAGGCTCTGTAATCCAGCCACATCCAGTCATGAAAAGTGATGGACAATCAACAGGAGGGGGAGCTTCCACAAATATCCTCCTCTCAATGACAATGGGAGCTCATCAAAGTACAAAGCTGAAGTATTTGCATTCATTGTAAGCCAGAAGTGTTGAGGTCCCCAGAATCATTGATGCTAGTCTTCAAACAATTTGATTAATTCCAAAAATGGTTGGGGGCACCAGATACTGCAATGGTTATATGCCCTGACAACAATCTGGCAATAATACTGAAAACCTGTGCTGTAGGACGAACTTCATCCCTACCAAGTTATTCCAGAACAACTACAACACTAGCATCTATGTGACAATATGGAAAATTGTCCAGATATGTCCTGGATACAAAAAGAAGGACACATTCAACACTCTTGAAGGTACAAACCTCTTGATTATTGATAAAGTCGGGAAAGGATTTATCTACAGTGCTTTCAAGTAGCAGTTCCAAAGAAATCACCTATGCACTGATGCAGAATTTGGGTTCGGCAGGGCCAATCACATCCTGACCTCATTACAGCTTTTGGTCCAAACATGTCCAATCCAAAGAGCTGGATTCTAGAAGTGAGGTGAGAGTAACTGCCCTTGACATCAAGGCCACATCTGACTGATTCGGAGATGCCGGTGTTGGACTGGG
>NC_057722.1:35578421-35588858 GCF_004010195.1 Chiloscyllium plagiosum | reverse complement strand
GAGAATGCAACTTTTTAAAAAAAAGGGTTTTGTGATTTACACATGAAAGAAGTGAAACTATCACTGTATTCTAACAGATGAAAGGCTTAACAGACAATCAATTCTTCAATGTATAATTTCAGTTACATCACACGGCAAATTTTTGCTATAAATTCTGTGTTACGTTCGAGCCTTCCACAATCACCTGATGAAGGAGCGTCACTCCGAAAGCTAGTGTGCTTCCAATTAAACCTGTTGGACTATAACCTGGTGTTGTGTGATTTTTAACTTTGTACATCTGACTGAGTGTAGCAATAAGGAGCCATATAAAAACTGGCGTCAAAGGGAACCAGGAGAAAAATTCTGTGCAGGTTGGTGTCATACCTGACACATAGGAAGATAGTTGTGGTTTTTGGAGGTCGATCAACTCAGCCCTGACCCCTTCTCAAGGAAGTATCCTACGCCAAACCGTCCTCAGCTGCTTCATCAATGACCTTCCCTCCATTACAAGCAGTGGGGATGTTTGCTAATGATTGTACAATGTTCAGCACCAGTTGTGCCTCCTGAGATACTGAAACAATCCCTATCCAAATGCAATGATAAATCAATATCTAGGCTTAGCCTGACAAATAGCGACTAATATTTATGACATTCAAGGGTTGCCAGTGACCATATCCAATAGAGGGTTTCAGGGTATTACCATTGCAACATCTCCCATTTTCTGTATCTTAGGGGTTACTATTACCTGGATACTTAACAGACCAGCTATATAAATATCGTGGCTACAGCAGCTCGGAGGTGGGAATTTTGCAGCGAGTAGCATGTCTCCTGATTCTCTAATGCCTGTTTACAATCTCCAAGGCACAATTAAGAATGTAATAGAATATTCTCCATTGTCTGGAATAAATGCAGCTCTAAAAACTGAAGAAAGTTGACTCTGTCCAGGACAGAGCTACTTATTTGGCATCCCATCCAAGCATTCACTCCGTCCACTCACAACTGTACAGTGACCAGCAGTAAGTATCCTATACAAAACGCTCCTCTGCAACAATACCTTCCAGTCCCATAACCTCTAGCATTTAGAAGGACGAGTAGCAGATGCAGATTCCCCTCTGAGCCACTTGCCTGGGAGCTATATTGGCAACACTTCACTGTCACTGAGTCAAACTTGTGGAAGCCTCTTCCTAACAGGCTTCCCCAGGTTGACCCTCACCTCACAGGCTGCTGTGATACACGAAGGCGATACACTACCACCTTTTCCATGGCAATTAGAGATAGAAAACTGATGCTGATCTGTCAGTGATGCCTCATTAAAGAATAAGTAAAGATAAACTATGATTTGGTAGTTTAATAATTTTAATAGTAATAGTTCTCTATAGAGAAGGAGTAGAGGTTATTCTACAAAGAGGCTGAAGGTGAAGAAAGATTTGCACACAAGAGTCTGAATCTTCACTACTTTAATCAGCAAATTCTTGCAATGAAGTTCAAAGACAAACCTTTAGTGTGAGAATGGGGCTGAGTTTGAAATGATAGCTAAACCATCACTCATCATACTTGAATCACCTGCATTAGTGATGCTATTTTAGCAAAATTGGAATAGTTTATGCTTCAATTTGGAAACTACCTTCATATTTTATTTGAGAATTGATGATTGGAGACAACCTTGGGTCAAACAATAAGACACAAATTCAGCATGTTATTTTAAATAGAATTCCAGTGGTTTGAACATGTCTTCCATAGCTAGTACACAAAATGTTAAATAACGGAAACACGAGAAAGATTTAGTGTAATATTTGGAATGATTTAATATTAGAGTGTAAAGTGTTTTGTATTTCCTTTTCAACTGTAACATTTAAGCCAAATTTTCTATTTAACTGGGATAAAATGTGTGATAAAAATCAAGTTGTGATCACAAACTGTTTTCAATTTAAAATGTATGAAAAAAATGCAGATTTCTTCTATACAGGAGGATCTTCCAGTTAACCTCATGAATTTATGTTTCAGGATGGATTGTACTGCTTGGAGCAATAAATATAAGAGCATTTTTAATATTTTCTTTTGATGAATTGTAGCACTCAATGGAATGCTTAAGAAAAATAAACTGAAGCATTGCAAGAAGTGCTTCTATTTGAATCTGCCCGAGGTGCTGATGTATCAGTTTGACGGTGGATGATTAGGCATATGCCATCTGTTCATTGATAAACAGAGCACATATTGACTGACTGCTAATGCAGACATTTTTCAATTATTTTCGGAACCCATTGAAGGGTCCATGATTAATAGTATCTGCTTCAGCACAAAAACAGATTGCCAATTTAGAGTAAGAGTTTTGTATCAGAGATTGGAACCAACTTAGCATTGACTTCAGACAGTCTCTAAATTCAGTATTAGGATCAACACAGTCAACAGAAAGAAGGAACGTTCATCCATGCACTGTTAAAATCCAAGTCCTGAGGTAAAAGTATAGTATTCTAATCCCATTGCTGTAGCCTATCCCACAGAATGTTAAATCCTAAAATGGCATAATTGATAGGTGATATAAACATGAATCTATTTATACAAACCCTAAACTGTAGAATGTCCATGTAGAATTGTTGCTCTTTGGATTTCCTGAGACAAATTAATTCCTCAAAAATCCAAATATCCTTCTTTTTAACATTTTCTGGAATTTTATAATTCTAAGTCTCCAAGTGATTTATGGAAATTTGAAATGAATAACAAAATGTACATGTTCCCACTGCTTTAGTTATTGATTAGTTCAAAGGACAAGTGTCAGCAAGTTGCTGAATGATTCTTGGCTTAGGTTATATTTCAGAGATTGCTAATGAAGATCAGAATACGTAAACTACCTTATTCCTCACTCCACATTTACATTATGCAGGTTTATCACAGGAGTCAGCTATATTGTGCATACCATTTGCCATTACCATAAGAGTTAAAAAGTATTAAACATGCTGACTACAGTAGTTTGAAAACTCAATCAGTATTTATGCTGATTTGATTTTGGCCAGGACGAAGTCTTCAAGCATTGAGAAAGGTTAGAAATGAAATTTGTTATCAAAGCAATGAGACAGATCCAATTGAAAACATGGGGAGAAATTTATTTTTACTTTATAAACAATAGATCTGCAAATGTAGTTGTACATCGCGCTGCTTCTGTCTCCAAATAATTTGCTCTTTTTTGGTATGTGTATGTGCGACTAGAACATGAGCTGTTTCTGGTATAAAGTATATGTTATGCCATACAATTTTAAAATTGTGTCTAATGATTTTTATTTCATCTTGACATGCAAGCACCTGAAAACATGTTAGGAACTGGTCTGTCATGTCAGTGCATTTTGTTCAATAACTTATCCAGGAGGTTAGAATGGCTGAATTGTACTTTGATTCTTGCGCCTTCAATAACCATAGGAATAGGTAACAGGCATGTAAGTGCAAACATCAGTGAATATCCTCACTTCTGACCTTATGATGGAGGGAAGGTCAATGATGAAGAAGTTGAAAATGGTCGATCAGAGGATGTTCTTGCAATGAGATGATTGGCCTCCAAAAACCACATCCATTTGCTTTTGACTCCACCGAGCAGAGGATTTACATTGACTCTATTTTGTTTGGACTTTTTGATATCGTATCCTTGATGTTGTGACAGTATTATGGCTTTAAAAAGTATATTATCTCTGTGTTTTTTGTTTTGTGAAGAGAAGTTGAATCGGGGTGACAGTCTTCCTCAAGCCAATAAAGTAAACGGCTTGTAAGGTCTTGATTTTTTAAATTAAATGTAGGAAGAATAGAAGCAGCATGAGGGGGTGGTGCCAAGGTCGAACAGAACCAAGACTTTAATAGTTCCTGGGATCTTGAAGCTGGATGTGGAAGCTGTTATTCCCCTCTTGCCTACAACTAAAGTCTGGGTTCTCTTCCTACTGCTAGAATTGCATCTATTTTACTAAATTTGCTTTTGCCAAGGGTCTGTTTATGTATGATACTATATTGGAAAAGTTGCTGTTCAGTAGTTAAATGATCTATTATGCTGCTAAGTTTAGCAAGAGTTAATTTATTCCAATTCTGCTTTCTTTTGTTTGTAACTTAGCTAAAGTATAAGAATAAAGTGTGGTCATTTTGAATTGCACCTGGAACACAACGCCTTACATTTGCCTTTAAAAATTAAAAAAAAGTTGGAATCTAGACTTCCTTCTTCATATATTTTGAAGGGGTTGGTCTGGTCCATAACAAGGTCAAAGGCAGTCATTCTCACCTCGTGTCTGTAATTCTGCTTTGTCCATGTTTGGACTGATGCTGTAAGAAGTCAACCCTGCCAGAACCCAAACTGAGCATCAATGAGCAGGTTATTGCTGTGCATGCGCCACCTGCTAGCACTGTTGATGACACCTTCCATCACTTCTTATTGAAAGTCAAGAATACACAGCAAGGTCTGTAATTGATTATGTTTGATTTGTCCTGCTTTACGTACACAGGACCTACTTGGTTAATTTTCCAAATTGTTGGGTAAATATCATGTTGCAATTGCGTTGGAGCAGCTTGATGAGAGATGCAACTAGTTCTGGAGCACATCTTCGGTACTATTGCAAATCTAGCTTCTGCAGTATCCCCTGTACTGCGCTGTATTCTTCTATGTTCTTCTATGTTCTATGTTCTATCTAGCTTCTGCAGTATCCAGCACTTATTATTGTTTTCTTATATTGTATGGAGTGAATTGAATTGATTGGCTCCCCCAAAGTCTCCAGCAGCACAAAGGTGGATCATCCACTCAGCACAGCTGGCTGAAAACGAATACAAGTGCTTCACCCTTGTCTTTTTGCACTTGGCTGCCTCATCTTTGAGCTGGGGATATTTATGGAGCCTTCTCCTCCTTTATTTATTTATTTATCCACCACCATTCATAACTAATGTCACACAATTGCAGAATTTAGATCTAATCCATTGGTTGTGGAATTGCTTAGTCCTGTTTAATTCTGTAACTTTAATTCTATAACTTCAGGAGATTGACACCTCACTTTCAGCAAAGTGTGGTGCTGCTCCTAACATGCCTTCTTGCACTCTATCGTTGAAGTAGGTTGATCACCTGGCTTTATGGTAGTGGTAGAATGGGGTATAGACCAGGCCATGAGGTTACAGATTGTGGATGAATATATTTCTGCTGCTCCTGATGGCCCAAAGCATCTGGTGGGTGCCCAGGTGTGAATTGCTAGATCTATTTGAAGCCTATCCTATGTAGCATTGTGGTAGTGCTGCAAATTACAATGAAGGTATCCACACTGTGAAGGTAGGATTTTGTTTCCACAATGACTATGCAGTGGTCACTCTTTCCTGTTGTTGGCATGTCAGTGTTATAATGAAGCTCAATGTAAGCTAAGGAACACTATCTCATTTTTCAATTAGAAACTTTATAGCCTTCTGAACATTGAGTTTGAGCATTTCAGGTTGCAACTTTTGGCTTCAAATTATTTCCATTTATTTGTGACATTTGGTTTTACTCATATTTTTCCATTATTTTTGCCTTTGAATAGCAACTGTTCATCATTTTATTATTCACGCCTCCTCAAGTCACATCTTTTCCTTCTTTGCACCTTCCATTACCATTGCTTTTGGACTTGGAGTATTAATGTTTTTGTTATTTAAACTTCCTTATCTTCTCTCCTATCAGACACTTTCCTTTAGTTCTGTTCTCACGCTACTCCTTTCACGTTCTCAAAACCTATTTCATATCTAACTTCTCCCATTTCGAATGAAAAAGAATTGACTTGAAATGTTAACTTTCTTTTTCACAAATGCTACCTGAGTTATTCAGTATCCCCAGCAATTTTTTTCTGATTTCAGTGTCTGTAGTATTTAGCTTTCATATGAACATGTTTTCTAAAAATTAGCTTTTATTTTTAAAAATAAGTTACACACAGTTTTACCTTCACTGAATATAATTTGATGCAAGGGATTTATAGCTGCAATAAATCATTGCCTAAACAGCTGTCAACAATGAAATAACAATGATGATTAATGGCCAACCCAAATTAGCTGAGTAATGAATCTGAAGTATTAACCCAAACATGCTGTTAAATTTACAGTGAGATGAATAGTCCTCCTCATTATTTATGTGCAAATTTCACACCATTAGTTTTACTTGCCATCCATTATGTCGACCATCTCTGCTTCTGCTAAAGTCGACTTCTTATTTTGTAAACAGTAATAAAAAGTATCCGCTCAGTATTCCAGGTTTGCTGTGCATCTCAAGCAGATGTCATCTCTTTTGTCCAAACAGGCCCTAAAACATCTCTTGCTACTTCATTCATATTAAGAAGCTAGAAGAAATTTTTTTTGGGTTCCTTTTTAGTTTGATTGGCAATGTATTCCAGTACTCTGTTTTTGTCAGCTTGATTTTCACCTTCACTTCCCTTTTCAGCTTCTTGTAATTGGCTTTGTTCTCACTTGAAAAATTCACTTGGAGTGCACCGTAAACCTAATTTTTATATTTCATCAAGTCGCTACCTTCCTAGTTTTCCAAAGAGCATTGGTTTTGGTCTCCTTGTTCTTGCTGAAAAGGGCTAAGTCACTACCTGGAGCATCTCCTAAAAGATCACCCATTGTTCTGTTACAGTTTTTCCCAGTAATCCTTGATTCAATTTTAACCTGGCTAGATATCTAGTCACATTGATGATTGCTCACTTCCAATTAAAGGTTTTACCTTGGATTGTTCTCTCTTCCTCTTTCCTAATCTAAACCTTGTGATACAATGATCATTCTTACCCAAATGTTGCCTCAAAGACATTTGGTTTCTTTGGTCAGCCACATTTCCTAGCTCCGGAATCAGCAATGCTTCCTATCTACTCTTTATTTTTAAGTAACTAATTGGAATGTGAGCATTGTTGGCTGGGCCAACATTTATTGCACATCCCTGGTTGCCTTTGAGAAGATAATGGTGAGTTGCTACCTTGAACTGCTTCAGGTAGCTCCAAAATGCCATTAGAATGAAGGTTGCAGGATCTTGACCCAGTGACACTGAAGGAAGGTTGATGTTTTTCCACGTCAGGATGGTGAGTGGCTTGGAAGGGAACTTGCAGGTGACATGTTCCCATTTATCTGCTGCCCTTGTCATAAGTTTGGAAGGTACTGTGTATGGAGCCTTGGTGAATTTCAGCAGTGCATCTTGTAGATTGCTGTGTCGATGCTGGATGAATTGGATGCTTGTGGATTTGGCGCTGATTGAGCTGGCTGCTTTGGCTTTCTTGCACCTGCTCTTTTGTGCTCTCTGAGATAGAATTATCAACCCTTTTTACTTGCTTCTTTATAGCCAAATAGATTCTGTCTCAGACTGTGCTCTACAATAGGGAGATGAAACACAGATTGGATGATTATGTTCTATGTGCAAAAATGACCCTGACCAATATTTCTCAAGCTTGCTGCAGTGGACCAGTGAAGTTCAGTGCAAGGTGGAAGATCACTTCACTTCAGGATTCAATATCCAGTTCAATAATTTTAGGGCCTGAGCAGCTTCTCCTTTTGTCTTTACCCCAAGTCCCATACACCAGAGCTTGTCATCACTTGGACTGCTAACACAAACAACCATTTTCAGCCACTGATGGTCCCCTTTAGCAGCTATTGATTCTCCCAGAGTGACCTTTACCCATTGCTTTGTCTGTTCAACTGTAGCTCTCTTTCTCTGGGTGCCACCTCCAACTAATGTTCACTCCTTTCCCCCCCCACCCCCCCCACCCCCTGTCTTCAACGTGTATACCACCTCTTCCTAGCTCCAATTAGTTCTGAAGAAGGGTCAGCAAGATCAAATCATTAACTCCGATTTCTCTCCACTGACACTGTTAGACCTGCTGAGTTTCTCCAGCCAATTATAATTTTATTTTAAATACAGTGCTTGTTGTATGGTGGTGTTGTGGATGTTGATTTATGGAAAAGTATTGACAAAGTATAACAAGGTAAATATTGAAGGAATTTAAGGAATATAATTAGGAATGTGGAGTAACTTGAGTTTAAAAACTGGTCAGAAGATAGAAAACAATAAGAATTGAGAATCATTTTGGAGATTACTTTCTTGCACCTTCTCTCTTGTGCTCTCTGAGATAGAATTATCAACTCTTTTTAATTGCTTCTTTATAGCCAAATAGATTCTGTCTCAGACTGTGCTCTACAATAGGGAGATGAAACCCAGATTGGATGATTACGTTCTGTCTTGGAGGTTGCAGTATTGTAGGGTTCTTTCCTAACATTGCTACTGTTCACTGTGTGTATCAATAGTATGATGCAATACTAGAGTAAGTGTCCAAATATATAGACTGCATTAACATAGGGATTAAATCAATATGCAGAGCAAAGGATATTAATGAAGGGGATAGTCATCAGGTGGTGGTTTAAGCAAAAGTATGGTATTGATCTTAAAAGTGTTAGTGAGAGGTGCCACACATTTTTGTTTCAAAGACAAGTTAACAGCTACACATTTGAGGTGGATGGCAGAAGGATTGGGCTTCAGGATCAAAAGACAGGAATTTCTTTCCATTAGTTTGGAATAGAATAGTTGAACTGTAAAGTGAATTTGTAGGAAACTTCAGTAACATACCAATTAAAATAAAGGTGCAATTTTACATTTTCAGAAGGATGTTGAAAGAGTATGGTATGGATTTATAGGATGTTGCTTGGCTTGAGGGCAGTCAAAGAAACCAATAAAAAATTGGACTGCTTTTTGTTCGAACAGAGGGAATTACTTGAAGGTTTCAAAGAGGTGTTACAAATTATGAAGGGAAGTAAAAGAGTGGAGAGAAGTGAAGTTTTCAGCAGGGTGTAGAACAAAGGAACTTCATGGAAGTTGGGGATGTTTAATACACATTAGAAGATATAATTTTACACAAAGAGTTGTAAAGATTGCAGTACTAGTATTAGAGATTGATAGCATTTTACAATAGATTAGCGAGACGATTAAAGGAAAAGAAAGGTATTTAGAAAAACAGAATTTATGTGAAATTAGGACAACTGGTACGAACGGTGGTCATTAAAATTGAACGGGTTTGCTACATTTCTGTGTTTAAATATATGTGTACAGACTATTGCAGTAACCTGTTCAAAATATGTAGTATTTTCTACCTGTTGTTAGGGTTAAGGTTTCTGGAAGGATTCATTGCATTCTAAGTACTATGTTCTGATAATGTTATTTTAAGCCACAGTACAAAAATGCCATGCATCCAAATGTCTTACATCATTAATAACCTGGATATCAGTCAGCAAATTTAGTTGTACTTGTAAAGCGAGTTCCTTTATAGCTAATTGCTGCTGAAATGTTAAATGAAAACTTTGCCACTAATCACTGTCACTTTCAGAGCTCTTATTAAATGACAGGAGATGAAGCTTCTTGTAAACTGTCATAACAAAGTGCAGACCACACACTCATTAGCAATGTGGTTTGATTTTTTTTCTAGCATTACTAAATTATGAAATGATACCCTAAACATAAATTATGGCAGTATTCTGAGCAGGCTCTTGATAGTGTGTAAAGTTTGATTTGGTCAGAAAAAGTGAGTTAAATTCATCTTAAAATCTGATTTTCTATTTTTCATGTAATGTTAAGTTTAAATTATCACTATTGTACAACTGAACAAAACATGTCAGACACAACATAAATGGAAACAGAGAAAAAAATTTCCCCAACAGAAATGGAGATTAATGGGACAGGAAACATAAAAATTTAAGTAATCAAAGAAGGCAAGAAGTGAGTAGGAGAACAAGAATTATGAGGGATTTCAGAATGATAGTGGGAACGTTGGGCAGGCTGGTTCGGGTGTACGTATTGCCAGTAGGGAAGCTGCATGAATAGAGGTAGGAGGAAAAGCATGTCCATGTTACTTCCTAAGTAGTTTCTACAGACCTGATTGCTAATTTTGTATTCATAAGACTTCAGCGAGTAACATCACTTTTCCTTGACATAGAACACCTTGGCCATTGGGATCTGTGATGACAGCTGCTGTTGTCCTTTCATGAAACACCCCATGAACTGTAAAATATTATCCCAACATGATAACCACTTTCAGTTTCATTCTGGAGATCCCTCGTGACTGTTTGAGTCTAATTGATCTATTCTATAACAGCTTACAGATTCCTCCAGCTGTTTTGTTAACATATGCTCAGTGGCTAACAAGTGGTTTTGACAGGTTTAACTTAAAAATATGTAGCATATCTCTCAGAAGAATAAAATAAAGGCATAATATTATTTTTAAAACTTTTTTGGATTTCCAAGAGTTAATATGAAATAAATAGCAAAAATCGTATTTTGATTATGATTACTATTGTACTTAATAATCTTGCATAATGGACAAAAATAATACTGTTTAAACTATCAACTGAGATGATGTACTTTATTGTTGTGGGTTCATTCGCTATAAACATTGGTTTATAGATAATATATCTTTTCACTTTTGCTGCTATTAACCTTGACCATATGTTCTTGCT
>NC_057722.1:35546668-35577921 GCF_004010195.1 Chiloscyllium plagiosum | reverse complement strand
CTTCTTATTTCCTGTTCAGTTATATTCCATTGTAACATTGTTTGCTTGCTAATCTCTACCAAACAGATTTCTGAGCAGAAACATTCAGAAGATATTTGCTTTTGCCAATCAATCTACTTAGCTTTAATGTTGATTTGAGACAAATTGACTTTCAGAAGTATTTTGATAAAGTTGATGATAGCGTTATAAAATTATTTATGGGACCCTATACATGTTAAAAATTAATACTCAATGTGTGATAAAATTTTAATCTGTATTATACTTTTATCAGAGAATGTGAGTATCACTGGTAAGTGCAGCATTAATGCCCATCCCATTACAATTGAATATCTTGCAAGGTCATTTCAGAATATAGTGAACTACATTGTTGTCCTCTAGAGAGACTGAAAGGCCAGACAAAACAAATACACAAAATCTCCTTCCCTAAAGGATCTTAGCAAATGAAATTAGTTTTACACTGGTCACTATTACTGACTCTCGCTTCTTATTGCAGATTTATGTAATTAAATCCAGTTTAAATTTCCCCATCTGCCACAGTGGGATTTGAAATAATGTCTGAGAGTCATTAATCCATGCTTCTGGACTATTAGTCCATAACCTAAATGCCATGAAATATTTGCTGTCATTACATATTGCACAAGAATATTTTGGAGAATGATAAAGTGGCTGGGAGGGTTGAGGGGAGGGAGTTTGGAAATGGAATCATAATTTACAATGGCAGACTGATAAAGCATTTTAAATATGAATTGTAATGTAACACTTTCGTTATTCCTTTAATTTGTACAGAATATTTTTGAGTTTGCAAAACCTGCACTTTAAGACATCATTGAGATAAATTATGAATATTTGATTTGTACAGCATTTTCCCTAATACAGAAAACTATTTTCAAATCACTGAAATATTATCAAAAACAACAAAATGGTTCTTTTAATTCTGCATATTTTCTTGTGCACTTATGTGTGTGTTATTTACCAATGATGAGCAGGTTCATGTGAGGAAGGATTAGCATTCAAAGTGTGGCATCAATGAAATCTTGTGGGTGGTAAGCAAAGGAACACAAAAATAGATTTTACATTATATAAACAATGTATGTCACTATAAGTATAATGTATGCAAAGGTAATCTTATCTCTGAGCTCACAGGAGCATTCTCAATCAATTCAGCACATATGTTTCTGCAATAAAGCTCATAATATTGATACTTGCAGCACAAATAAAAAGGTTGTGTGGTGCCTGTGTGCATCTGATATGCTGGTTTCAGTACTGGATTACCGCAAATTCAGTAGATTAACTGTCCATAATGATTTCCTACACTAAACAGTGACTGCATTGTAAAACGTACTTCATGGGTTGTAAAATACTTTAGGATATCCTGGTGTTGTGAAAGGTGCTATCTAAACAAAAGGTTTTTATTTTGCTTCACTAGGAGATGAAGTATTGATACATTTATTTAGTGTTCTGAGTGCTAATTCTTCACAAACATCATGGATTTTTATATTGTGCATGTGAGTTGATAGGTTGATAAATGAAAAATGGATAGTTATGAAGAATTAATCTATATGCTATAAAGTTTCAGGTTTTAACTTTCCAATTACTTTATCTATACTCTGGCAAATAACATTTTCTACATGACAACACATTTAACAATTTCAAAAATTGGTCCGTAGGTGACTTGCTCAAAATTATACGACTGGCTTAAGGAGCATTGTTGTCATGGCAATGGTCTAGTAACTAACAGGCCTAGAAGATCATTCCAGAGACATGAATTCAAATCCCACAACAGCAGCTGGCAAATTTAAATCCAGTTCATTAGGTACATTTGGACTATATAATGAGCAACTTTGTAACTATTAAATGACAATATCATATCTACTATGTTCACTATTATCCTTTTAGGGAAGGAAATTTGCTATCCTCATCCTGTTTTGCCTATGTGCAACTCTAGATCCAACTACCTCAGCCTTGGAAATACTTGGTGACTGAGTTTCTCTAGCCCGCTGTGGTAAAGAATTTCACAGGTGTTCTACCCTCTGAGAGAATGAATTCCTCCTCATCTCTGTCCTAATTGCATGATGCCTTACTCCAAGATTCTGCCTTCTGGAACATCTCCCACAAAGGGAACCTTTCCAGTCTACCCTGTCAAGCCCTCTAAGAATCGTATATGCTTCAATAAGATCACCTTCTATTTTTCTAAACTCTGAGTAAAGACCCAATCTTCTCAACTCATTATTGTCAGCAATTATTCACTAACGAGTTTCATTGTTTACAATTTCAACTTCAGGAATAATCTCATCCTCTATCAGGACAGATAGGATGAGGCTTCGTAACAAAAGAACTGCAGGAGAATATTAAGCTTCTCAAATTCGTTCATCCATTAAATTTGGTTATAGTTAGTCTGCATTTCTGCTCCATTTACTCAATTTGTATCTTGATATTCTGAAATAACAAATCTAACAGTCTCAGTCAGAAAAAACATCATGTCATCTAGAATTCACATCCTTTTTTTGGAGTGAATTCCAGATTTCTACCATTTCTCTGTGACATGGGGACATCAGTTTCAAATTATTATTAACAGTGGATTTGTATCAGAAGAGTGCATCTCCCAAGGGTTGGACTGGCAATGATTGCCACTTTTGTTTGAATGTTAGGAATAATCACACCCATACACATACATTTACAATGCAAGTGGAAAGTATGAGGGGTGAGCAAATATTATATTTTATTCATTTGTGGGATGTGGGCCTCACTGGCTGTGCCAGCACTTATTGTCCGTCCCTAGTTGTCCTTTAAGTTTAGAAGGTGCTGTCTGAGGATCTTTGAATTTCTGCTGTGCATGTTGTAGATAAGTGTCAGTAGCAGTAGTGTGTACTGTGGTGGAAGGAGTCGATGCTTGTGGATGCTTGTTGTGATGATGCTGTTTCTTTAAAAAGGTTGTGTTGTCCTTGGCTTTTTTTTCAAAAGTATTTTTTGAGACTCAGATTCTGAAATATCTGGCTTGATCTACCTGAAGAAGCCTTTAAGTTTTATTTTTAAAAAACACTTGTATAATGAAAGGGGAGTGGCCAGTTCTCCCAGCTCAGCTTTTCTCCGGTTTGGTTTGGTTTAGTTTTAGCAGTCTGGGTGTTCAGAGAAAGCAGTCAGTTGTTCTGAGGCTGCTGGTCAAAGAAACAGCTACGTGGAAGAAGGTGTTCCATGCTGATTCTCTCTGCTGTCTCTCTCTCTCCCTCTCTGACATGTCTCCTGTAAGACTATGTATTTGATTTTACCTTTTTTTTACCAAGGTGTGTTTATGGGGGATTGTTGCAAGCATTTGGAACAGCATCATTAAGTTGGGATAGTTTGTTGGCTTTTTAAGTAGTTAAGTCATTCTGTATTCTGTTCTCTTGGGTTTTAATTTCATTCAATAATCTTGCAAATAAATTCTGTTTTGTTTAAAACTAAGTGGCTGGGACAGAAGTTAGGGTCTGGATTATCTCCTTGAAATGTTTTGAGGGGGGTCTGGCCTGGTCCATAACAGTGTCAATCAAGCAGGCTGCTTTGTCCTGGATCGTATTAAGCTTCTTGAGCTTTGTTTGAGCTGCACACATCCAGGCAAATGGTGAGTATTCCATCACCGCTCAGGCTGACAAGTAACACTTGTACCATACAAATGCCAGGCAATGACAATTTCCAATATGAAACGAACTAATCACTACCCTTGACATTCAATGGTGCTGCCATCACTGAATAGTGTCTTCTAGACGGTTGACAGGCTTTGGAGAGTCAGGACGTGAGTTACTCACTGCAGTATTCTTAACCTTTGACCTGGTCTTGTAGCCACTTTTCTTATATGGTTGAATTTCTGGTCAATGGTAATCCCAAGGGTGGTGATAGTGGAGGATTCCATGATGGCAACAGTGAAGAAGATGGGATGTAGTTCTTGGGATAAAAGGGAGAAGTCTGGCTCAATGAAATATGACAATGCAGATGGAAGCAGTGTGATAGTAGAAAAGTTATGATTCAGATCTTAGATTTCGAGAAGATCCTATGTGTAGTGACACATGAGGCAAACAAAGCACATGTTTCCATTTGATTCCATAATTACTGTTTTGTTGAACAGACCACCACCCCATCACCAGAAGCTGTCACTTGAGGGGTGTTCCTCCTCACCTAGCATAATTGGCCAGGAGACTCTCCTATTCTCCTATAGAATTGGAAAGATTTGCAGGTTGATAATCACAGGTTGATAACCTATTTTGGCCATATCACGACAGTCTGTTCAGTCTGTGAAAATACAATGCCTCACATGTAACTTGAGTTAAGAGGTGCAGGAATGGAAGACGCTGGCAGAGTGGAGTCCTGAACAAGTAATAGTCCAACAGGTTTATTTGGAAGTACTAGCTTTTGGAGCATTGCTCTTTCAGGTAGCTTCCAAATAAATCTGTTGGACTATAACCAGATGTGTGATTTTTAACTTTGTCCACCGCAGTCCAAAACCAGCACCTCTCCATCCTGAACGGGGAAGACTATTCCTTCCTCATAGTGTCTGGATGAGCTTTTCTGTTGCTCATAAGAAGCAGAAATAAAAGCTATACAACTTACCTCTTTGGGTCTTTTATGATCCAGACTCCTCTTTCTACTAAGCAAGAGTGCATAACCCTGAAGCCTCTGAATAGCATTTGTATTTCTTATTTAAGTTTTCATATCCTTTTAATTTTCCTCCAATCTAAGCAAAGGAATATCAAGCTTAAGTTATAAACTGGTTGCTTAGATGTGAGATGCAGATGTGTCTGAGCCATCGGCTTTTTCTGAAGCTGTGGGTCAGCCTTTCCTGACTTTCTAGAATGGAAAGTTCCTCACTGATCAGACAGGTAGGGTTAGAGTTTGTGTGAAAGGAAAATGGTCAAAGGGCAGAGTTGGCTTATTGCCTTGGAAAAGACTTTCAGTGGGTGCTGCTTTCCTCTCCTTCCTTTGAAATACAAAAGAATAGACACAAATAATAATTCTGAAAGATTTCAATGGACAAATTTGTCATTAATTTATATCTATTAGAAATCTTCTTGTTGGGGTAAAAAGTTCTATTCTTTGATATCTCATGAAAATATCCATCAATCATGCTGAAACCTCGACAGATTCATTTCAGCAAAGTATTAAAGCAATGGATGTGATGGGATATTTCCAACCAAGAATGCTTGATTGTCATCAGTCATGTAATTCCTGGGTGCTATTCAACTCCTTAATTCTGGTGGCAATGCTTTTTATTTCCAGTGCTATTGATCAGCAGAAATCAGCCAAGCCACATAAAAGATCAAAGAAATCAAAGCATAAATTGTATGCAATACAAATCAAGCTTCTATGATCTGCTGGATTAGTTTAAAAACATTGCACTAGAAGATGGCCAGCCCACAAAGCTGACCATGCCCCAGATTAAATTAATCACCAGTGGGAATTTCCATAATTCTGCTTATGGCAAGACTTTAAGGATGCTTTAAATATAGTCTGCTTATTTTGGGTGCAAGGGAACCAGTCAACATGCTTTGAAAGCTTTTGAGTTGTTTTTCTTTTATTTACTGATATTTGACTACTGACTACATATGTTACCAATATCTATGATTTTTTAAATGCCTTTTTCTGTTTTTTTTGTGATAATTGCACCGTGCATAAGGAAATGAACAACTTATAAAGTAAAGCTTCTAAAATATTCTGAAATACTATACAAATATATGGTTTCAGGATAGATTTTATGGTGGTGGACATGCCAACACTTTTCAACAGAAAGATAAAAAATAAATTCTCAAAACCAATGCAATTTCAGGCATAATTGTGATCATAATACTGATTATGTCCAAGAAGACTGCATCAAGTTCCACCTGGTTAATTGTAACATCTGATCAATGGAAGCTAATAATAAGAAGCTGAGTGCTTAATCCCTGTCAACTCACTGGCTGAATTTTTAAAATTACTCTCTTTCTCTTAAAAACTTTGTTCATTCAGGCTTAAGAAACAAATTCAAATCATTCTTTTGTTGTCAAGATCGACAACTTGTGTAACTGTGACAACATGGAGAGTCAATAAACTACTGCACTGACAGAAAACTTCTAAAAATAAATGAGATCCAGTTATACCAAATAGAATACTTATTCAAACATGCTGCTATGTGTGTGGATTCTGATGTGTGTGGCTGAATAACATATTGGTGTTGCTTTGCCCATGTTTCTGTATCAAATGAATCACTAAGTGCTAAAAACCACCTCTGATCTCCTAAAAGGTGAATTCCCAACCTTTGCTCAGTTGTTAGATTGGGGCACAGGTCAAACTTGTATTTTTAATTTGATTTATTATTGCCTAGGGACAGTGAAAAGTTCTGTTTTGTGTGCAGTAAAGACAGATCATAACGTACAAAGTGCATTAGAGTAGTAGAACAGAGCGAGAAATATAAACAAAGCAAGATCAACATTAAATTTAAAAGTTGTGAGGTCCTTTCAGAAGTCTAATAACAGTAGGGAAGAAGATGTTCTTGAATCTGTTGGTATGTGTGTTTAAGCTTTTGTGTTTTTTGCACAGCAGAAGAGGTTGGAAGAGATTATAACTGGGATGGGAGGGGTCCTTGATTATGCTGACTGCCTTCCCAAGGCAGCAAGAAGTGTAGATGGAGTTAATGAAAGTAAACCAGCTAATTGCATTGAAAGTTAGCAGAAGCAAGCACCGAAGTTGTTCTATTAAAATAGGAAAATAAAAAAAGCTAGATTAGGAAAAATTGCATTAAGGCACCGAAAGATAATGCTGTTGCATCACCCCTGCTTTAATAAATGACTGGAATTCTGCCTACAAGAGATGAGATTCCAGGTGACAACAGTATTTGATGCTCTGACAAAACAAACTATGTATGAGAAAGAATTAAAATGGTGCAGTGGCTCAGGAGATTGTTTAGTTTCTTGTCCTGCCATGTGACAATTGTCATGTATGTTAAGGGCAGGGATAGCGAATACAGCACAAGAACCTATAAACTGTTGACTCGATATACAGCGGAACTTTATCTCTTTCGTGTGCACGTTTTGTGACCAATAGTTTCCTCTTTCAGAAACTACCTGATTGACAGGTTTGGTTCCAAATAGTAAACGGTTTTAAGAAGTCCATAGGATCAGGTTAGTTCAATAACTCAGAGTTTCACAAGATGTTTGCAAAGAAGCATTTTTTCTCTTCACACCCCACCTCCACTCCTATCTTTCATCATTACTACCAACAAACCCCACCCTCACCTACCCACCAACCCATCTGCAAGTTTGTAACACTATGTAACTGTAAATTTGTGATTAACTTAAAATAGAACGGTTAATACCTTTCAATAAATATATATATTTAAAAAAAGAATAGAACTGTTAGAACCCATGTGCTGTCTTTGTCAAAGGACCTGGAGAGCTCAGCCATTTCTTTTCCCCATCACTGAAGCATTGATTAGTCCATGGTTTTGTGATCTACGGACAATTTCAAACAGTCCCATTTTAGGATTGATCATTTGGTTTCATTGTATATAAAACTAACACTGATTGAACTGTAATACTGAGTAAGAGTAGATGTGAAAATCAGGAAAACTGTACTTAAGGGCTGACATGGTGGCTTAGTGTTTAGCACTGTTGCCTCATAGCACCAGGAACCTGGATTCGATTCCAGCCACTGTCCTTGTGGAGTTTGTACATCTCCCTGTGTCTGTGTGGGCTTCCTCCCACAGTCAAAGGATGTTTAGGCTAGATGGATTGGCCTTGGGAAATGCAAGGTTACAGGGTTAGGGCGGTGAGTCTGGGTGGGATGTTCTTGGGAGAGTTGGTGTGGATTTGATGGGCCAAATGGCCTGCTTCCATATTAAAGGGTGGTACGGTGGTTCAGTAGTTAGCACTGCTGCCTCACAGTGTCAAGGACTTGGGTTTAATTCCAACCTCATGCGACTGTCTGTGTAGAGTTTGCACATTTCCCCTTGTGTTTGCATGGGTTTCCTTTTGGGTGCTCCGGTTTCCTCCCACAGTCCAGAAATGTGCAGGTTAGATGGATTGGCCATGGTAAATTGCCCATAGTGTCCAGGAATGTGTAGGTTAGGTGGATTAGCCATGGGAAATGTAGGTTTACATAATTGGGTAGGGGGGTGAGTCTGGGTGGGATTCTCTTCAGAGAATCACTGTGGACTTGTTAGACAGACCTACTTACTGACGCTAAGGCTCAGTAATACTCTCCAGAAAGGTTATATTCATGAAATGTCCTGGAGAATTTTAATCTTTCATGATTCAAGATGCTATGAATGTGATTATTTAACAGTAATTTAAATTGATATCATCAACTTCCACTTTTTGGTGTAGATTCAAAATTATATGTAATTAATGCCCACCCCTAGATGCCATCCTGGGAAGGTGGTGGTACAACAAAGTGGCTTGGTAGAACACTTCAGAGAGCAGCTAATTATTAACAATGTTGATGCAGATCTGGACTCAGATTAGTCCACAGTGGTCAAGCTCATCATATTTCTTGCCCTAAATGTGTTGGTTAGATTTTCAACAATAATATAACAGCTTTGCTTTTCCTAACATCAGGTGTTCATCTCTTGATATTTTTACTGAAATCCAACTCATGGCGGGATGTGTGTTCAAATTCCCTAAATTATTAATTCATTCCTTTTGGATCACTCTCTTAGTTACATAATTACTATCCTGACAGTGGTGCACAGCAAAAGCACAGAACGTAATATTGAATCACATCAGTGAGGTAATCCTAGATGAAGCTAATTTAACAGTTTTGTGTCTGTATGAATTACAGCTTTGAAGAAATATAGGAATTGTTGTTTTGCAATGCTACATTACAAAAATTAGTTTCTGAGACTCATTTATGTCATTCCTTTGAATCTGATCTGCAAGCAACTTAAATGCAGTTTACTGTGCACAACATCTGTTTTGCCTTTCGCATCATGCGTCTAACCTTTGGAGCAAACTGAATAATTTAAATGTACATCAAGAACTGCAAAAAATAGACTTCATGAGCTCAGGTGCAACCTGCATGGCTCTAACATTACGCAACCATGTGTACATGTTTCACACTGAGGTTGAACGCATGTACAACATTTTAATGATTTATCTGCAAAAACAAAACAGCACTGCACAAAATGATTGTGGCCACAAATTTATCTTACTGATAAGTTCACCATGAATTTATGAGCTGTTTACACAATAATGCCAAAGCAACGTTCTGATAGTGTTATGAACTACCAATACTGAGTGATTGGACTAGTTTTGGCAATGGTAAGGTGACAAAACCATCAGCATTCACCACCATAGTGAATGCATTGATTGTAATATTCCAAACTTTAAGATTCTGGAAAGTGGATTGGAAAACCACTAACGCAACATCTCTAATTCAAGAAAGGACACGAAGTAAGAGAGCATAGATCATAGTCTAACATCTGTCATTGCTAGAACCCATTATTAAGGATGTAAAGCAGGACATTTTGAAAATCATAATCCAATCAAGCAGAATCAACATGGCCTTGTGAAAGGGAAATCATGTTTGACCAATGTATTACAGCAAGTTGAGGATGTAGCATAGAGAGTAGTTAAAGGGGTAGTGTATTTACATTTTCAGAAATAATTCAATAAGGTTCCACATGAAAAGTTAAAAGTTCAATTTATTGGGAATAATATACAAGCATAGGTAGTAGATTAGTTAACTAACAGGAAACCGAGTCGGGATAAATTAACTTGACAAACAAATGCTAGTGAAATTATGGGAATCTCAAATATTTATTATCTATGTGAATGACTTCATGAAGGGTCCAACGGTATTGTAGCTAAGAATTTGCTAACAACATACAAATTGCAGGAAAGTAAATGTAGAGAATGCAAAGAATCTATAAAATGATCTGGATAGGTTAAATGAGTGAGCAAACATTTGGCAGGTGGAATACAATTTGGGAATATGTGAGGATATTCATTTTGGCAGGATGAACTGAACAGCATTGTATGATTTAAATGGAGAGACTCTGCAAAATGCTGCAGGACAGAGGGATCAATGTCTCTCAAAAACTTAGCACGCAGGTATAGCAAGAAATTAAGATGGCAAATGGAATGTTAACATTTATTTCAAGAGGAAATAGAGTAGAAAAGTAGGTAAGTCTTGCTCTAACTGTAAAGAGCATTGGTGAGGCCACACCTAAAGTAGTTTTCACCTCCTTATTTAAGGAGTGATACACTTGCATTGGAAGTAGTTTATAGAGTTCGCGATAATACTACTAAAATCTGATTTAATAGCAAAAACTGAAGCACCTGCATGATTCTGGTTCCATTGCTGTAACTCCATCGCCTGCTTAGCATGGGTATCCCCTTCCAGATCCCTTCCTGGAGTTACCTATAAAATTGCACCCTGCACAAATCTAAAAGAGCAAGGGGAGCTGACCACTGTCACACACACTTGCTAGTGAATAACATCTCTAAGGACATCAGTTGTACATTTGAATCAACTTGCTATGATACAGAATGCCGACCCAACACTGATAGTATAGGAAACCTCCAATTATACGATTGACCTTTTCAAAGTAATTCAGCAAATGTCTTGATTTTGCATATATGGGAGGACCACCTGAGGCTATATGGCCAGCGATGACTTACAAATTGGCAGTATGAAAGTGGATACAAAGAAGGTGAAGGTGAGGCCGAATCTGGTGCATGTTCGTTTTATTCCTCCCCTTCATCAGAACTGGAGTCACTAGTTGACACTATTGACTTTGTCTTTCTCTTATTTTGGTCATTTCCTTGGTATTGAATGTGTCTTTATCCTGCATGACAATCTGGAGAGTTATCAGCTTGTCAAGAGACAGCTAACTCCCTTCTCCCCATGCCTCCCTTAAACCACATAAATACATTCAATTGCTCCCAAATTTTCTCATGTATAATTGTCACATGCTCTGGCTTCTTTGTTCATATCGTACCAATAACAAGCGTGTTTTTCCCAGGCCGGCCTCTTTAACTGCTTGCATTTTATAGTTTTCCTTTTACTCTCCACTTCAATGATATCATTTTTTGATTAATTTATTCCCCATGGTTGTCATCCAGTCCTTCTCCCTATTCAATCCTACTTCAGAGCCCTCTTGCTGATGTGTTAGCCTATGTCCTCTCAGCAACATTGCTGTTGTCATTGGAAAGCATTGTGTTGTCTCTGTACTGCATTTAATTTATCATGAAAGTTCCTCTCAAATAGGTGAAGTGGTTATAATCCCTGTCAATAGGGTTAGAAGAAGCATTGTAGGAGAACAGGTGGTGGAAAGTAGCTGGATGTAGACAGAAACAGGAGCGAGGAGAGTTTGTCAGCAAATTGAGAGGTCTAAATATCGAACAGATAGCTTGTCTACTTTTTATTATTCCTGATTCATATAACTTCACAAAGTCTCACAGTTTAACTTTGGACAGCTTCAAACTATGCTTCTAATTCTTATTTTATAGGCAGGAATTGGATTCTTGTCTGCCATCCTGTGCAAAATTACTTCCCTTTTTATGCTAGTCGTAAACACATTGAGGGTGCTGCTCCAAACTTGAGTTCATCATTTCTCTCCATTTTCTAAGTTGTAATCTTTTTCTCCCATTGCCTTTTGTTTCTGTCATCCAGCTGTACTATCTTTTTGTTTTATCCTTCTTGTATACTGCACACTAAATCTGTTCTCCATCTGCACTCTCCTTGCTGGATACAATTTCCTACCACAAGCCATTGCTACATATTACTTTTCTGCTCTATTGCCGTGGCTCCAGGCTTGAATCCTCATTTATTTAGTCTAGAGTTTTCTATTACACAGTTTACCACTGCCTCCTTAAAAACAGCAACCCAACTGCTCTACCATGCCATCCCTCTTGTGTAGCCTGGCTGCGAGGAGCTAATTTACCTATTTCATTTCTACTCATTCACTTACCAAGGACTGGCAGCTAGCACTCTGTCAGTTGATTGATTAACAATATCCATTGTTACAAAAACTGAACTTATCGTGATTCTGGGCAGAGACTCTCAAGTCTAATTCCTGTTATGCCCTGGGAGATCTGACACAGCGCAAGTCAGGCTGTGTGTACTTGGCCCAGCCTTCTGGTTTTGGCTTTAGGCAGTTGCAGGTAGCAGTGTGACTGCAAGATTATCGAGTGCACAAGAAGGAGATCACAGAGTCACAACCAGGTGAGGAGGGGTGAATCGGCTCCATTCTCTTTAACACCCTCATTTTGCTCAATGAATATTTTTGCTACTTTTTATCATGCAGCTGTATCACACCTCAATTTAAATGTAGTACTCATCAATTTACAACATTTTCTTTCATGAAAACAATTATTACATTTAACCCCAAGAGAAATAAGAACATGACATTAATCTCACATACAAATATTATTTAAAAGGAGAGAATGTCTAGATCAAAACTAGGTAGTTTATAAAGTCTTTAGAATCCCTAAAATGATAGACTTTAGCCAGAGGCCTAGGTTGTTTAATTGATGTTTTGTGTCCTCAGGAATAGTAAAATTTGTAGCTATCTTTGAGTGGATGTTTCTCCAGTTTATTTTATCATGGGGTGTTGCTCCTCCAAAGATGGACAGAAGCAGAGAGAAAAGAAAGAGAGGAAGACTTCCAGTTGTGCTATCACACATCCATTTTGTTCTCTCTCCGTCCTCAAGCTGTTATCTAAAATACAGTTCCTTTCTGTATTCCCAAGTCTGGCTTTGTTTTCATTTGTTTCTCGATTTGTTAATCTGTGTGAGAATAGAAACAAAACACTATGAATGCTGAAGTTCATAAACAAATGTAGAAAGTGCTGCAAAAACTCAGCAGATTTGGCAGTATCTGTGGAGAGAAAAACAGAGTTAACTAGTTCTGGAGAAGTGTCGTTGGATACAATACTTTAATTCTAATCTGTGACTTTCATCCCAATATATTACACACCTCCAGGATTGTGTCAACCAAGCAGGAGATACAAATCTAAGTGACAGGGGTTTCAGTCATTTTGATGACATGTAAATTTCAGTTTGCTCTCGTTCTTTATTAATGGTTTCATAAACTGCTTCATTTTTTGTCAAGTGATCACTGTGGCTATCTGAAGTTGGTGGGCTTTTTTAAAAACCATTTTAATCCATGAAAATCGTGGATGATAAAAGACAGTCTATTTTTTGCAAAGTCCTAAAAATGGGCTCTGAAAGGATGCAAGAAGTAAATCTGGAAGTTGCAGTCTCTCTGAGAGAGGCTCAATACTCAAACCATGCTGCTGTATCTGTCTCTGGGTACAAAGTTAAAAATCACACAACACCAGGTTATAGTCCAACAGGTTTAATTGGAAGCACACTAGCTTTCGGAGCGACGCTCCTTCATCAGGTCTCTGGGTAGTTAGGGTTCAGGAAAAGCCCTGGGAGCCATCAATGGTTCAATTTTATAGTTTTTGCCTACTTGATTAACCTGTCTATATTCCTCTGCACAGTCTTTGAGCCATCCTTACATTTGCGTTTCCACTTATGTACATTCATTTTCCTAGACATTATCTCCTACTAAATTGTCAGTGAACTGGCAGAACAGGAGATCTGGAGATTCACATATATTTTGGCGAAATCTTAAATTGACAGTTGACTTAGAATTAACCAAAACATTCTTGGCAATTTCATTTACATTCCACATTTCATTGACCATCATTATTAAATTTAATTTCTGTTTCAACTGAGTTTATAAAATGGAAAATTGTAACACACGTTAGTAATTCAGCCACCTAATCTTATTTACTTGGCTGCCCTGACCGTAGTACTATATTGCCAGAAGGGGAAGTTAACTTGACTGTTCAGTAATTATGATTATCAAGTAAAAATCAGTTCCAACATAATCTCACCATTCAGGGCAACTTGAATGACAGAAACTTTGGAAAGTTTAATGTTTCTAATTTTCTCTTCCACATGACCCTCAAAATCCATGCAATACATTAGGTGGTCCTGCAATTCATAATTATGAAAGGAGACTGAGCAGAGTGTTTGCTTTATAACTTGGTTCAGACCTAAATTTTGAGTTTGGCTTTACTGATATGATTCAATCTTCATCCATCACAAGACATCACACAGACATTGTAAACTGCAATGCCACAGCTGTCAAAATTCCATACAGGGTCATATAAAATCTTTATCTTTTAAAATCATCTTGTGAAAAAGGTAATAAATACTGAGGCAAGCATATGTATTTCCAAGGGGCTGTTAATGTCATTTGGTAATAATTTACCACTGTTCTGCCTTGAAGAAGCTCTGTTGAATAAGCAGTCAGCTGTCAGCGTCGCAAAATTTCTGGTGTGGATTAATATATCAGACTTTATATGGAATGATTTCTATAACTGTTTATAACAAATCATCTTTTTGGTTAAATTGTGGTGACAGCAATATATCTAATAGAGTCTAAACATATCGATGAAAGTGTAAAAGCTCTTTTGGAGACACTGTCCAAGTAAAAAATATGTAATAAATACTTTTTCACAGAAAAAAATGTTGTATGATGAGGTTTAATCAAATGTAGCTGAAATTTTAAGAGCTAATATTTGCTTTACTAATCAAAAGTGATAATTAGCTATTTATAAAAACAAAGTATCAGGAATAGTTACCTAGATTGCATGAGTTGAGGTAGAAAGTATCCTTTAAATGGTAATGCTTGTGGGTGGCACGGTGGCTCAGCAGTTTGCACTGCTGCCGCACAGTGCCAGGAACCCAGGTTCGATTCCGGCCTCAGGTGATTATCTGTGTGGAGTTTGCACATTCTCCCTGTGTCTGCATCGGTTTCCTCTGGGTGCTCTGGTTTCTTCCCATAGTCTGAAGATGTGCAGGTTAGGAGAATTGGTTACACTAAATTGCCCCCACACTGCTCAGGGATGTGTAGGTTAGGTGCATTAGTCAGGGTTGATGTAAAGTAATAGGGTAGGAAATGAGTCTGCGTGGGTTATAGTTTGGTGTGGACTTGTTGGGCAAAAGGGCCTATCTCCACACTGTAGGGATTCTTTAAAAGCCTGCATTTTTATTATTTTTCTTCTTCTATGTTGACAGTCCCAGGGACTGAGGATTTCTTTCTTCCACTAAATAAAAACTGAAAGAACTACGAATGCTCTAAATCTGAAACAAAAACTGAAGTTGCTGGAAAAGCTCAGCAGGTCTGGCAGCATGTGTGAAGAGGAATCAGAGTTAATGTTTTTGGTCTGATGACCCTCTCTCAGAATTGATGGTAGCTAGGAAAATGTCAGTTTATATGCAGAAGATAGGAGAGGGGAGGGGGTAAGGAATAAATGATAGGCTAGGATAGAACGCAAAGAGAAAGATGAGTAGTTGGACAGACGAAGGAGTAGATAGCGATCTGGCTAGGAGAGTGAATAGCTATTAATGGCTAACAGTAGGTAATGTTAATGGCAGATTGTGATAACAAAGCCTGGTGTGTGGGGTAGGGGGCTAGGACAGGGGGGAGTTCAGGCCCTAAAATTATTGAAATCTATATTGAGTCCGGAGGGGTGCAGGGTCCCCAAGTGGAAAATGAGGTGGTGTTCTTCCAGTTTGTGTTGAGGTTCGCTGGAACACGGCAGCAAACCTGAAATAGAGATGACGGCCAGGGAACAGAGTGGTGTGTTAAAGTGGCAGGCAATTGGAAACTCAGGGTCATTTTTGCAGATGTTGTGCAAAATGGTCACCCAATCTACGCTTCAATTCCCCTATGTAGAGGAGACCATATTGTGAGCAGCAAATGCAGTAGACTAGATTGTGTGAAGTGCAGGTAAAGAGATGCTTCACCTGAAAGGTGTGTTTGGGCCCTTGGATACTGAGGAGGGAGGTGGTAAATGGGCAGGTGTTACACCTTTGGCAGTTGCAGGGGAAGGTGTCATGGGATTGTGAGGGGGTGTTGGGAGTGAACGAAAATGGACCAGGGTGCTCTAGGGGGAATGGTCCCTGCGATTTGTGGACAAAGGTTCCAGCAAAGCCCAGCATGAACTGGAAGAACAACACCTCATTTCCTGCTTGTGGACCCTGCAGCCATTAAGACTCAATATCGAGTTCAATAATTTTACGGCCTGAACTTTCCCATGTCCTTGGCCTTGGTATACAGAGCACTTATTGTTATCCACTAACAGACTCTATGAACAGCTATTCACCCTCCTAATCAGATTGTTGTCCATTCTTTTGTCTGCCAACTGCTCTTCTCTCTCTTTGGGCTCTATCCCCACCTATCGTTTATTCCTTATCCCCTCCCCCACTCTAGCTTCTGCACATAAACCAATATTTTCCTAGCTACCATTAGTTCAGAGAAAGGATCACCAGACCTGAAGTGTTATATCTGATTTCTCTTCACAGAAGCTGCCAGATCTGCTGAGCTTTTCTGGCAACTTCTGTTTTTGTTTCTATCTTTCACACCTGTTTTCTGGCTCCTGTACTGACTAATCTGTCCAATGCTGGATCAACAAGCCCTGCAACAGGTGGGGCAGGTGATGTGTGCTGAAGCTGATAGGTGGAACGCTTTTGTAAGCTCCTTCTGCTATTTGTGTTTGGTCTCTACGTGGACCTATTGGAGATGCTCAGAAGGATTGCTCCTTCGCGGTTGCGTCTTCTCCAAATTGAGTGACCTTGGGCTAGGTGATGGTGATATTGCATTTACTCAGGGAGACTTTGAGGACATCCTTAAAGTGATTCTTCTGCTGACCTAGTAACTGGTTGTAGTGACAAATTTTAGAACAGAGAGCTTGTAAATCTTCTAGGAAGTCTTATATCAGGCATGCCCAATGCAGCTGATTGACTATAACCAGTGCCTCATTGCTGAGGAAGTTGGCTTGAGAACGAACACTGACAATGGAACCTATCCTGCCAACAAATTTGCAGAAGTGTAGCTGCTAATATTTCTCAAATTATTTGAGATATCTACTGTATACTATCTATTTCTCTGATGTATACAAGGGGGTTGGTAACACTACTTCTGTGTAGACCTTAAGCTTAGTTTTCTGGAACACAAAAGTCTGAAGTAACAGTTGTAAGAATGTCGGACTGATTTTGGGCTGCTATCATGTTGGGTGTGCAATGTACAAACACTCGCAATTTAGGACTAAATGAACATTCTATTTTTAAGAATGAGATCATTCGTTTACTGCCTTTCAGTAATAGATCTGAGGCAGTAATCTGGAGAAAGCATTGGCTGAATCTTACATAGAATTGACACTTCAAAACAATCAGTTGTCTGGTTAACCCAACTGGACCAGCATGCCCAGCACTGGTGCCAACTTTAAATTGCATTTTGCACTCAGACAGGTACCATCAGGCAGGAGCTGTTCTGCATGTTTCCAGATACTGGCCCCAGATAGGCAGACAAGGGAGACTTGGTGCTCCACTTTGGATTCAGGGACCTGGCAGTCCTGGTGGATGGGATACAGAAGAGACAGGACATCTGTAACCTGTAGGACTAGCAGTGGAGGCCATGACATTAGACCATGCCAACATGGTCCAAGGTTGTGACCTAGGTCAGTGGAGTTTGTGGTGTCTGGAGATACGTACAGCAATGTAGGAAGAAGATCAATGACTTTCTCCAGTTGACCAGTATAACTTAATGGTAAGGTCCTAGGGAGTGTTGCTGAACAAAGAGACCTTGGAGTGCAGGTTCATAACTCCTTGAAAGTGGAGTCACATGTAGATAGGATAGTGAAAAAGGTGTTTGGTATGCTTTCTTTTATTGGTCAGAGTATTGAGTACAGGAGTTGGGAGGTCATGTTGAGGCTGTACAGGACATTGGTTAGGCTACTGTTGGAATATTGCATGCAATTCTGGTCTCCTTCCTATCAGAAAGATGTTGTGAAACTTGAAAGGGTTCAGAAAAGATTTATAAGGCTGTTGCCAGAGTTGGAGGATTTGCGCTATAGGAGGAAGCTAAACAGGGTGGGGCTGTT
The DNA here is from genome assembly GCF_004010195.1 of Chiloscyllium plagiosum. Taxonomy (NCBI): domain Eukaryota; kingdom Metazoa; phylum Chordata; class Chondrichthyes; order Orectolobiformes; family Hemiscylliidae; genus Chiloscyllium; species Chiloscyllium plagiosum. The sequence continues at coordinate 35,560,016 of NC_057722.1, read as the reverse complement.
TTCCCTGGAGAGTCGGAGGTTGAGGGGTGACCTTATAGAGGTTTACAAAATTGAGGGGCATAGATAGGATAAATAGACAAATTCTTTTCTCTGGGTTCGGGGAGTCCAGAACTAGAGGGTATAGGTTTAGGGTGAGAGTGGAAAGATATAAAAGAGACCTAAGGGGCAAAGCATCCAAGGAACAGGAGAATCGACGTTTCGGGCATAAGCCCTTCTTCAGGAAGGGCTTGGAGGGATATGGGCCGGGTACTGGCAGGTGGGACTAGATTGGGTTAGGATATCTGGTCGGCGTGGATGGGTTGGACTGAAGGGTCTGTTTCCATGCTGTACATCTCTATGACTCTATAACTGACACCATTTTTCTTCTGATACTTCACACTCCCTCTACATTTACCACTGTACCCATGTCCCATCAAAGCTCATGCTTTTCACCCTCCCTGTCGTTTACAACATCTTGCCCACTTGCTATCATTCACCTCTACTTTGACAGCGCTAACCCTGCCGGACCTCTGTGCTGCCAACTCGCTTGAATACTTCATCCCTTGAATGGAAAGTCATAGCTGTGCTACGCAATTTCATCCTTCCTGGTGAAGGGCTTATGCCTGAAATGTTGATTCTCCTGCTCCTCGGATGTTGCCTGACTGGCTGTGCTTTTCCAGCACCACATTCTCGACTCTGATTTCCAGCATCTGCAGTCCTCACTTTCTCCTACCCTTTTTGAAAAGAGGATCTTACAACTGCCAGTATCGAAGCTCCTTGACCTACTGTGCCGGGAGACTCTCTGAGTGAAGGCTATCAGACTCTATGACACGACTGAGGCCTGCTAACAATCATTACCAGCTTCCTGGCTTTGAATCTGCTCTAAATGGCACAACAATAGAGCAGTACTGAGAGTGTGGTATCTCAGGCTGAGTTGCAAGGCACAAAAAGGCAAGACAGAGATGCTGTAAGCATTCAGGTAGGCTCAAAGTGAATGAGTGCTGAGAGAACAAGTGAGCGGCCTGAGCCCCTGAATGCAAAGTATCCTTGCAACAGCACTACCATGATATTAGCCAATGCAGCCTGAGGTTCAGCACTGAAATGCAGATGCATAGATCTATAAGTGATTCAGAGATAGGCCACCAGAGATTTTAGACAGTGGGACATGTCTGCTGCCAATATCGGTGGAGTGAGGTTCACGTAGCTGGTGCCCATTGAGGTCAGCCCTGAGATGTTAATGCATGATGTCCTACATGGAGATCCTTAGGAGCATGTGTTGAGCTGAGGTGGCCGGGTACCTGCTCTGATTTCCATATCAAGTGTTCTAGGCATCCAGTTTACTTGCAGTGGATCGACCATAGAAAGCTGCATATTAATGAGGTGAGATCTGCAGTGATTAAGGTCCTTAAGAAACAATAACCCCGCCTCAATTGACAACTTGCCACTGCCTGGTAGGAATTTCATCTTGATGCTTGGAACCTCACTAAAAGATAGAGCAAGTCATTCCCGATGTTGAGAGAGGCCTAGCTGATTTGACACGTGCTTCTGCCACATTTCTTGCCATAACTGACATCATTCCAGTCCTGAAAGTTCCACTCCATGTGTTTACTGTCCCAAATAATGTAATGATTTAAAGCAACAACTGACTCCAATGCCTACACCAAACTTTCCATGACCAAGAATGGAATAATTATATGAAGATCATTTTACATCATAATCTCAGTGCATCAGCTACAATAGTATAAAATGTTCCAGTTTCACCCCTTATACCCTATAGTTGCTCTAAAGAGATGCAGTATGCAATTAAATGTGCTGTAAATGCACCATCTCTTTGAACTGAATTGTATAACCCAAATTTCTTTCAACACAGAAATATAATAGACCAAAGATTCACAGAAAATTCAAAATGTTTGTACAGTATTGTCATTGCTAGAATAAAATATTAGGCAAAATGCTGTATAAAACTTCAACTCAATAATTATGCTGAAGGCAAGAAAAAATATATCCATTAAAAATTATGAATTGACATTCAAATCTGATCCAAAGATTCACAAAATGATACTGAAGTCAGAGCTCTCATTTTACAAAGATCAATATCAATAATTTCCTTCCATTTCCTCCCTTCATATTGAAGTCCTAAAGATAAGTTTATGAATCAGAAAAAGCTAAGATGAGCAAGCATCACAGGAAATTAATACCAAGATAATATATCTCATGATACTAGCACTTTTTCTGAATACTTCAGAAGGACAAAGCTGAATTTGTTCTTTTCTGTTTTACTCTTATAATTAGAAATTTGATGCAACACCCTATCCCCAGCCTCACTTTACCCGCTAAAACCATGATCATCTTTCCTACAGCATTCCAGTCAGATTTCTGCCCTTGCTATTGTATCTAAAATGGCTTATATCAAAGTCACATTTGACATCCTGTGTGATTGTGCCAAAGGTAATCCATTCCTCCTTATTCTGCTGGATCTTCATGCAGCCTTTAACAATGTTGCCTCTCCTATCCACTTCCAGTGCTTCCTCACTGTCATCCACCTGTGCTCACATGGTTCCACACTTCTCTGTCCAAGTGTAACCAAGGAATTGTCTGAAATCCCTGCGCCTTGTATTCTGCACCATTACCTCTTGCATCCCCCATTAGAGATCAATTTCTTACATCTTCCTATTCCTCACCTACATGCTACCCTTTGACATCATCCAAGAATACATGGTCAGTTTCCACAACTTTGTCAGTTTCTTTTGATGACACCCAGCTCCAAATCATCATCACACCCCTCTCGACTTCCCATTGTGTTCAGATTTTCAGACTGCTTGTTTTTTGACATTCAGTACTAGATGAGCACAAATTTCCTTGAATGAAAGGTTAAGCTAATCAAAGCCTTTGTCTTTGATCATCTCAACAAATTTTATACATTTTAATCCAACCCACCCCTCATTCCTGATGCTGTACTGGAAGGCTGGTATTTAAAACCTGAGATGAGATGCCAACCATATTCCTGCCATCACTAAAACAATCTATTTCCACTTTCATAACATCACCTTGTTCCACCTCTTCCCAAGGCTTAAATCTTCATCCAGGTTTTTATTCACTATTCCAAAGCATATCTGGCCTATATTCAACCCTACAGGTCTTTACTGTCATGTCCTGGTTACCCATCATCTCTGTAATCACTGACCTATAATGGCTACCAGTTAAGCAATGCCTTGATTTTAACATTCTCAACTTTGTTTTCAAATCCTATACGGCCCTGTCTGTTCAATCTTCTCTTTAATCTTCTCTGCCCCTACAACCATTTCAGATATCTCTACTCCTCCAATTCTGGGCTCTTCAGTACCTTCGATTTCGATTGCTTCATCAATGGTGTTCAAGAATTTAGTTGCCAACATGCTAAGCTCTAGCATACCAGTCCTATTATCCTTAACCATCTTCCTCTTAAGATGTTCCCCATTTACATGTTTGACCAAGGTCATGTGCACTAATCTCTCCTTATGTAACTTGGTTCCACATTTTAATTAATTCGTTTTACCAAATTAAAGATATATTGTAAAAACCAGTTGTCATTATTTGTCACTTATATATCTTGACGCATTTCTAGATCATAAACAGATGTAGTGAGCCCTTGCATGTAGGACTCATTATTGAATTTTTTTTAGTTCATGGATTGTCAAGGCCACTATTCATGGCACCCCAACTGCCTTACAGAAGATGATGGCAAACTGCCTTCTTGAACTGCTACAGTCAATGAATTATACATCTTCAGTGTAATTTGATAGGGAGGTCCAGGATTTTGACATAAGAATAAAAGGTTGATGCCAATATAATTCCAAGTCAGGATGATATGCAACTTGGAGGGAAACTTGAAGGTGATATTTCCTGCATCTACTGTTCTGTGTTTTTTTCTAAATTGTAATGGTCCAGGGTTTGGAAGGTGCTGTTGAAGAAATGTTGGCAATTTGATGCAGTACATCTTGTGAATGGTATTCACTGTTGTGACAATGCTGTTACTTTAAAAAGGTTATTTTATCCTTGGATTTTTTTTCAAGAGAGGTCATAAAGGCAGAGGTACCGAAATGTCTATTTAACAATGGCAGGCGTGGCCAGTCCTCCCGTTTCAGGTTGATTTGTTGTCACAGTGAGAAGCTGCTGCAGTTCAGAGAGAGGTTCCAAGCTTCAGCAGATGATTCCTAGCTGAATTTTCTCTCTGAAATCTCTCCTTCCTGTAAGATCCTGTATTTGAATTTACCTTCTGCCAAGGAGTGTGTTTAGGGATGTTACAAGAATTGGAACAGCTCCTTAGTTGAGTTGCTGTTGTCGAGTCAGTTAAGTTTTCTAATAGTAAAGTTATTCTAAATTTCCTTTTCTTTTGTTTGTGTTTCAACTGTAGTGTTTAAATAAATTGTTTTGCTCAAAACCGAGTGGTTTGACCAGATGCACCACACCTGGAATATCCACTTAACAACTATCTTTAAAATAAGAAAATGTTAGAGTCGAGGCTACCTTCTTAAAGTATTTTGATGCGGTCTGGTCTGGTCCATAACACTCTTGCTACTGTGCATCTGAGGCTGAAGGAGTGAAGGACTGATTTAACCCAAACTTAAGCTTCTTGTGTGTTGTTGAGCTGCAGTCATCCTGCCAAGTGGATAGGATTGTATTTCTTTAGACTCTTGACTTGGTGGCTTGTAGATGGAGGACAGGCTTACAGAATCAGGAGGTGATTTAGTCATCACAGAATTTCCAACCTTTGATCTACTTTTGTAGCATAGTATATATGTGACTGCTGAAAATGTGTTGCTGGAAAAGCGCAGCAGGTCAGGCAGCATCCAAGGAGCAGGAGAATCCACGCAAGAATGCAGAAGGGCTCATGCCCAAAACATGGATTCTCCTGCTCCTTGGATGCTGCCTGACCTGCTGCCAGCAACACATTTTCAGCTCTGATCTCCAGCATCTGCAGTCCTCACTTTCTCCTCCTATATATGTGACTGGTCCACTTCAGCTTTTGGTCAATAGCAACCCCTAGCATGTTGATATTAGTGGGATAGTTAATGATGGTACTGCAAAGGGGAGATTGTTCGGTTCTCTCTTGTTGGAAATGGTCATTGCCTGGCACTTTTATGGCATGAATTTGCTACCTAAGCCTGGATGTTGTCCTTGTTTCGCTGTATGCTGGCATGGACAACTTCAGCCTTTGACAAGTTGCTAATGTGCTGACCATGTCTGAAGACCAGGACCAAGTGAAAGATTGTTTAGTTTTTGTTAGTTGGGGGATGGAAACATGGCAGGGAGGAGGGGATGTTGTGGGGGTGGGCGTGGAGGGCACCTTGATTTGCAGCAGCCATCTCCCAAAGCCCCTGCCCACGCTATCAATGCCCTTAACTGCTCAAGATTGGGGCAAATGGAGCCTCCTCCCATCCAGCAAGAGGGCCATGTTCCTCCTGGGTTGGAGCAATAAAGCTGGTGGTAGGTTGAGGCCCTTAAGTGGTTGTTAATTGGCAATAGTCTTTATTGCTGCTCAGAATATCAGTGCTGAGATGGCGGGAAGGGGCTAGGTTCTCTTTGATGCAAATCCACCAGATTTCTGCCCTTCTCACCACCTTCCAAACCACTTCCAGGGGAGAAAAGTCCCATCTACTGCCTTTGGGAGTAATATATACAGGACCTCCTTGATTAGTAGACTCTCTTCTGCAAGTACTTCCGGTGGTATCTTCATACATGATGTCAGAATCTCAGGATATATCTTTGTTTTGCACCCTGTTCTTATGCACCTTTTGCTCAACTGCATAGGAGCATTGATATTCGTAAGAAAAAATTCCAAAGTCATTCTGGTTATAAATTCTATAGAAATAACAAAAACCACCTTTCAATCCTGAATACTATGGTATTTTACAAGTCAGTTCCAGACTTTTGGAAGTCCGTAAGAATACTGTAGTCAGCATTTTCTAATACTTGTGAAGTTTTCTCAGCTTTGGGACAATAACACTGGACCAAACACTCTTTTATACAGAAGGTACATATAATTCATTACAATTAACAGATGTCATGATTACAAGTTAATTTATAAAAACCATTGGCAGCTTATTACATTTTTAAAATGCTATTAAAACTGCATAGGGTCAAGTGTGACAAAATTAGCTGACTCAGGAAATATTTTGCATTATAATCATGTATTTGATTTTAAATTTGCAAATGGAAATCCTGACTACTTGACATGAAATTGAGATTCTTGTATGAACGTGCTGGGAGGCACATGAGCTGGATAAGAAGAACAACTTGCTGTTGTGGTTGTGCCTCTGCCAAATCAGACTGTTGAATTTTAATGATCCTTTCTGCCTTAAAATTGTAGCCTTGACCTTGATACTCCTTTAGGCTGAATGAAAGAATTTTTATCACTTCTTGGAGAAAACTCCAAAGAAGCAACTAACCTTCACCCTGCCTCCCATTAGTACTTGTAATGTTACCAGCCAAAGACAAATATGATTACAGTTGCAGAATGCCAGATAGGTCTTCACAAAGCCAAGTAAAGTTTCACTTTGTGCATTCAACCATATCATTGTTTTCACATGATTTGTACCTTCCTCAACCATAATGTACAATCAATGCAGCACTCTAAAGTCTGTAACCTGCCACTGGTTTAAATTACAAGTTTTATAGAGTTTAAACTCCATTGCAACAAACTTTATTCATTCACACATTCTAGAAAAACTGGCTTGTGTGCTGCCTTCAAAGCAACCATTCAGAAATCTGGCCTTTTGCTGCCCTATCAGTCTTCTTTCAATCATTACCAAAATGATGGAAGGAGTCATTGACCATGCTGTCAAGCAAAACTTGCAGGAAATAATCTGCTCACTGATGCTCAGTTTGGGTTCCGCCAGGGCCACTGAACTCCTGACCTATTACAGTCTTGAACAAAAGATCTGAATTTTCCAGAAGTGAGGTGACAGTGACTATCGTTGACATTGAGGTTGGATGTGACTGAACATGGTAACAAGGATCCCTAGCAAAACTGGAGTCTGTGGGAATTGGGAAAAAACACTCCACTGATTGGAGCCATATCTAACACAAAAGAAGATTGACTTCAAAAATCATGACAATCTTCTCAGTCCCAGGACGTTGCTGCAAGATTCGTAAGGTCAGAGTTGGAATAGTTACTGATAATTAAGTATGTTCAGCAAATTTTGGCTCCTCAGATCACTGAAGCAGTCCCTGTCCAAATGTAGAAAAACTGGACTGGCCATATAAATACTGGGCTATTTATACACAAGCAGGTTAGAAGCTATGAATTATGTGCCATGTAACGCATCTGCTAACTCACCAAAGTCTGTTTACCTTCTACAAGGCACATGTTGGGAATGTGTTGACATGATCTCTACTTAGATGGATGAGTGCAGCTCCAACAACACTCAAGAAATTTGAAACCATCCAAAACAAAGCTGCTGCTTACTTGATTGGCACCCATCCCTATTGATATATAGTGGCAGATTCCCATTGATCTTTCAGAAACATCTTCTAAACCTGCAACCTACTCCCTGGAAGGACAAGAACACACATGCATGCAAACACCATCAGCTGCAAGATCTACTCCAAGCTGCTTAACTATCAAAAGTCATGGTTTCCAACACTAGTGGGTTATGCAATCATAGAGTCATACAATTGTGCAGAACAGAAAGAGCCCCATTAAGTCTGTGTTGGCTCTTTCATAAAACAATCCAGTTAGAGTCAAGCCCCTGTTTTCCCCAAATATCTCTGCAACTTTTCCACCTTTTAAGTGAAACAATGGCCTGAACTGAGACAACAAGCAGTCACCAGATTCTATATCCTAGAGAGATCATATCATATTATCATGTCAAAATAAGTTTTTGTTCATGGTCAATAGTGCACAGATTTGCAGATAGATGATGTAGATTGAAGTATTGTTTCTGAGCTTCCAGAGGTAAATATTTTCTAGTCAAGTCACTTCAAACAATAATGTTTGCAGATCCAATTAAAACCATTCTTGATGCATCAAGAGTCTCCTCTCGTTATTTGGCTGTATGGGTTCTATGCAACTTTAAGCAGTCTCAATTTCTTATGGGTGATGGGGCTACAGTACAAAGTGGCTGCTAAATTGACAGCCATTGTTTGAAAAACAATAGTGTTCAATATGGGGAAAGTGAAAAGACTGATCTGGGTGAGAGGGAACTTTGACAATTAAAAGCTTTGTCCTTTCCCAATTTTAGTCCTTGTTTCCTTCATAAAATTTCCCCGTCATTATCTTTCAATTGTATTTCGTTGCTCCTGTTGCATAACCACCTTGATATGCCCTCCATGAACATTAGTTTATTGTTGAAGCTGTTACTTTTAATTTGCGCCCATGCAGATTGTAACAGTGAAAGAAATGAACTCTCATGGGTTTTGTGTACCTTTGGCCTTTGCAGGAGACTGCAGTTTGTAATAATGAAATGCTGACATAGCTTTCAAATCATGACTGGAGAAAACTATCTTCTCCCCAGTCCCCAAAATAGGATTGAATTCAAAACTGTTTTTTTCTATTTCAAAATATTCAGAAGATGAATAAAATTGAATTTTTCTTTGCTTTCATATAAACTAAGTTTCCTAACTTTTATTCTCCTTTATTTAAAGGAACCTGGGAAAATCAGGACTTCGAGTATCTTGCTTAGGACTTGGTAAGTAAAGATATTTAGCAATACAATGACATTGTAATAAAATGGGTTTTGCAAGACAGACTTGCTGGTACAGAGCCTTGGTTATGGTGAGTGTGAGGCAGAGAGTCTGGTTGGTGTGTTATTTTCAACCTGCTCTCTGATCTCATCAGGATCAATACCAATGCTGACATCTCCTAAATTTACTACTTGTACAACTTTTTCATACATATACCACACTATGAACATGAAATATATAAACTCATACTTTTAAATTGCTGTTATACTGTAATCTTGGCAAAGTGCATTTGGCAACACACTGATTGAAAAGTGGCAGCATACCAACAGTATTTGGTCAAGAGTTGCCACATTGGAATTCAAAAGGCTAAGCAGTGTGTCTCCCCCAAGTGGTTATTCTTCACTGGTGACACAAGCCAGTATCAAAATATATTTTCAAATGATGTGCAAGCTGATCAAAGGGTGGTATGGTGGCACCCTTTAGTACTTTAGATGGAGCAGTTTTTGTCCAATGTGTGTTGGTCAGAGTATTGATACAGGAGTTGGGAAGTCATGTTGCGGTTGCACAGGACATTGGTTACGCCTCTTTTGGAATATTATGTTTAATTCTGGTCTCCTTATCGGAAGGATGTTGTGAAACTTGAAAGGGTTCAGGAAGGATCTACAAGGATGTTGCCAGGGTTAGAGGATTTGAGCTACAGGGAGAGGTTGAATAGGCTGGTGCTGTTTTCCCTGGAGTGTCAGAGGCTGAGGGGTGACCTTATAGAGATTTTTAAAATCATGAGGGGCATGGATAGGATGAATAGACAAAGTCTTTTCCCTGAGGTTGGGGAGTCCAGAACTAGAGGGCATAGGTTTAGGGTGGGAGGGGAAAGATATAAAAGAGACATAAGGGGCAACTTCTTCACATAGAGGGTGGGATTGCAACATTTAAAAGGCATTTGGATGGGTATGTGAGTCGGAAGGATTTGGAGGGATATGGGCCGGGTGCTGGCAGGTGGGACTAGATTGGGTTGGGATTATTGGTCCGCATGGACGAGTTGGACTGAAGGGTCTGTTTCCATGCTATATATGTCTGTGACTCTGTGACTCTAATAGAAATTTTGTTCATTGCATTATCCTGCTTTAGACTATGCAATTTCGCACAGAGGATTACACCATATTTCCTCCATGTTCTGTACATCAGCTGTTGACTACCTTAAGCAACTGGGTCAGTATGGAAGCTGATGTTGGTCACAACAATAACACGGATTTTGTAGTACTAATGATCGTGATAATATTGGTGCTGACCATCATTGCTCCACTGAAACTAATACTACTTTTGAAGTTTGACCATGTAGCGTTCAATGTGGAAATCCAAAAGTTTCTCTATGTTTTTATATTACTTCATGCAATCTGCAATCTATTAGAAATTACTAAACTTATGAGAGCATCCCCTATTACATTGCAATATTGTGGTTAAAAACCACTATATAACTACACCTTACTAATGAGCAGTAACTAGGTAAATAAATGGTGGATATAGCCATACTAGATGAAAAACTTCTCTGTACTTAGAATATTTGTTTTTCCATTTTGATTATAAATTTCACATTTTCAGCAGAATGATTAATTGAGTAAATACAAAGCTTCACTTGCAGCTGATATATTTGATCCATGTCTTTTTCCGTTCTGATACGGTGTTGCTTGGCCAGCTCATCAGGCAATAGCAGGCACATGGCAGTTAGGATCTCTGAAGAGTTGATGGTGTGCTGTGTTTATTCTGATGGGCCAGACAGGAAACTTCACTAGTGGTGTGCTCTACAATACAATTCACAGAAGAGTGTGTGATTCTCTTGGCCATGGAGATGATGGTGCCCATCACTTTGTAGATGTAGATGCATTAACTCCTTTTTTGACCTGCTCAGTCTCTTGTTGGCCAAGGTTTCTTGGCATTGTTATTGGGAGCTGTTCACTCGTCCTCAGCCACTTTGAACTCCATTCCAGAAATAGAAATTACATTAATCAAACATTTTATCATCCACCCAAAGCATTATCATGTGCACTGGATAATCCACGTCATGTGCTCAAGCTCAATTATGATATTTCACCTTCTGCTTTAATCATGTATATTTATCATCGTAATAGGAACTCTGACCTAGCAGGAAGAACGTGTAGTAATTTTGACTATTCATTTTGACCATTCCTCAATGCCAGAAAATAATGATGTGAAAGAGATTCTGGCAGCCTTACTTTTAAATACAAGTGGACATAATATTCTTTCGAGTTATTGCTTCAGAATAATGGAATATAACTCCTATTAGTATCATCTACAGAAAATAACTCATTGCCTAAACACAAACTTCTGCGTTTTTCATTAATATTTAAAATTCTTTAAACTTCTGACTGTATTTCGGTCCATTATATAGTCCCCAAAAACAGTAAAACAACTGTACAATGTACTAAGGTATGATAGGTTACTCATTTACCATATGCAGAAAAAATGTTCGTATTAACACTAGAGAGGTCATTGCCTCAAGGCATTGGTGCTCAGCAGCTCTGCAGTTGATTCTTAGAGCCTGTAGCAGCAGCATGGCCACCTCAATTATTTTACAGTTGCCTGCAGCAGTATTATAATGACACAGAACTTCGATACTGGGCATGGACCATAATCATCATCTAGAGTGGATGGTGAAAATCAGTATAACAGAAATTAGAATTAATAGGAGATTTTTTTTTTGTTCAACCATTATCTATCAATCATTTTCACTACAACGCTTTTAATGGCAGTTGGAACCCATGAGGCTAAAAATCAGCTTGTGCAGATTTTTGGACAGGAGTTGCAATGGTTAAAATATACAACACGCCTTTTCAATAAAACATATATTTAAATTAAAAAAAAATACAACAAGCCTGAACCCATGCAAATCAAGATAGCAACCATGAAGGTTTCATGCTACAATCATACAGATGAAGATACATTGGCACTTACAGTTAGCACACTACTTCGAGTCCTCCAAGCTGCCTATGGTCTCTGTACATAGCAGGGACCCCTGACAGTCCTGTTTTCTGATCATATGGTAGAGCCTGCCTACTTTCTTAAATGCAAGCTGTATCTTAAAGGCAACATGCACAAGCAATATTGCTGCAATATAAATTATTGCAAATTAAACAGTGGGGTAGACAGAGGTATACACAATGATAGATGTAGCACTGGAAGCATTAGAGATAAGCAGGAGGTGAGAAACTCAGGGATTGCATCTTCACAGAATAACTCCAACTAATCACATCCACAGATTTTTTGTACTGTTCAATTCATGATCCCTATATTTATCCAGGAGCATTCTGTGACAATTGGGTCTCACAGCTAACATGCAGAAACTCCACCACACCCATACATACTTAACAATGTCACCAACCTTGCACCCACCTCTCATTGCATTCACATTACCCCCACTCATGCTTCCTTGATGGGATGGTATACAGAATATCTCTGATGGGCATGCACACTGAGTGCATTGGCCAACCTACCAGATTGTCACTGTCAAAGTGCGTGGACTAAGCTGACCACTGCTTGACAGAGGGTATCACTCAGAAGTTGCCCTATTTGCAGCCTCTATTCCTACTTTCTCTTTGTTGTGTTATACTCCCAGAGGCATTGCCTCTGCTAGTCCCATGTATCACAGTCTTGGTGTGGAAAGTGCTTCTGGCCTCTTCTATAATAAAGCAGCAACTCACTGCTAAATCCAGGAACTCACCAAAATACCTTGCAAAGTGCTGTAGAAAATCTCCAGATAGTTTGCAATAGAAAAAAAAAACTAAATCAGCATGGGCTGAATTTTCCCATTTGCGGTGACAGTGTGGTGGCAAGTGAGTTTCATGACATCCAGTCTGCCATGGTCCAGGGTATGGAGGGATATTTTAGACAATAGACAATAGGTGCAGGAGTAGGCCATTCTACCCTTCGAGCCTGCACAGCCATTCAATGTGATCATGGCTGATCATCCTTAATCAGTATCCTGTTCCTGCCTTATCTCCATAACCCTTGATTCCACTATCCTTGATCGTATCATCTGCAAATTTACTGACCTACCCTTCGACTTCCTCTTCCAAGTCATTAATAAAAATTACAAACAGCAGAGGACCCAGAACTGATCCCTGTGGAACTCCACTTGGAAATGGGCTCCAGGCTGAATATTTACCATCTACCACCACTCTCTGACTTCGACCGGTTAGCCAGTTTTCTGGCCAAATTTCCCTCTGTCCCATGCCTCCTGACTTTCCGCATGAGCCTGCCATGGGGAACCTTATCAAATGCCTTACTAAAATCCATGTACACTACATCCACTGCTCTACCCTCATCCACATGCTTGGTCACCTCCTCAAAGAATTCAATAAGACTTGTAAGGCAAAACCTACCCTCACAAATCCATGCTGGCTGTCCCTAATCAAGCAGTGTCTTTCCAGATACTCTCAAATCCTATCCCTCAGTACCTTTTCCATTACTTTGCCTACCACCGAAGTAAGACTAACTGGCCTGTAATTATCGGGGTTATCTCTATTCCCTTTTTTGAACAGGGGCATAACATTCGCCACTCTCCAATCCCCTAGTACCACCCCCGTTGACAGTGAAGACGAAAAGATCATTGCCGATGGCTCTGCAATTTCCTCTCTTGCTTCCCACATAATCCTAGGATATATCCCGTCAGGCCCGGGGGACTTGTCTA
>NC_057722.1:35442071-35541952 GCF_004010195.1 Chiloscyllium plagiosum | reverse complement strand
ATTGAACTTTGGCCAGCTCCTCCCTCATAGCTCCATAGATCCCTTTTATTCAACTGAAATATTGTCACTTCCGATTGTACCCTCTCCCTCTCAAATTGCAGATTGAAGCTTATTGTATTATGGTCACTACTTCCCAATGGCTCCTTCACTTCGAGGTCCCTGACCAATTCTGGTTCGTTGCACAATACCAGATCCAGAGTTGCCTTCCCCTGGTAGGCTCCAGCACCAGCTTTCTAAGATCCATCTCGGAGGCACTCCACAAAGTCTCTTTCTTGAGGTCCAATACCATCCTGATTCTCCCAGTCTACCTGCATGTTGAGATCCCCCATAACAACTGTAGTAACATCTTTGCGACAGGCCAATTTCAGCTCCTGATTTAGCTTAAATCCAACATCCAGACTACTGTTTGGGGGCCTGTAGATAACTCCCAAGAGGGTCTTTTTACCCTGAGAATTTCTCAGCTCTATCCACACTGACTCTACATCCCCTGATTCTAGGTCCCCCCGCGCAAGGGACTGAATATCATCCCTTACCAACAAGGCCACCCCATCCCCTCTGCCCGTCAGTCTGTTCTTACGAAAGCACATGTAGCCTTGAATATTTATTTCCCAGGCCCTGTCCACTTGAACTCATGTCTCAGTTATCCCCACAATATCGTATCTGCCAATTTCCAAAAGAGCCTCAAGCTCATCCATCTTATTTCTAATGCTTCGTGTATTCATGTATAGTATTTTTAATTTGTTACTGCCCTCATCCTTCCCATTAGTGGGCGGCACGGTGGCACAGTGGTTATCACTGCTGCCTCACAGCGCCAGAGATCCAGGTTCAATTCCTGCCTCATGCGACTGATTGTGTGGAGTTTGTACGTTCTCCCCGTGTCTGCGTGGGTTTCCTCCGGGTGCTCTGGTTTCCTCCCACAGTCCAAAGATGTGCAGGTCAGGTGAATTGGCCATGCTAAATTGCCCGTAGTGTTAGGTAAGAGGTAAATGTAGGGGTATGGGTGGGTTGCGCTTCGGCGGGGTGGTGTAGACTTGTTGGGCCAAAGGGCCTGTTTCCACACTGTAAGTAATCTAATCTAATCAACTCCTATTTCACTCAACATTACAGCATGATCCCTTTTTGAGGTTTCTGCCTCATTGATACAGTTGTCTTTCTTGACTTCCCTTGTTCTAACTTTCCCTTCAATTTCCTTCTTAAACATCCAGTTTGTCCCCTCCCCCCTGCTACTTAGTTTAAACGTAGCTGTGTTGCAGTAGCAAACCTGCCTGCCAGAATGCTGGTCCCTAACCTATTAACGTGCAAACCATCTCTCTTGTATAATTGTGCTTACCACAAAACATACCCCAGTGATTCAAGAATTTAAATCCTTGCTTCCTGCACCAGTTCCCCAGCCACACGTTCAAGTCCATTATCTCCCTGTTTCTGGCCTCACCAGCCCGAGGAACTGGAAGCAAACTATTAAGGTGCAAACCCTCTCTCTTATATAATTTATGCTTACCACAAAACATACCCCAGTGATTCAAGAATTTAAATCCTTGCTTCCTGCACCAGTTCCCCAGCCACATGTTCAAGTCCATTATCTCCCTGTTTCTGGCCTCACCAGCCCGAGGAACTGGAAGCAAACCGGAGATAATCAACTTGGACGTCCTGCTTTTCAGCCTTCTTCCTAGTTCTCCAAAGTCCCGCTGTAGTATGTTCCTCCTCTTCTTCCCAACATCATTTGTGCCAACATGTACCACCACCTCTGGCTCGTCACCTTGAGGATTTCCTGCACTCTGTCTGTGATGTCTTTAACCCTGGCACCAGGAAGGCAACACACCATCCTTAAGTCCTGCCTGCTGCCACAAAAACTCCGATCAGTTCCTCTCACTATGGAGTCCCCTATTACCACGACTCTGTGCGCTGTCCGACTCTTCCGCTCTGTCTCTGCGCCAACCTTTGATTGACAAACCTGGCCGCCTCGCGGACTAGCAGTGTCATCTATCTCTACTGTTTCCAAAAGATTCAACTTGTTCCTGACAGGTACTTCCCCCGGGGTCTCTTGCACCTGTCTCCCCTCTGCCTTTCTCATTGTCTGCTCTCTTCTTGGATGATTGGTGTAGTAACCTCGCTGAAGGTCTTGTCCAGAAAGATGTCATTCTCCCGGGTGAGCCTGAGGTCCTCGAGTTCTTTCATCAGTGCTGCAATATGCTCTGTCAGTAGCTGAACATGCACACACTTTCCACACTTATATGAGCCAGACACACCAGAGTTCGTTGACCTCCCACACCAAGCACATAGCACACTGAACCAGCAGTCATGTCTTCACCCTCTTCAACTGTGGCGTAATCATTTCACTGAACCTCCTTGTCAAAGACTCCTGAGCTAAAGCCTCACTCTTCAATCTGCAGGAACTTCCTGGACCCTCTTTTTGGGGCAAGTCTGTGGACTTTTAATTTAGGTTAGAGGAGGAGGGTGGGAGGGAGGCCCTACTTTGTAGGACTTGGGGTCTAGAACACACCCACTCAAATAACAATCACTTACCTTCCCCACCAGCTTTGCGCTCTGCCTTCACTTCCGCCCAGCTCCCGCTGCTCTCTGCTGCAAATTTCACACAATCTTCTGCTTTTCACCTTATTTATTGTTTTGATCCTAGCTGTTGGCTGCAGTTCTTGGGGAACTGCATGGGCAGAAGATGGATTTACTCACCATTGAGGAGATTTTCCAATTTTCTAATGCTGTGGGTGTGAAAGAAAGGCCTAGCAGCTCACCACTTCAGAAAGGGCAAGCCAGCAGCTGGCCAGAAATGATGTCTCAAAAGGGAAGGAAAGCTTGCTTCCAACTTTCAGGACATGGGTCTAGGATGTGCTGGAGGGTGGAGTGGTGAAAATTGCAGCCCATTTCCCTGCTGTCTGCCGAAAGAGAGCTATTAACAGACCCAGCCAGCCTAGACCCAGATAGCTGTGAAAGTTGACATCCAACTGTATAGGAAGAAGGTTAATATTCTTCCGCGCTCTGCAAGAGCAAGTTCAAGCATCTTCTCTCTCTCTTACCTCAAAGTCACTAAGGTAGCACTGACTCTAACTCCACCATTGCATACATATCTCACAAATAATCAGAGATTACAACTCTAGCTATTGTGTGCATCATTTCCACTTAGCAGATTACAAATTAGTGACTGTTACTTCCTTCTGCACATCCTACTCACTCACTGAGCACCTCTCCACATTTCTTGCATGGTAACTAACTGTTCTTGCATCCACTTCCACCGCACACAGTTCTTCCCTTTGTTGCATTGCAAGAGAAACTGGCCCATAACTGGGTTGAGGGACTAAAGACAAAGACGGGTGGTTGTGGATGTGAGGCTCTTTGCAAGGGTAGAGTAATAGATCTAGCCAGAGAAAAACAGGGCTGTCATGTTGGAATAGGGAGAGTTCCAATGCAACCAATTCACTAAGCTTCATAGTGCTGTGCCATATTGCTCTCTATTACTACCAGTGTTCACCAGTCCTCAAATGCATAGCTTTTATGCATCTTCCGCAGCTACTTCCTTCTATTTGCATGCAATAGTAGTGATTATCAGTAAACTGCCCACAAAAAGGTCGTGCAATAGACCTTGATCTGCACTTCAATCTCTGAAGGGAAACCAGGAAATCCTCAGAGGATGCACTGACAAATCTTTCAGCCACACCTTTCACCAGCTCAGAGCCTTTCACCTGGCTGACTAATCTCTCTAGATTAAACACAGGACCACAGTCTGGTGCGGACATCACACACACATCTCCATCACTGGTTGAAGTAGAAATGCTCCATGTATTTGGACTACAGAGGACTGCTGGAGATCGGATACCTAACCATGTAGAAGATAATTCCATATTCATGGTCATTAATGGCTTGAAAACCTGCAGAGACTGCCACAAGAAAGTTAGTCAGTTGTTTTGCCAGAGGCAGTCACTAAGGTGGAATGAAGGATGAGAAGAGTACAGTGTGTTATTGGCACTGTACTGGCTCCAGCATGGGGATACCTGGTTTTCTCAAGGAACAGGTCGGCATGGGTCTGGCAGAATACAAAGTAGCTGCTGAATATATGCATACAGACTCCTTGGCACAGTGACTCAGAGGTTGGCACTGCTGCCTCACAGCGCCAGGGACCTGGGTTTGATTCCAGCCTTGGGCGACTGTCTGTGTGGAGTTTAGATATTCTCCCTGTATCTGTGTGGGTTTCCTCCGGGAGCTCCGATTTCCTCCCACAGTCCAAAGATGTGCAGGTTAGGTGAATTGGCCATGTTAAATTGTCCATAGTGTTCAGGGATGTGTAGGTTAAGTGCGTTAGTTAGTGGAAATGTAGGGGAATGGGTCTGAATGGATTACTCTTCAGGGGGTCAGTGTGGACTTGTTGGGCTGAATGACCTGTTTCCACCTGGAGGGACTCTGAGATGCACTCCATCACTTTAGCCATGGGTGATCAGCATCAATGTCAAGACCACAAGGAGACAAAGGATATGGACTTCACTCCTTTTGCCTCTTCCTGTCAGAGACTGAGTGGTTCAGCGTGCACCACAGGAAGAGGATGGACAGACAGAGCCCCCATACATTTCTTCACTGTACACTCCAGATGTCTCCAGTCCCTCTATCTCATCCGTCTGTGATTCTAAAACATATAGCTGTTCAAACCGAAGAATGGGAACCTGTCAGTAGGCACTTGTCCTCTCGGCACTAGGGGATGACAAAGTCAACAGGGCTAACCACTGAACAGCGTGCTTCCACCACAGATTTTATTCTTTCAGGGATGTGAGTTTCTCTGGCTAGGCCAACATTTGCTGTCCATCAGGAGTTGTCTCAAAGAAGATGATGGGGAGCTGCCTTGTTGTTGTCTAGCTGGTGGACCTCGTTCCAGTCACTACATCACAGGTCATTGGTTTGGAAGGTGCTGTCCAAAGAGACTTGGTGAATTTCTGCTGCCCATCTTGTAGATGGAACACACTATTGCTGCTGTGAGATGGTAGTGGAAGAGGTGAACTTGGATGTAGTGCCAATCGTGTAGGTACATATCCTGTATGGTATCAAGCTTCTTGAATGTTGTTGGAGCTGTACTTATCTGGGCAAGTGTTGAGTGATCCATCACATTCCTGACTTGGGCCTTGTAGATAATGAACATGATTTGGAATGATGGGAGGTGAGTTACTCACTGCAGGGTTCCTAATCTACTCTTCAAGTCACTGTATTTAAATGGCGAGTACAGTTCATTTTCTGGTCAATGGTAACCTTATGCCCAAAACATCGACTCTCCTGCTTCTCAATGTTGTCTAACCTGTTGTGCCTTTCCAGTGCCACACCTTTCAACTCTGATCTCCAGCATCTGCAGTTCTCACTTTCTCTCAGTAACAGTAACCTCCAAGATGTTGATAGTGGGAATTCAGTGATGATAGCACTATTGAATGGCAAGGGATGATAGTTAGATTCACTCTTATTCTAGGTAGTCATTCATGCCACACAAATAGCAGCAATGTTAGTCGTTACTTGTTATGCCAAATGTAGATATAGTCCAGGTCCTATTACATTTGAACATGAACTGCTTTAGCATCTGAAGAGTTGTGCATATCCCTGAAAACAATGCAATCATCAACAAACATCCCCTTCTGACCTTATGATGGAGGGAAGGTCACTGATGAAGTATTTGAAGATAGTTGGGTCTAGGAACTACCTTCAAACCTCCCATAGAGATGTCTTGGAGCTGAAATGACTGACCTCCAACGACCACAACCATCTCCCTTTGTTCCACGTTATGATCCTAATCAGTGGAGAGTTTTTCCTTCAATTTTTATTGACTCCAATTTTGGTCAGTCTCCTTGATGCCACACTCAATCAAATGTGGACATGATATCAAGGGCAGTCATTCTCACCACTGAAATTGAACTCTTTTGAGCCAAGGCTGTAATGAGATCAGGAGTTGAGTGTTGATGACACCTTCCATCACTTTACTGATGATCGCGATTAGTAGGGCAGGAATTGACTGAGTTGGATTCGTCCTGATTCCTGTGTACAGAACATACCTGGGCATTTTCCCACATTGTCAGGTAGATGCCTTGATTGTAGCTGTACAAGAGCAACTTGGCTAGGGGTGCAGCATGTTCTAGAGCATGTTCTCAGTATAATTGCTGGAATATTGTTAGGGCTAATACCCTTTGCAGCATTTCTTTATTCTCTTGTGGGACAAGGGCATTGCTGGCTAGGCCAGCATTTATTACCATTCCAAGTTCCCCTTGAGAAGGGAGTGATGAACTACCTACTTGAGCCCTGCAGTCTGTGCTGCAGGTAGACCCAGGACACAGTAGGAGAAAGTGAGGACTGCAGATGCTGGAGATCAGAGCTGAAAATGTGTTGCTGGAAAGGCACAGTAGGTCAGGCAGCATCCAAGGAGCAGGAGAATCGATGTTTCGGGCATGAGTCCTGAAGATAGTTCCTGAAGAACGTTCCTGAAGAAGGGCTCATGCCCGAAACGTCGATTCTCCTGCTCCTTGGATGCTGCCTGACCTGCTGCGCCTTTCCAGCAACACATTTTCAGCCCAGGACGCATTAGGGATGAGTTCTAACCCAGATTTTGACCCAGTGACACTGAAGGAATGGCTATTCATTTCCAGGTCAGGGTGGTGTGAGTGGCTTGCACTCTGGAACATTGAAAAGTTGCCATTGATCAAAGGATGAAAAGAAAGTTCCTTAGGATTCCTGTCAAGCTGATGACTATAATGATGGACTTCCCTGTGCAACACTCAAGTATGATATCCTGATAGATGCCTTGAGCTACATAACCACCGTATCATAGGATATGAGGACTTGTAAGGTGTTAATGCTTTATTTTAAAATGGGATTACGTGAAGATATCAAGCATACAATTGGATTGACAACAAGTATGTATTGAGCAACAGAAAAGGTCAAGATACTAAAATAACAAGCTCTGTAAATAGGTCAAGATCCAATGTCCTTTGTGCAAGGCAGGGGATGGTTGAAAGATTAGCAACAGAATCTGAAATAGTTAAACAAAGTTGTCATTAGGTTGTCTCTGGTCTTCCAGCCTCTGATTAATTGTTCTGTCATGTTGCCTTGGACTGCCCTCCCGGTTCAGTGAGTTCTTCACCAGCCTCATCTTCACCCTCAGAAGATTGTCTTCATTCCCCTATTTTGACTGCATTCAGAGCATAGTCTTGCAAGTTCCTGCCAGAGTGATCCATCAAAATGTCACCTTAAAGAGGCACTTGTGGCCTTGAACAAAGCATGAGCAGCATTGTACCCTTGTTCTGTGTCAGCCTGAGGGGATGTAAAGGTTTCATCAGCCGTCTTTCCCAGCAGCCTCTTGAATAACCTGATGACCTTGGAAGATGAAAGGAAGCATTGAGTCCTTTCATGAGGAAGTCATGACAGCTCTCAGAATATCTGACATGGATCTCCAGAATTTTGCACTGACGGCCAAATATAATTTGGCAATTTCAGTTTTTCACCTGGTGGCAACTATTTTGTTTCCATACATTGCTATCTCATTAAAAACCCCACTTGCCCTCTTTAACATGCCATTTTCATTTTCCTCTCCCTGCGAAGAAACCAGACAGCATAAATCCCTGCCATGTAAATCAGAGTGGA
Source organism: Chiloscyllium plagiosum (assembly GCF_004010195.1). NCBI lineage: Eukaryota > Metazoa > Chordata > Chondrichthyes > Orectolobiformes > Hemiscylliidae > Chiloscyllium > Chiloscyllium plagiosum. The sequence goes on along the minus strand of NC_057722.1, from coordinate 35,534,338 downwards.
TACTTGGTGGCTGCAGCTGAATAAACTGCATCATCTGAGCATGCTCTTTACCATCAAGCTTCTTGACCCCACGTACATAAAACTTGGTATCAGCAAACCACCTCCTCATCATAAACAAAGACAGAATGTTGGAGAAACACAGCGTCTGTGAAGAGAGAAATGGAGTTAACATTTTGAGTGTGCTATGACTCCTCCTCTGTTTCTAGAATATTCCCTGTACTTTGCTATGCAGTAAAGATTAAAACGAATGGCTGCTCCATTCACCCTCCATGCCACTGCTGCTTACCCTTTTAAATCCAAAAAGGTGGAATCTAACTACCATCCATGATCTACTCAGTTGTACGTTTACTCGCTGAGCTGGTAGATTTGTTCACAGACGTTTTGTCACCATGCTCGGCAACATCATCAGTGAGCCTCCAATGAAACGCTGGTGTTCTGTCCCGTTTGCTATTTATGTGTCTTGGTCTGTTGTGGTGGGTGATATCACTTCCAATTTGTTTTCTGAGAGGTTGGTACATGGGGTCCAAATCAATATGTTTGTTAACAGAGTTCCAGTTTGAATACCAGGCCCCTAGGAATTCTCGTGCGTGTCTTTGTTTGGTCTGTCCCAGGATGGATGTATTGGCTTAGTTGAACTGGTGTCTCTCTTTGTCTGTGTGTATGGATACTAGTGATAGTTGGTCATGTTTTTTGGTGGCTAGTTGGTGCTCATGTATCCTGGTGACTAGTTTCCTGTGCATTTGTCCAATGTAATGTTTGTTGCAGTCCTTGCAAGGTATTTTGTATATGACGTATGTCCTGCTGGTTGTTGGTACAGGGTCCTTTAAATTAATCAGGAACTGTTTCAGTGTGGTGGTAGGTTTGTGGGCTACCATGGTGCCTACGGGTCAGAGTAGCCTGGTCATCATCTCAGAGACATCTTTCATGTATGGCAGGTTGGCTAGAGTAAAAACAAGGGCTGCAGATGCTGGAAACCAGATTCTAGATTCGGGTGGTGCTGGAAAAGCACCGCAGTTCAGGCAGCATCCGAGGAGCAGAAAAGTCGACGTTTTGGACAAAAGCCCTTCATCAGGAATAGAGGCAGATGTCTGTAGGGTGGAGAGATAAATGAGAGGAGGGTGGGGACAAACTGGTGAAGTCCACATTGATGCCCTGGGGTTGAAGTGTTCCGAGGCGGAAGATGAAGAGCTTCAGGGCAGAGGAAATGACCTGGAAGTTGCAGTGGGAGAGGGACTGGCTCGAATATCTGGGCATGTGTGTCGTCTTGTTTAGGTCTGTCGTGTAGAAATTGGTGGACTACCTTATTGGGTACCTGTTGTATAGGTGTTTTTTCTCTGCTTCTTGCAGTTCCTCGGTGCTGCAGTGTGTTGTAGCTCATTTAAATAATGTCCTGCAGCAGCTCCGAGACTCTAGCCACCCTGCCATACATGAAAGACACCTCGGAGGAAACTGCAGGATACATGAGCACCAAGAAGCCACCAAAAGACATGACCAACTGTCACTAGTATCCATAAACACAGACGAGGAGAGACACCAGTTCAATTGGGACAGGCTGAACAAGGAAAATCACGGGAATTCCTGGAGGCCTGAACTGGAACTCCATTAACAAACATATTGATTTGGACCCCATTTACCAACTTCTCAGAAGAAGAACCAGAAGTGATATCACCCATCATAACAGACCAAGATACATAAATAGAAAGCGGGACAGAACACCAGCGCTTCAATGGAGGCTCACTGATGATGTTACCTAGCATGGTGACAAAACATCTGAGAACAAACATACAAGCTCACCGAGCAAACTTACAACCTGAGCTACAAATATTCTCCAAAACTGTAAACTCAGTATTCAGTTTCAAGACTCTATCAATTAAATGGTAATAAAGCAAAAAAGAAAAGTCTTGTAAGAGATAGTGCCTATTGAGGCCACAGGGTATGCAAAATGCTTTACAGCCAATCAAGTACTTGAAATGTGTAGTCACTGTTATTAAGGAGGACACAGCAGGACATTTCAACAAATGCTGAAAAGAGCACTGTGATAATCAAGAGGTCATCTGTTTTATTAGTTGAGGGATAAATATTGACCAAGACACTTGGGAAATCTACCCTGCTTTTCTTCAAAATACATTGTGCAAGGATAATTGAATACAAATGCTCAAGGACATGAGGGCTTTGGTAGTACTCATGCTGATTATTATTAGAACATAAATATAGAACATAGAACAGTACAGGCCCTTCAGCCCTTGATGTTGTGCCGACCTTTTATGCTATTCTAAGATTGAACTAACCGATATACCCTTCATTTTACTATCATCCATATGCCTATCCAAGGGTCGGTTAAATGTCCCTAACGTATCTGACTCTATTACCATTGCTGGCAGTGCATTCCATGCGTCCACCACTCTCCGTGTAAAGAAGCAACCTCTGTCATCTCCCCTAAACCCTCCTCTAATCACATTAAAATTATAGCCCCTTGTGATAGCCATTTCTGCCCTAGGAAAAAGTCTCTGACTTTTCACTGTATCAATGCCCCTCATCATCTTGGACATCTGTCAAGTCACCTCTCATCCTTCTTCACTCTAATGAGAAAAGCCCTTACTCCCTCAACTTTGCTTCAGAAGACATGCCCTCCAGCCCAGGCAGCAACCTGGTAAATCTTCCACATCTTTCCTATAATGAGACGAGCAGAACTGAACACAATATACCAAGTTTGGTCTAATCAAGGCTCTATAGAGAGGCAGCATGACCTCACGACTCTTAAACTCAATCCCCCTGCGAATGAAAGGCAACACAACAAAAGCCTTCTTGACAAACCTGTCATGTTGGGTGGCAGCTTTGAGGGATCTATGAACATGGACTCCAAGATCCCTCTGTTCCTTCACATTGCCAAGAATCCTGCATTTAACCTTGTATTCTGTATTCAAATTCAATCTTCCAAAATGAATCACTCCACACTTTTCCAGGTTGAACTCCATCTGACACTTATTCAGTTCTTTATCCTGTAAATATCCCATTGCAACCTCCAACAGCCCTCCACACTATCCACTACTCTACCAACCTTTGTGTCATTGGTAAACTTACTAATCCACCCTTCCACTTCCTCATTCAGGTCATTTATAAAAATCACAAAGAGCAGAAGACTCAGAACAGATACCAGAACACCACTGGTCACCGAGCTCCAGGCTGAATACTGTCCATCTACTACTATCCTCTGTCTTCTATAGGCCGGCCAATTCTATATCCAGATAGCCAAGTTTCCCTGTATCCCAGGCCTCCTAACTTTTGGAATGGGCATATCATGGGGAACCTTTCAAACGCCTTGCTAGAATCCACGTACACCACATCCACCGCTCTACCTTCATCAACTTGTTTTGTCATATCCTCAAAGAACTCAATGAAGCTCGCAAGGCATGACCTGTGCTTCACAAAGCTATGCTGACTACATCTAATCAAACTATGGTTTTCCAAGTAATTATAAATCCTGTCTCTCAGAATCGTCTCCAATAATTTGTCCACCACAGATGTAAGACTGGTCTGTAATTCCCAGGATTATCCCTATTCCCTTTCCTGAACAAGGGAATAACATTTGCCACCCTCCAATCATCTGGCACTACTCCAATGGACAGTGAGGACACAAAGATCATCGTCAAAGGCACCCTAGTCTCTTCCCTTGCTTCCCATAGTAACCTTGGATATATCCCATCTGGCCCAGGCAATTTATTTATCCTTATGTTTTTCAAAATTTTCAGCACATCCTCCTACTTAACATCGACCTGTTCAAGCATATTAGCCTGTTTTACACTATCCTCACAAACAACAAGGTCCCTTGCACTAGTGAATACTGAAGCAAAGTATTCATTAAGGACCTTGCCTACCTTCACCTTCTCCAGGCACAAGGTCCCTCCACTAGCCCTGATTGGCCCTACTTTCACTCTGTCTATCCTCTTGTTCCTCACATAAGAAAAACCTCAAGGCATTCTACACTTAATTCTACCTGCTAAATCTTTATCATGCCCTCTTCTAGCTCTCCCAAGTCCATTTTTCAGTTCCTTATCGGCTGCCCTGTAACCTTCTAGTGCCCTGTATGATCCTTGCTTCCTCAAACTTAAGTAAGGTTCCTTCTTCCTCTTGACTAGATGTTCCATATCTCTTCTCACCCAAGGTTCCTTCACCCAACTATCCTTTGTCTCAGTGGGACAAACCTGTCCAGCACGATCAGCAAGTACTCCATAAATAACCTCTACATTTGTTGTGCATTTCTCTGAGAACATCTGTTCCCAATTTAGGCACCCCGGTTCCTGCCTAATAACATTGTAATTCTCCCTTCCTCAATTAAATACTTTCCTATACCATCTGCTCCTATCATTCTCCATGACTATAGTAAAGGTCAGAGAGTTGTGATCACTATCACCAAAATGCTGAGAGATCGGACACCTGGCCTGGTTCATTGCCAAGCACCAAATCCAATATGGTCTCCCCTCTTGTCAGCCTATCTACATATTGAGTCAGGAACTGCTCCTGGGCACATCTGACAAAAACTGCTCCATCCAAACTTGGAGGAGGTTACAATCAATATTAGGGAAGTCAAAGTCACCCATGACAACAACCCTGTTACTTCTGCAACCTTTCCAAAATCTGCCTCCTAATCTTCTCTTCTGTGTCTCTGTTACTATTGGGAAGAGGGTGTGGTTCTGTAGAAAACTCCTAATAAAGTGATTGCTCCTTTCCTGTTTCTCACTTCCCCTGCTCGATAACCTCCCTTTCTGCAGCTGTGATACTATCCCTGATTAGCAACGCCACTCCCCCACCTCTTTTACCTTCTCCTCTACTCCTTTTGAAATATCTAAACCCTGCCCCTGTGGTATACAAATCTCTGTGGTGGCCACAACATCACCATTCCAAGTACTGATCCATGCTGTAACTTCATCACCCTTGATCCGGATACAAATTATTATTTGTATTATTGTTATGTAAATTATTATAACATTTGCAATACCGTTTTACATAACCTTCTCCTAATACTTCCTGCTTCTCCAGTTCTCAGTGAAAAATCAAGCAAAGTGAAAACAGTTCACTATCATCAATTTCCCACCTAATGATAAACATCTAAGAGAATTATTTTGATGAAAGACTTCAAACGGGCACTAAGAATTGTTTTGCTATTAACTAATACTTGTTTGAAAGTCTGGTTTAAATATGTAATTTTGAGCCTAATTGTTGATTATGTAATTTGAACTTGCCTTACCATATTGAAATAGCCCACCTGGAGGTTCAGTGCTCAAGAACTGATGAGATGTAGTTTTGTGGAGTATTGTTTGTGACTCCACATAACCTCTTCTATTGAAGATGTGGAGAATACCAGCTGACATACAATGACCTGTTTCATGATTGTTCAGGGATCAGAGGAGAGGGCAAAATCTCAGATCCAGCAATGGAGATCCAGATGGAGAAAGTTCAGAACAGAAGGGAGGAATGTCTTTTACCCATAGTGAGAAAGGAGTTAATCATTACCTGTCCCTTCTCTTCCTTTGTCCTGCGGCAATTGTTGCTGCTCTGTGTGGGCTCATCTCCTTCTCCTACAATGAATGTAGATCGAAAGATCTTTGGCAAAATGCACATGACCAAGCATTTCATTTCTCCTGGTGACTACTATAACGTGAAGTAATACAGTATTTCCTCTTTTGAGATAAAATCTTCTGAGCATTTCCAGAATAAATATTTATAGAGTATTGGTGTAGTCCTGACAAGTCATTCCAGAAATTTTCCTGATGTATTTCCAGATATTTTTCAAATTTCTAGCAGCAAGGGCAAATTGAAAGGTGAACGTGCCTTAAATAGCACTTGTTAAAATGGACTATCAATATCCAATTTTCAACATTAATACTTGAGACTGTAATGGATTGAAAAATGCTTTTGTAACTAGCACTGCTAACCTAAAATGGCTGCTGTGATCATCTGACAAGCCCAGTGAACCAAAGTGTCTTGTACAAAGACCAGCTACCTCAGATTTATCATTTTGAATCAAGAAGCACCAAAATGCAAAATGTCAAGAAATTTGCATCTCTGTGGAATATTCAGCTTGGAAAAGACAATGGAGCTAGATCTGAAAAAAAAAGAACCATATTCCAGTGGCAACTATGAACAACAAAGGATCAAGAAAGCAACATGGACTGCTCATGAAAAGATATGGAAAGCTATTCTGTCCCTAGAGTTTCTTCATTCCTGAGGAAGCATAATAGCAGCTCAGCAATTAGGACTTGGGCTTCACCTTATGACACAAAAACACTTTTAAAGATCTGTAAACTGCAACTACCTTTATCTTCCTGTCTTCATGAGATGGCCCTCTTCCACCCACTAAACTCGTCTTTTTTGTTTGTTTTCACATTTTAGAACATAAAACATAGAATAGTACAGCAAAGTACAGGCCATTTGGTCCATGATGTTGTGCCGAGCATTTATCGTAATCTCTGATAAACCTAACCTACACACCCCTCAATTTACTGCTATCCATGTGGTTGTCCAGCATTCACTTAAATGTCCCTAATGTCTCTGACTCTACTACCACCGCTGGCAGTGCATTCCACGCACTTACTACTGTCTGCGTAAAGAACCTACCTCTGATATCTACCCTATACCTTCCTCCAATTGCCTTAAAATTATGATCCCTTGGGACAGTCATTTCTGCCCTCGGCAAAAGTCTCTACTTTATCTGTGCCTCTCATTATCTTGTACATCTCTGTCAAGTCACCGTTCTTTCTTCTTCTCTTCAGTGTGAGATGCCCGAGCTCACTCAACCTCTCTTCAAAAGGCATGCCCTCCAATCTAGACAGCATCCTGGTAAATCACCTCTGCATCCTCTCTAAAGCATCCTATAATGAGATGACCAAAACTGGACACAATATTCTAAGGCCTAACCAGGGTTTTATAAAGCTGCAGCAAAACCTCGTGACTCTTAAAGTCAATCCACCTGATAATGAAACTTTTAGGGACCTATGAACGTGGACCCCAAGATCCCACTGTTCCTCCACACTGCCAAGAATCCTGTCTTTAACCCTGTATTCAACATTCAAATTCAACCTTTCAAAATGGATCACTTCACATTTATCAAGGTTGAACTCCATCTTCCACCTCTCAGCCCATCTCTGCATCCTGTCAATGTCATGTTGTAGCCTGCAACAGCCTTGACACTATCTACAACACCACTGACCTTTGTGTCATCAGCAAGCGTACTAACCCACCCTTTCGCTTCTTCATCCAAGTCATTTATAAAAACTACAAAGAGCAGAGGCCCAAGAACAGAACCCAGAAGGACAACACCGGTCACCAAGCTCCAGGTGGTACAGTGGTTAGCACTGCTGCCTCACAGCGCCAGAGACCCGGGTTCAATTCCCGCCTCAGGCGACTGACTGTGGGGAGTTTGCACATTCTCTCCGTGTCTGTGTGGGTTTCCTGCGGGTGCTCCGGTTTCCTCCCACTATCCAAAAAAAATGTGAAGGTCACGTAAATTGGCCATGCTAAATTGCCCGTAGTGTTAGGTGCAGGGGTAAACATAGGGGAATGGGTCTGGCTGGGTGCGCTTTGGCGGGTCGATGTGGATTTGTTCGGCCGAAGGGCCTGTTTCCACACTGTAAGTAATCTAATTTCATCCACTACCACTTACTGTCTTCTATGGGCCAGCTAATTCTGTATCCAGGCAGCCAAATTTCCCTGTATCCCATACCTTCTAAATTTCTGAATTAGTCTACTGTGGAGAGCCTTATCAAATGCCTTACTAAAATCCATATACACCACATCCACTGCCTGATCTTATTTTACTTTAATAATAATCCATTCTCTTTCACTTAGCATGTTGGAATTGGCTCTACTTTATACTTGATCTGATTGACTAAAGTTCAACTGAAGTTGCATGGTAAACAGCAAAATATTCAAAATATATTCCTTGTGACTGACTGGGTGTTTTTTTTAGAGCAAAGGAAAGTCATCATTCCTCACCCTCTCGTAAGACACAAAGGCCTCAGCAACAATCATTTTTTACTGCCATTCAGCTGGTCATTGTTATAAGAGGGGAGCAAATTTTATGCTAGTAGATAATGAGATAGTTAGTCACTTAATGATCCTCTAGTCAACTGTTCCTTGTGCTTACTTTAACTCTAGTACCAAAGTGTTATGTTGGGCTAAACAAGTGCTAAACCAAAGTTGCAGTTTAAGATCCCATCATAGTAACATTGGAGGCTCTTTAACATAAAAAAAAATACTGGACCAAACTGCTCAGGAAATTTACTCCCACGAGGAATTCACCTTCAATTCTCTGTTGACTATTCCACCCTGACTTTAGCTTAGATAAACATTTTTCTACTTCCTCTTTAAAAAAAAAAGTTATATTTATAAACTGATTTGTTCAGCAGTGCCAAAACCTCAGAGTCAGCAATACACAAGAAAGTGCGTTAAGTCTGTGGAGGATTAAGTGATGGTACATGAAGATTCTTGGCAGCACAGGTGAAAATTTTAAAAATGGGCTAGTGAGTTACATGCCCATTACCAGAAAGTCTGTTCATAATTTTAAAAAGTTACACATATTTTTTTCTCATGAAGAAAACAGGATATTGCTGTCTACCTTAATAAACACTACTTGCCCACCCAAATAAACAACAATTCGCCAGTTTAATAAAAGCCAATTCCTACCCTATAAACAGTGATTAGCTCTTCTGTCATGATGGGAATTGGCTTTATTATACAGCCAATGTCCATCCTAACAAATTTACTCCTGCCCACCTTAATAAACAGCTAATTCCCACCCTAATAAACAGTTATTGCTCACCCTAATAAACAGTTATTGCTCACCCTAATACCAGCTACTGTCCCCTTGAATAAACAGCTGCTGTCCACATGAATTAGCAACTGAAATCAGTTCTATAAATAGCACTGTGTTCAGGTCACTTGTTCTGCAATATTGGTAAGAAAATAGAAGAGAATGAGATTTTACACAGCACAAAATTTATGAACTACTGTATATAAACTTGTTGTTTTGCTGCCTCATGAATTCAAAAATCTTTTAAAACCAACTGATATGCATAAGAATAAAGAAATAGAAGCTGGAGTAGGCCATTCAGCCTCTCAAACCTGGTCTGCCCTAGACCTCCACGCAGCTTATATGTTGGCTCCACAAAGCTGGATTTTTGAAATATCAAGGCTTTGATGGCTATGACCTCTTCAAATCCTGTCAGTGATTCACCCCTCCCACTCTCAGGGCAGAACATTCCAAACATTCACCACCCTTTTAGGGGAAAAAAGTCTCGTGCATCTCATTTTAAATGAGAGTTTCCTTAGGCTGTCACTTTGCCCCTAGTTCAAGATTCTTCCATGAATAGAGGCATCATCTCAACATTTACCCTGTCAAGTCCCCTCAGAATCTTGTAAGTTTCAGTAAAATTATCCCTCATTCTCCTAAAATCTCTTCAGTTGTTCTTGATAAATCAACCCATTCATCTCAGGAATCAGCCTAATATGTCTATTTTCAATTGCCTCCAATGTCTGTATATCCTTTCTTAAATACAGGCACCAAATCTGTATACAACTACGAACCTGCAGTCCAACGTCTCTTTTTTTTCAGCAACACTCCCTAGGACCTTACCATTAAATGTATAAGTCCAGCCTGATTTACCTTTCCAAAATACAGAACTTCACATTTATCTAAACTTTATGTGCCACTCTTTGGTCCATTGGTTCATCTGATCAAAATCCCGTTTTTACTCTGAGGTAATCGTCTTCGCTATCCACTACACTTCCAATTCTGGTGTCGTCTGCAAACTTATTAACCATACCTCCTAGTTCACATCCAAATCATTTATATAAATGATGAAAAGCAGTGGACCCAGCACCAATCCTTGTGGCACACTGCTGATCATAGACCTCCAGTCTGAAAAGCAACCCTCCAACACCAGCCTCTGTCTTCTACCTTCGAGCCAGTTTTGAATCCAATTAGCTGGTTTTCCCTGTAGTCCATGTGATCTAACCTTGCTAACTAGTCTACCATAACGAACCTTGTTGAATGCTTTACTAAAGTCCAGGTAGATCACATCCACTGCTCTGCCTTCATCAATCCTTTGTTATTTCAAAACACTTAATTAAGTTTGTGAGACATGATTTCCAGGCACAAAGCCACATTGACTATCCCTAATCAATCCTTGCCTTTCCAAATACATGTAAATCCTGTCCCTCAGGATTCCCTCCAACTATTTGCCCACCACCAATGTCAGGCTCACCCAGTCTTTAGTTCCCTGGCTTTTCCTTCCCACTCTTCTTAAATAGTGGCACCACTTTAGTCAACCTCCAGTTTTCTGACACTTCTCCTGTGGCTATCGTTGGTACAAATACATCCATTGAATTTAGGACTGAAGAGAAAAATTAACAGGAAAAGCATATGACTTTAAAATAGTAGGGTCAGTCTTCAAAGAAACAACATGAAGTATAAACAAATTCATGATTTAGTTGTGTTAGAAGCTATTCATTTTCACATTTTTCAGACATCTGTAGATGGGGAATACCTTAAGACTGTAATCATGCTTTGTGTTAATTTTGTCCAGTTCACTATTGCATTCTCACATCACGAAATGCAAGTGGCTTAGTATTAGCATATTCGTTCATGGAACACACATGCATGAAGATCAGACAGCAAGGTATGGCCCGTTAGCCATCCAATAATGAATAGGTTTATTTGTATGTCTTGGCTCAATGATGGCACTCACCTCTCTGAGACAGTATCCCATCAAAAGAATGTTCACTCCAGAACTTTGGCTCTTAATTGAGCCTGACATTGTTGTATGGTTATGCCAACTCACTACGTTGTATGAGGTGCTGCTCATGATGAAGTTTGCTGCTACCATCCAATTTACATGTAGGAATTTGTAAGGCCTCCTTAGTGTAGTGTAGTTAAAAAAACACTTCCTGTAGGACTAGTGTACTCTCTTGTAGCTAACAAGAGATTGCTTATTGCATGTTAGCAACTAGATACAAATCATATTGATACTTTATGATTGACATTATTAAAGGGACTTTGAAAAGACCAGATGTTCGGTCTCACTCCTTCAAGATACATATGAACATTCAAAAATATGAATTAGGCATTAGAGGAGGCTATTCAGCCTCTCAAGTTTTCTCTTTAATAAGACCAAAGCTGTGATTGCAACCTCCAATTCACATTTCTACTAATGGCTAATAACCTTTCAAATCTTTAATTAAAAAGAATCCATCGATCTTTGCCTTAAAAATATTCAAGGACTCTGCTTCTATCATCTTTCCAGACTTTTTACGGAGTCCCAAAGTCTCACAGCACACTGAGAGAAAAAGAATCTGTTCTTTCTTTTAAATGGATGACACCTGTTTTTTAAACCTCTATTTTAAATTCCTCTATAAGAGAAAAGATCTGCTCGACATTACCCCATAAAATCACCCTCGGGATCTGAAATGTTTCAATCAAGTCACATCTTACTCTTCTAAATTTCAACAGAACCAAGCCCAGCTTATTCAATCTTTCATAGAACATAGAGCATTACAGCGCAGTGTAGGCCCTTCAGCCCTCAATGTTGTGCCAACCTGAAGCCCATCTAATCTAAACTATACATATATCATATGATCTTCCCTCCATACCAGGCAACATCCTAGTAATTCTCCTCTGAACCCTTTCCAAAACTTTCGCATCCTTCCTAAAATGCATTGACCAGAACTGTACGCAATACTCCAAGTACGGCCACACTTGTACAGTTTTGTACAGCTGCAGCATGACTTTGTGGTTCTGTAACTCAATCCCTCTACTAATAAAAGCTAACACACTGTATGCCTTCTTAACAACCTTTCAACCTGGGTGGTAACTTTCATGGATCTATGTACATGGACACCGAGATCTCTCTGCTTACCTGCACTACCAAGAATCTTACCATTAGCCCAGTACTCTGCAATCCTGTTGCTCCTTCCAAAGTGAACCACCTCATACTTTTCCACATTGAACTCAATTTACCACCTTTCAGCCCAGCTCTGCAGCTTATCTATGTCCCTCTGTAACCTACAACATTCTTCTGCACTATCCACAACTCTACTGACCTTAGAGTCATCTGTAAATTACTAACTCATTCTTATACAACCTCATCCAGGTCATTTATAAAAATTACAAACAGCAGTGGACCCAAAACAGATCCTTGTGGTACACCACTAGTAACTGAACTCCAGGATGAACCTTTCCCATCAACCACCACACTGTCTTCTTTCAACTAGCCAATCTCTGATCCAAACCACTAAAATCATCCTCCGTCCCATGCCTCCGTATTTTGTGAAATAGCCTCTGTGTTTTCTGCAAGGGCTTTTGCCTGAAACATCGATTTTCCTGCTCCTCAGATAGTGCCTGACCTACTCTGCATATCCAGCACCACACTCTTGTCTCTAATCTCCAGCATCTGCAGTACTCACTTTCACTCAATCCTATCTAGTCTAGTAGCCTGTATCTCCGTATTCTCCTCGACAACATTGTGTTTTTCTTGTGTGAATACAGACAACAAATATTCATTTAGGGATTCCCCTATCTCCTCTGACTCCACACAAAAATTCCCACTACTATCCTTAATTGGCCCTAATCTTACTCTAGTCATAGAAGACCTTAGGGTTTTCCTTGATCCTATCCGCCGACTTCTCATGTCCCGTCCTAACTCGTCTTATGTCTCTCTTTAGGTCTTTCCTGGCTAACTTGTAACTCTCAAGCACCCGAACTGAGCCTTCACATCTCATTCTAACATAAGCTTTTTCTTCCTCTTGACAAGAGATTCAACTTCCTTAGTAAACCATGGCACCCACGCTTGACAACTTCCTCCTTGTCTGATAGGTACATACTTATCAAGGACCGCAGTAGCTGTTCCTTGAATAAGCTCCTGATTTTAATTGTGCCCATCCTCTGCAGTTTCTTTCCTCATCCTATGCATCCCAAATCTTGCCTAATTGCATCGTAATTCCCTTTCTCCCAGCTATAAATCTTGCCCTGCAGTATATACCTATCCCTTTCTATCGCTAAAATAATCATAACTGAATTATAGTCACTATCACCAAAGTGCTCACCAACTTCCAAATATAACACCTCGCGGTGTTACTCAGTACCAAATCCAATGTGTCCTCAGCCCTTATTGGCTTGTTTACATACTGTGTCAGCAAAACCTCCTGCACACATTGGACAAATGTTGACCCATCTAAAGTGCTTGAACTAATGTATTTCCAGTCAATATTTGGTAAGTTAAAGCCCCATAACAACTACCCTGTCACTCTCACTCCTATCAAGAATCATCTTTATCATCCTTTCCTCTGCATCTCTGGAACTTACAGAGGCCTATAGAAAACGCCCAACAGGCATTTCCTGTTTCTAACCTCAGCCCATACTACCTCAGTAGACAAGTCCTCAAACATCCTTTCTGCAACCATAATACTGTCCTTGACTAACAATGTCAACCCCCCCCCCCCCCACCCTCTACCTTTTACCATCTTCTCTGTTCTTACTGAAACATCTAAATCCCAGAATTTGCAGCAACCATTCCTGACCCTGCTCCACCCATGTCTCCAAAGTGGCCACAACATCAAAATCCCAGGTACCAACCAATGCTGCAAGTTCACCCACCTTATTCTGGATGCTCCTCCTTTCCTCAATTGATAGCTCATCCATTCCAGACATTAATCCAGTAAACATTCTTTGAACTCCCTTCAGTGTGTAATACTTCCTAAATAAAAGGTTAGCAATGCTTTGCACAATATTCCAGATACAATCTCACCAATTCACTGTATGATTGAAGCATAATTTTTTCTATTTTTGTACTCCATTTCCCCTCTCAATAAATAGTGACATTCTCTTAACCTTCTCATACTAATCATTTATGATTATGCATGAATACTCAGATCCCTCTGTATCTCAGTGTTCTGCAATCAATCACTACTTTGATCAATTGCTTCTTTTTTTTATTCTTCCTGCCAATGGACAGTTTTCTACTTTCACTACAATATACTCCATTTGACATATCTTATCCCATTTACTTAGCCTAGGTCAATCTGTTTTGTAATTTCTTTGTGTCCTTTTCACAATCCACTTTTCTACCTCTGTCATCAGCAATTTTAGTAACCACACGTTTCCTTCCTTTCATATAAGTCATTTGTAAAATTGTAAACAATTCAGGTCCCAGCACTGATCCCTGTAGCACACCACTTGTTACATCTTACCATGAGAGATCCTGAGCTGTTTTGCTACACAACCATTTGATGTCATCGTAAGTGAGTAGTCCATTCCAGACACCTACAGATCCATCTACAATAGACATCTCGATGCTGCAAGGTTATAAGTGCCATATTTTGGATAAGTCATTAATCTGAACCTTCATCCAGGACAATGTAACAGATTCAGTGCCTGTCTACAAAAACAAAAAGAGAATTTTTCTATGCCCTTTTCAGCATAAATCCTTTGAGCAGCAACCCAAAAAACAGACTGACAGGTCCTCAATCCCATTTGTATTTGACCTTTCCAAATGAACACTGACTGCTTTCTTCATCCATAAAACAACAATGATGTTTCAAAAATGATTTATTGCCCATGAAATGTGTTTAGAATATTCTGAGTGTGTGAAAGGTGTGGTACAGATTAAAGTTCTTCTCTACCAACATTTCGTAATGTTCCATGAATAATGAACACATTGATAAGATACCTGATGATTCTGGAACTGTGACCAAGGATGCATTAGTGCCTTTTAGATAAGGGTAGAAGAAATGAGAGAAAATCTGGGCACATGGCTGTATCTGTGTTGTGCTGTGGTCCTTCTGTCATACAGATCATTTTCTGGAGTTTGCCTTGTGGCATTCTTTGGCAATTCTATGGCCATACAGTCAATTACATTGCACTTTTTATTTTTGATTGAACTTTTTTTTAACAAATGTATATGTTGGAAATTTTAACAAATGTAAATTATTAATAAATGCCAATAGGGGAAGTGATGGCCTAGTAATATTATTGCAAGACTATTAATCCAGAAACTCAACTAATGTTCTGGGAATCTGGGATTGAATCCCACCATAGCAGATGATGTAATGTGAATTCAATAATTTAAAGAAAATATTTGGAATTAAGATTTGAGGGAAGATTATGAAGCTATTGCCGATTATCAGGAAAAATCCATTTGGCTGAGGAAATCTGGCATCCTCACCTGGTCGGGCCTACATGTGACTCCAGATCCACAGCAATGTGCTTGACTTTCAACTGGAAGCCACTCAAGGGCTGTGAGGAAAGGGCACTGTTGGCCAATCAGGAACACCGACGTCCCACAAGTAAATAAAACAAGATGTGAATAAGTTCCCATAAGACATTCCATAAGTTCCCATTTCCACCATAGACGTGGGGAGGATGAACTCCATAACATGCAAACACACTGTCCTGCCAATATAAAGAATTTGAATTAAGCTTCCCCATTTCAGTCAGCAGTAAGGTGCAGATGATTTCCAGTGAGCAGCAATTGAAGAAAGGTGTGTCTGTTTATACTGCATGGGTATATTCACAAATGCAATGATGGCAGTGTTTCAATTGATATTTTGTGTTTTCATTAAAGTGATAGTCATTCTCTGGCTTATATACAGGAATAACGATCATGAGGTTGACTGGTTGGTGGTCAGTCATTGGAATTTTTAATGTATTGCACTGTTGTGCTTCAACTGGCATTCAATGATCTTTAGCAATGTCTTGAGGTAAAGAACAAAGAATAGTACAGCACAGGAACAGGCCCTTGCCCCACCAAGACTATACCAACACACATGCCTAATCAAAACTAAAGATCTCTTGCTTCTAAATGGTCCATATCCCTCTACTCCCTGCCTCTTCATATATCTTCAAGATGACTCTTAAACAATGCTATTGTATCCACTTCCACCACCTTCTCTGGCAGCACATTCCAGGCAAAAGCTACCCTCTGTGTAAAAAAACTTACTTCTTACGTCTGCCTTAAACTTATCCCCTTTTGCACTAAACATATATCCCACATCATTGACATTTCTACCATATGAAAGACTATCTGTTCTACCTATACCCGTCATACTTTTCTAAACTTGTATCGTGTCGCCCCCTCATCTTTGACATTCAAGTGAAAGCAAACCAAGTTTGTCCAATCTCTCCTCATAGTCAATATCCTCCAAAGCAGACAACATCCTGGTAAACCATTTCCGTACCCTCTCCAAAGCCTCCACATCCTTCTGGCAGTGTGGCGATCAGAACTGTACACACGGACTAATCTTTTTGACTTTGATCCTGACCCAAGGAAAAGATACACATTTTGGACTGCGTGTTTTGGACTTTTATTTAGATGGATATCGCTGTATGGCTGTAACCAAGTGCAAGTACAAAGATACTTGGCTTGCAAAAGCGAGAAAGAAGCAAAAAGGTAAGTTAATCTGATTCCCTATGCCAAAATTGTAAAATCATTTTGATGATTTTCCATCACTTTGTTCATTGTTAAGACAAATGAATTTGGAAGGACTTAAACAGGCCTTACTCCGAGGGAACCAGGAACTGATGAGGCACAACACTTCTGAAGTTTCAAATCTGAACTGAATTTTTCAATGTACTTCATCTGCTAATTGGTTGCGGCTGAGAAATTTTGTTCTTTCACGAAATATGGTTGTTGTTGTTAAGGCCGGCATTTATTGTGATCCCTCATCGTCCTTGAGGAAATGGTGCTTGGTCATTGATTGGAATAGCTGCAAACCATGTGGTGCAGGTATACCCATACTGCAGTTAACCCAAGTGTACCAGTCAATACATCAACTGGTTCCAATAAGTTTTGAATAGTCACAGTTAAAGGAAATTGGGCCATTGAGGATACTAACTGGGTACCAGGTTCTCCTGGAGAATTTTGAAGGGTTACTAGTTAAACTAAAATATAGAACCTCTAATGGTTAACATTGTTAGGGTTACTAACTGAGCCAGTGGCAAACTGGCATAGGAGAAATAATGGTGTTAAATCCTGGCTTAAAGATTAACACTGCAGGAACGGGTTACAATTCTTAAGACACCGGCATCTGTGCAGGGATAGAAAGGAGTGGCTTCAGTCAGACAGGCTTTATTTGATCCATACTGCTTTCAGTGTCCTGGCAAATCAAATAACTGGGTCTGTAGAAAGAACTTTAAACTAATTAGATGGTGAAAGCATAGGCTTGCAGGGAAAAAGGAGAGGCTGGTACTGCACAGCAACTATTTTAACAATTAAACCCAGGGTGAAACAGAGGAGGACAGAGCATATAAACAGAAAGCAACAAATTGAGACAAAAAGGGATCAAAAACTAAAAAGGCAACACCTAAATGGCTCTTTATGTGAATGTTTACAGTAGTTAGTACTGTATAAATGAATTAATGGCATAAATAACAGTGAACAAGTATTATCTTATGGCTATCATGGAGACATTATTACAAGGAGATTGAAGCAGGGATCTAAATGTTCAGGGTTATGTATCATTTTGAAAGGACAGGCATGAAGGGAAGGGTGCTGGGGGTAGCTTTGTTAGTACGAAATTCTTAGTATTTTAGCAAGAAATAATCTTGGGTCAGAAAATATAGAATTCATCTGGATGGATGTAAGGAATAGCAAAGAGAAGATCATACTAATAAGCATTGTCTATAGACCCCCTAACAGTAGCTGTGCTATAGGACAAAGAATATATCAAAGAATGTAAAACAGATGCTTGACTTTCATCTTTATGTTGACTTAAGAGATAAAATTGATAGAGATAGCCAGGAAGAATTCAAAATATATTTGAGATGGTTTTCGCAAACAATGTGTGGATTCAACTAGGTATAGGTGACTTTGGATTTGTCAATGTGTAATGAAGCAGGTTAATAAATGATTTTAGAATAAAAGATCCTCGAGGACCACAACAAAGTAGAATTTAGCATTCAGTTTAAGAGTGAGAAAATTGGTTTGGAAAGAACTGTGCTAAACTTAAAAAAGAGTAATTTCAAAGAAATGGAGGCAGAGTTAGCTGCTGTGGATTAGGGAAGGAATTCAGCAGAAAAAATGGTTGATAAACATAGGCAGACATCTAAAAAAAGAGTCCTTGACTCAGCAAAGATATATTCTAAAGAGAAAGAAGAATTCCAGATAAATTAACTATAGTTAGCCAGGGAAGTTAAAGATAGTATCTAATTGAAAGAAAACATATAATGTAGCAAAGATTTGTGGTAAATCAGTAGATAGGGAATGTGTTTTAAAAGTCAATTAAAAAATCCAAAAAACGAGTAAGAAAATAATCTATGAGGCCAAACTAGCTAGTAACGTAAAAAAGAAGCCACCAAAAATGTGCAGGTCAGGGTGAATTGGCCATGCTAAATTGCCCATTGTGTTCAGAGATGTGTAGGTTAGGTGCATTAGTCAGCGAAAATGTAGGGTTATAGAGTAAGGGAATGGGTCTAGATGGGATACTCTTTGAAGGGTCGGTGTAGACTTGTTGGGCCAAATGGCCTGTTTCCACACTGTAGGGATTCTATGAATATTCCAAATGTGGCCCAACTAAAGTTCTGTAGAGCTGCAACATATAAGGTAATTCTAATTTTCAATGGACCTGCACAGACTGCTGCCTGTTTAACTTACTCTTGAGCTGAAATTGTCATGGGACATAACTGCATATCTTATTAATATTCTCAGTACATCCCAGGGCCTTTATTCTCATATAATTCAAACTAATGTAGATAAAAACAAATTGTTTTAATTTGACTGCACCTATAAATCTCGAAGCCTCAATTTCAAAATGCAAAATCAAACAAGCCTTAAATGGAGATCAAGATTGGACGAAATAGTTTTGTGGTGAGTTTATTAACATTTACAATAATTCCTTTCAAAAAAAGGAAAAAATCTTGTCAGAAACAAAATCAAAATCTATGGTGATTAAACAAAAACAAAAATTGCTGGAAAAGCTCAGCAGGTTTGGCAGCATCTGTGAAGCAAAATCAGAGTTAACATTTTGAGTCCAGTGATCTTCCTATGGACTCAAATGATCAAATACTGTTGGAGCGACAATGGCTGTGAATTTCCTTGGATTCCTCTGTCTCTGACATTGTAATTCCATCGGAAATGTGGCTCAGAATCAGAGTTATGTCACTCCCTGCTGAGGTTATGGTGGTGGAGTAGGAGCAACTCGAAGGAAAGTCCCAGGCAGTGGCTCACATGATGCTAGGTCAGAGGAAGAATGTTATATGCACAAGGCAGCAGGTCAGATTTGAAAGTGGATAAATATTCATGGGTTTTGTTCAATTAATATTGTCACTTGTGGTGAATAAGATATGACCTCACCTTTGGAATATTAAATAATTGAAACTAATCTATTAAAGTGTATGTGACTTTTTTCTAACTTGATGCTTTATGCCTTTTGGTCGTCTATTTGTGCTGTTGGTGGAATACTTATGAAGGCCATTCTTTTGGGCACAACTAAGGTTCCCTTTATTTCAAAATGTTTGTGTGGATGACTCACCTCAAAATCAATTCCAATTCAGAATCTCTTAGTTTGTACTGATTCAAATATCACAAGATCAACATGAGTTAAGTGCCTTTTCAACATAAAGTCCTGGGGTAAACTTGTTCTGTAGTACTGAGTTCTAGTGCTACATAATGTTGACTCTGTTGTATTTCTTTATAAACTTTAGAACTTCATAATGTCAAACATTTATCCATAAACTTTGCTGAATTGAGTTGAGTTCCATTTATCAGACACGTGAGTATCAACAGCTACTTGCATTCAGATAATACCATGTCAGCTTTTACAGAAAAGTAATTTAAAACTGAAAAAAAATCAATAGAACTTCCACAAAATTGATACCAGATGAACACCTAAACCTCTGGGAATATTCTTATTTTATAGAAAGATACCTTTTAGAAGTCCAAACATTTTGATTCTTTATTAATCTGTTGTATATGAGCAGCTTTTTTAAAAATGTAATTACTCTAGATTGGATTCTTCTTTGATTTAATTTCTGAGCATGTATATATTTCAAGAAGCGGGCATAGAGTGAGCAGGGACCAATTTGCTTATCTGAAATCAAAATACGGCAGTTGCTGAAATTTCATAATACTACTCTGTTACACATTGAGTAGGCTATTATGCATTACCAGACCAAAAAGAACATGCTCCTGAATATCTCTAGGCTGAATTTTACAGAGTATGGGAAGTCCCAGTGTTGGGCTGAGAGCAGAAGGCAACCCTACTTTGGCTGCCACTTGCAAAATGTTACTGAACAATCAAAACCTGCATGTCACTCATGTCAAATCAAGATTGAAACCTCATTGCATCAATTTGAAAATCAACTACATAATAAGAACTGAAACCGAAATAGATGGCTCGTAAAGGGGAGGAATAAGTACTTTGTTTGCAAAGGGAGTGGAAGGTAGCACTGGAATATGAGCCCCTATGATAGGCCATTGAAATCATCATTAATCAAGTGATTGAAGAATGCTAGCTGTACGTCTTCTATTAACCGTTAATCTGGAAGTCACCATTCTTTAACCGATCAAATTCCCACTTATAATATTGAGGAGTATACTGTGCATGCTAAATGTCACCTTCTGATCCATGAGCTCAACGAAACAAGGCACACCATCACAGTTCCATCTTTTCAAATGGCCAAGGCACGAAGTCTTAAGGATTTGAGGCCTCTACATGACAATTGCTATATTTTATGATAAATACCAGTGAGCCTGTCACCACTTAACTACTGAGGTGGAATGGAGAGGTGGGCATTTGCGAGGTTGGGTAGTTCCTCACAGCAGCCTCATCTCAACTGCAAATGGAAAAGTTGTTGGGCAACCTTACCTGAATAAATATCACAGAACTCTAAATTCTTTAATAACCCAATACATTAGTTCTGTTCAATACTACCATCTGAGAAGGCATGATGTGCAACTTCAGTGTGAAGGATATCAGGGCACACTAACACTCTATAATCTGTTTCAACTTTCTCACAAGTGTCCATCTGCTGAGCACAGAATAGCCACTGATAATCCAGTTGTTCAATGGCAATTCCAAGTCTAAGAAAGAATAGACCCAGAAGGCAGCAGAGGAGAGGTTGTGCAAGCACAGGAAGCACTGTAGGCACTACTGGATGACAATCAGCTTCCAGAGGGTGAAGGAGTAGGACAACGTCCCCTCACAAAGAAGCTGCTGAGTTCATGGTATATAACTGGCCTATAGCTATCCGCAAATGATCCCGATACAATATCAAAGGAGATTAGGAATGTCCTGACCCATTGTGAACCCACTATCTAACATCTATGACAGCTATTGGACAAGTACTTGTACTGAATAGGACATGGTGGCAATCACATCCTGCCAGCCCACAAGGTTAGAGCTGCCTTTCATTTCTTTCCCAGCAAATCAGATCATTGAGCACATGGAGACCTCTATATCATCTCACAACCCTCACATCACTGAAGGATTGTTTGGCAGAATACAATTACATTCTGCCATTACACTGTCAGTCAAATTTTTTTCACCTTGCTTGCTTACCCTGGGCACTGGGTGCTATCAGTTGTATCCATGTATCTTTCAGTATGCCTATCATGAGCCAGCATTGCTCAAGAACAGAAAAGGTTTGCATTCCCTTAATATTCAACTGACTTCTGATCATGTCAGCTGGAATTTAGAGGGCTGTCCGAGATTTGCAGGGAGCTGTCATGATGTGTGCACATTGGAGCATTTACAGGTACCAGCCTCTTTCTAAAGCCATCAGCCAATACATGGATGGTTGATGGGATACAAAGGCTAACATCTTCAAATCTGATGCCTTTATGAATTCTTCAGACTGCCTCAGAGCAAAGGTACAATTCTGCTCACGCTCAATCGTGACCATTGTAGAGCAGACTCTAGATCTCCTTAAGATGAGGTTCCTATACCTGGAATGGTTAAATTGTCCAGTTAGGAACAATCAGAGTGGTGTGCCAGAATCTGAGTCACCAAAGAGGGGATGTGTTTGGATGAGGAGAAATTACAGGAGTGAATGGAATCCTCCGAGGATGAAGAATCTTGAACTCATAGAATCCCTATAGCAGGTCATTTGGCCCATCTGAAGAGCATCCCACTCTGACCCACCCTCTCACCTTATACCCATACCCTGCAGTTCCCATGGTTAATCCACCTAGCCTGTGCATTCTTGGACACCTTGGGCAATTTAGCATGGCCAATCCACCTAGCCTGTGCCTCTTTGGACTGTGGGTTGAAACCTGAGCACCCCAGGGAAACCCACACAGACATGGAGAGAATGTGCAAGCTTCACACAGACAGTTACCCGAGGGTGGAATCAAACCCAGTTCCCCAGTGCTGTGAAGCAGCAGTGCAAACCACTGAGCCACTGCGTTGCTCATATGGCCTTTGAGAGGGTTCAAAGAGATGGAAACAGATCTGTGGTCAGGACAGAGCTCAAGAGGCCAGAAATAGCCCATCGGTATGTAATTCCAGACTGACTAAACAGAGCGGAGACTTTCAATATGCTAGTTGTAATATGAGTTGCTCAGCTGTCATACAACTGGCTGCTGGGTGTCTACCACGTTTTTAGTGGCTTGAGTTATTGTTCTTGTTCTTTGCTGTATTGGATAAAAACTTCAGTTGTTGTTTCAAATATAGATCTGATATACTCACCTTGTGAAAGGTAAAGTGACAGCACAATATTTTTCCCTCGAGCAATGTTGGTGATTAAGCAGTCGTGAAACAGTGAGCAATTCCATTAGTTTGTTCTGGTCCATGTCAATGCTAACATAGTTCATGTGCCTAAGACATGTGAATAATTTCAGGGAGTGTTCCTTATAAGTGATTGTGAATCCCCATCCCTTCAGTGCTTCATATTATAATGAGATTGCCCTGGTCTCTTGCTATTCCTCAGCATCTGATCACGCTCAGATGGCAATTTGGACAACTGCTCACCGAAGATCATTACTGAGTAACAATGACCACGTGAGTTGATCATTGGCCATCTCACTGATTATAATGCTACAAAGTTTGTTTGAGGAGGGTATGTGTAGGACAAACACTTGCCTTGTGAAACAGGTGGAAGCATCACAGATACTCCATCTCTCAAAGTGAGTGTGAGAGGCAAATTAGGAGAGAATAGCCAACGTTTGGATGTTTACAACATAGCACATCCTTTTACTGATACTCCACATCTTTCCAATACTTTATCACAGATTAGTACAATGAGTGCAAGAAGACTACAGCAAATGTGAAAATAGTGTAAATGAATATATTTTACAAAAATGACATGTTTGCCAATTGGTTGAACACCTGTGCCGCTGATATGGCTTGATAAACCTGAGCAGTTGAACCCTGGCAGTTTTCAGGTTAGGTGTCCCGGGCCTGTTTAGCGTTCTCTGCCAGATGCAGGCTCACTCTCCTTGACCTGAACTGTTACAGACGTTGACATCACAGACCTGGAGATATGGAGGGACAAGGCACCTCTAGACTGTCCTGAGAAGAAGCTTTACTCCTCCTGACGATATCTGATGGAACCACTTGGGTTGAAGGGGCACTAGAAGTGAGTTGAGATCCCTTGTCTCCCTTGTTGCCCTGCCCTTGATACCATCCTGTGTAAGGCTTGGATCTGCAAGGTGACCACTACTCGCTTTCCGGGGAGACAGCCATAAGTTCACAGAGTGCTAGAGTTAGAATGAGTAACGGCCCAGTGCATTTGTTGCAACAAAGCAGGGACGGTGCCAGTTACCCTTCCAGGGTATAAGAAATCATTGATCTTGTTTCTGGCACCATTGGCTGTCGCTTTTGTGGAGGCCAGTGGAATGGAACCTGCTGTGATTCTGTGCCTGGGCTAGATGGGCTGATGACTGGCCTCCTGATGCAGTCAATCATGAAACGGACTGATCTCCTCTCAGTGATCCTGTCTAGCATTTTCAGGCCAGTCTCTACAATACGTGAAACCATTTGGCTTTCTTTGGAGCCCATTGTTCAGGTTAACCACCACAGGGTGAGAGGTAAATCCTGGCTTGAAGTGCCTGTACTGAGGCCCATCTGCCCTCTCAATATGTTGTCTGGGTCTTCAAACCCAGAATATCCCACCAGCGGTGAGAATTTCTGACTTAGTTGCCACAGTCCAAAGATGTCCAAATAGACAAGGTCTTTTCCCGGGGGTGGGGGAGTCCAGAGCTAGAGGGAATAGGTTTAGGTTGAGAAAGTAAAGATATAAAAGGGGCCTAAGGGGCAACTTTTTCACACAAAGAGTAGTGCATGTATTGAATGAGCTGCCAGAGGAAGTGGTGGAGGCTGATACAATTACAGCATTTAAAAGGCATCTGGATGGTTTTATGATTAGGAAGGGTTTGGGGGTTGTAGGCCAAGTGCTGGCAAATGGGACAAGATTAGGTTAGGTTATCTGGTTGGCATGGATGAGTTGGACAAAAGAGTCTATTTCCATGCTGTACATCTCTATGACTCTGTGACTCCATGTGCAGGTTAGGTGAATTGGCCATGCTAAATTGCCCATAGTGTTCAGGGATGTGCAGGCTAGGTGGGTTGGCCTTGGAAAATGCAGAGATAGAGTGGGGGTGGGAGTCTAGGTGGGATGCATATGTGACATCTACTCCCTATAATAGTTGATGATCTACAATGAGAGCTGAAATGAAAACAAAATGATTAGAAATAGTTAAGGATGATTAAAAAACATGTGATATAAATGTTCAGGAAGAGTTTTTCGAAGATTAGGCTCCAGGTGGCAGCCAGTAATGACTGACTAATGGGATGTACAGAGATATGGAGACCATTAGTGTCTGAGGCCACAGCCAAAAGCCGCAAGAGTTTGAAGAGGGAGTTTGTACAGTTAACGTTGGCTATGAAGATGGGAAGAAGCAAGAGCAAAGAGAAATTTAAAAAGAAACATTACAGTTTAGTAATGTTCTCACTAACAGGTTGTTTTCATTGAATACATTTTAAAAATATACTGATAACCTGTTAGCTCATTTCATTTACATCGCCTCCAAGTAACATATCGTTTGACAATATATTTCTGTCTTTTCTTTCTTTCTAGGAACCTGGGTGACATTTGGAGGTCAGATTTCAGATGAGGTAGGAAGAGTTTTATTCATTTAAGAATGTGACAAAGTGATATTTGAGGGGAAAATCATATCACATTTGAAACTAACATTTCTAAAAGAATTATAATTTAAGACAGGCTTGTATCTGTTGTGAAATGTGAAATTCCAAGTTAATGTTTCCCCTGGGTTCTGGAAGGGATCTTCCCTTTATCTGTAAATATTGAACAGAGGCAAGTACTTTGAGAGGTGGTATAGAAACAACTTCTGTGAAGGAGGACCAGGAAATTTAATGGACTGGGAGTTAGAGGCTGAAGGTGAAAATTTTAAAAAAGAATTCCTTGATCACCTACAGAACTATAAGTGTTCTCACTAGCCAGAGTTTCTGCAGAAACTAATCCAGGTTTAAGGAAGAGCAATCCCAGGAACATGTCCATCTCTTCTAGATATCTGGGGAATTAGTGGAACGTGGTTCATGGAGTGAAGGGTTCCTGGTTTTCCTCCCAATCTTTCAGAAATTTTGCAACTTTTCCCACACCAGGTATTTCCACCTTTTATTATTTTTATTATTCAGAAGCATGAGATGAAAAACATATTTAAATGATGTGTTATACTCATATAGATACAAAGTATTTTTATCCCCATTTTCCCCTCATATCCTTTGGATGCCCAGAGTTGGGAACTAGTCATTATAGGGTTAATGTATATAGTTTTAGCAAAACATCTTCATTTTTGTACTCTCACTTTATTTATAGAGTCCTTTGGAAATTTAAGCTTCAGTCTGATACATTTCGTGCTTCGGTATAATACATTTTACAATCGTACTTCGTCAGGCAATTAAACAAAACTTAATTCATCGTACCATGCAGCCAACTCTGCTTCTTTGAACCTGGCCCATGACAATATCTAAACTGCATCAAAGATATTAGTTTTGTAAACAACAAAAAAAGCACAGCAATAAATATTTTGAATTTAATCACACTTTCAAATATCTAGCATGGAGCATATAATTGGAGAGCAAAATAATGCAAACGGGGGGAATCTGAAATATAAACAGCAAATGCTGTAAATATTCTGCACATCTGGCAGCATCAGTGGAGAGAGAAAATCAGTCAATATTTCAGGTCCACATCTGCAGTAGTTCTGATGAAAGGTCACTGAAACTGCCTCAGAACATAGAACTGAACAGCACAGTACAGGCCCTTCGGCCCTCGATATTGTGCTGATCTTTTATCCTACTCCAAGATCAAACTAACCTACATACCCTTCATTTTACTATCATCCATGTGCCTATCCAAGAGTTGCTTAAACATCCTTAATGTATCTGACTCTGTTACCACTGCTGGCAGTGCATTCCACGCACCCACCACTCTCTGTGTAAAGAACCGACCTCTGACATCTCCCCTAAACCTTTCTCTAATCACCTTAAAATTATGCCCCCATGTGATAGCCATTCCCGCCCTGGGAAAAGGTCTCTGGCTATCCATTCTATCTATGCTTCTCATCACCTTGTACACTCCTATCAAGTATCTCTCATCCTTCTTTGCTCCATTGAGAAAAACCGTAGCTCCTTCAACTTTGCTTCATAAGACATGTCCTCCGGTCCAAGGCAGCATTCTGGTAAATCTCCTCTGCACCCTCTTAAAGCTTTCACATCCTTTCTACAATGCGGTGAGCAGAACTGAATACAATATTCCAAGTGTAGTCTGACCAGGACTTTATAGAGCTGCAGCATAACCTCATGGCTCTTAAACCCAATGCCCCTGCTAATGAAAGTCAATACACCATATGCCTTCTTAACAACCCTATCAACTTGGGTGGCAACTCTGAGGGGTCTATTGATGTGGACTCCAAGATCTCACTGTTCCTCCACAATGCCAAGAACTCTGTCTTTAATCCGTAATCTGCATTCAAATTTGACCTTCCAAAATGAATCACTTCACACTTTTCCTGGTTGAACTCCATCTGCCACTTCGCAGCCTAGCTCTGCATCCTGTCAATGTTCTGTTGCAACTTCCAACAGCCCTCCACAGTATCCACTACTCTACCAACCGTCATGTCATCGTCAAACTTACTAATCCACCCTTCCACTTCCTTATCCAAGTCATTTATAAAAATCACAAAGAACAGAGGTCTCAGAACAGATCCCTGCAGAATACCACTGGTCACAGAGCTCCAGGCTGAATACTTTCCTTCTACCATGACCCTCTGTCTTCTATGGGTGAGCCAATTCTGTATTCAGACAGCCAAATTTCCCCATATCCTGTACGTCCTTACTTTCTGAATAAGCCTACCATGGGGAACCTTTTCAAACACCTTGCTAAAATCTATGTACACCACATCCAGTATGCTACATGGTGTTGTGACATCCTCAAAGAATTCAATAAGACTTGTGAGGCATGACCTGCCCCTCACAAAGCCATGCTGACTATCTCTAATTAAACTATACTTTTCTAAGTAAGCATAAATTCTGTCTCACAGAACCCTCTCCAATAATTTGCCCACCACCAACATAAAACTGACTCATCTGTAATTCCCAGGATTATCCCTATTCCCTTTCTTGAACAAGGGAATAACATATGCCACCCTCAAATGATCTGGTACTGCTCCAGTGGACAGTGAGGACGCAAAGATCATTGCCAAAGACACAGTAACTTTTTCGCTCGCTTCCCAGAGTAACCTTGGGTATATCCCGTCTGGCCCAGGGGACTTATCTATCCTCATGTGTTTCAAAATTTCCAGCACATCCCCTTCCTTAATATTAACATGTTTGAGCATATCAGCCTGTTTCATGCTGTCCTCACAAACAACAAGGTCCCTCTCACTAGTGAACATCGAAGCAAAGAATTCATTAAGGACATCCTCTACCACCTCCTACTCCAGGCACAAGATTCCTCCACTATCCGTGATTGGATCTACCCCTACTCTGGCCATCCTCTTGTTCCTGACATAACTGTAGAATACCTTAGGGTTTTCCTTAATTCTACCTGTCAAGGCTTTTTCATGCCCCCTTCTAGCTCTCATAAGTCCATTCCTCAGTTTCTTCCTGGCTACCATGTAACCCTCTAGAGTCCTGTCTAATCCTTGCTTCCTCACCTTACGTTAGCTTCCTTCTTCCTCTTGACTAGATGTTCCACATCTCTTGTCATCCCAGGTTCCTTCAGCCTAACATCCCTTCCTTGCCTCAGTGGGACAAGCCTATCCAGACCTGCAGCAAGTGCTCCCTAACCAACCTCCACATTTCTGTCGTGCATTCCCCTGAGAATATTTGCTCCTAATTTATGCTCCACAGTTCCTCTCTAATAGCTTTATAACTCCCCCTCCCCCAATTAAATATACTTTCCCATACCATCTGCTCCTATCCATCTCTGTGAGCATTTGCTGAGCATTCCCATTGTTTCAATTGAAGCAAAATAATCCCTTTACCAACCCAACAAACAATCAGACTTTTTTGAGCCTCTTATTCTCCTTTTGCAAGATACCCATTTGCATCTGCCTGACTTCTGATTTGGCACAATTTCAAAAAAATGTTAAGGAAACATAACCAGCATGCTGAGCATAAAAAAAAGTGTCAAAGCAATTTATTGGTAATGTTTAAATAAAATGAGTAATTCATAAAAAATTGTCATTAAAAAGGAACAAGCCAAAATCTGTTTTGGCTTCTTGCTGAAGATGCAGAGGTAGAAGTAAAGACAGACGAGGTCCCACATCCTGGTTACCAGGGAGGGGACTGGGGCCAAGCAAAGGAGTCAGGTTGAATTTGCTTTTGCCCTGGTGGCACACATTCCAAGCTGGCCTCTGCAGTAGGAAGCAAGTTGACTTTCAGCCTGGCTCTTCCTCCTATGCTGGCTAATTTCATGGATAGAGGCAAAGGTTGTAGGGAGGGCTCCATGACTCTTTCTCTCACATGCTCTCATTGAAACACTCAATCTTTCACACATACCCTCTCAGTCACTCTCATACTCATTTTCTTACTCTCCCTCTCATTAATTCTCTCACTCTTTAACATTACACCTTTGGGAGGGAAAGATTCAGTTCAGGAAGTGGGGTCCAGAAGTTGAGTGGGGACCAGAAGTTAACTGTTCGTTAAAAGGGAGATTATGGTGGGAGAAGGAGTCACCATCTAATGGCAAGCATTGATGGAAGATCCATATAAAACAGGCCATGTCACTGAGTGCACTCTCTACAGGCAACAGCTGTGGTGCACGGACACTGTCCCATTCATATTGCATTCATACCTCTAAGTACAACCAGACAATGACTGCTCAAGAGACAAAAGCCATTCCCACCAACTCATTTGTTATGGAGCAAGGAGTCATCAGACAGATCATAGAGCCACCATTACTATGCTAGAATAGGGACTGGGATTTTATTAAAAGGCTTGAAAATCAGCCCCACGCTGACTGAGGCAGACAGCAAGACCCTAGGCAGAATGTTGTCAGCAATGGCCAGTGTAGAGGCCATCACTGGGATTTTCATCCAGTTCAGGGCTGTGACCCATCCCAATCAAAGAACCAGATCCTTGGCAGCCTCAAGGCATCATCAATGTAGATTGCCACAAATGAAGCTGCATGGAGATGAAGAGGATGCTGCCAGGTTGAGGCAACTCGAAGGCAAGGTAAGTATTTTTTAACTGTCAGTGCCAGGTGGGCATGCCTTGGTAACCCTCTTGCAGCCAAGTTGGAGCTATGATTTGGAGGTGCTGGTATTGGACTGGGATGTACAAAGTTAAAAATCACACAATGTCAGGTTATAGTCCAACAGATTTACTTGGAAACCATTGCTGGCTGGTCCCCCCCATGGGCAGTGGAGTGGCACAGTCATAAAGGTGAACCATGGCCTTCGGTAAAATACCTGTGAGATGTAAAGTTAATTTGTTAATTAGCTGTTAGCCTCTCAGCAGGCAACCACAAAGCCGACTTCCCCAACTTTGAGTGTGTGCCAGTATGGCCAGAAGATGTCACACTCCATTGCCAATATCTCCTGGCATCATTTTTATAAGGCTTTCTGCATCCCCACACTCCCCCCACCCACCCACCCACCCCCATCCCCACACCCCGTGTTCCCTGCCTGTAGATTGAGACTTCAGTCTCCAGATGTTGTGTCAAGATTACACCTAGTTTTGCTATCATGGAGTTGGCCTTCATTTCAGACTCGGAAGGATGGATCGAGGTCTGCATAGTGCCCGAGCTGAGCCACTTTGGGACTAGATTCCTCCATACTTCCCTACCAAGTCTGTCAATGCACTCACTGTGCCTGTATACATGCTCATTAGCTGTGGATGCACCCAACAAAGTGCTCGTCTTTGGTGGTACTCTGTGACTCCACCCTCTGGTGACTCACAAACTATCCTTACCTCCAGCCTGCTTGTCGCTCACTCGTATGCAATGACTTGTGCCCTGCAAATTGCAACCCTATAATAGTTTTGCAACTTTGTAGAGTGCCACTATTCTGTGTCTGTGAGTTTCAGATTAAATGACACTGTTTCTTCAAGAGATATGTGGTGTCTTTCCTTCTTGGCTAGCCAGGTGGCATTTCTTCAGTATCTGAAAACAAAAATTCAAAAGTGAAGGAAGGAATGGTCGAATGAAAAGTAAAGCAAGAGATCCAGGGACCAAAACATCTGCAATTTGTTAGGCATTCCAGAGAGCAGGATTAGAGTGCATGCTACATTGGCAAGTAGTATAGACAATTTTATAAACACCACCTGGTTATTCTCTATGATGTGGGATATCACAAACCCTGTCATTGTCAGTTCCATGATCTGGACCACAGTCTCTTTGGTTAGGTTCAGGGAATGAAGGTTTGCCTGCCATCCACTTATTATCTTGTGATGAAAAGTATAATGTAAACTTAGTATTTTAGAACTTGGATTCAATTGTAGAGGAAACATGGATTTTGTTTCCAGTTCTATAAGGGTGACTGTGTCTTACATAGAAAGGGTCAGCATGTTATTTGAAACAGTGAACTAAATTCAGTATATTATTTAAATTAAATGACTTGATCAGTTACTTGGGCAGTTAACTGCTGAATGTTTAGAAAGTTGCGTTTATGATCTACAGTGAAACAGATGGCCAGGGCCAGTTCCAGTTTAAGGTCAGAAGAAAAGTACAGGTTTTTTTAAAATTTAAGTCTTACAGATGCTTCTAGGCTGTGTGAGATTAGTTGGGATAAATATCCTGGCTGTGAGAGTTCAAAGGAAACATTTACTTGGAAACATTGCCAGATCACCTGAGCTGAAAAGAAATCCATGAGGAGCACTGGAAAGAGTTAGTGAGTTAGCCTGTATTTAAATGTATCTGTGTGAGACAGAGAGAATTGAATTTAGTGACTGTGTGGGACATCGAGTAAGGAATGTTAAAATGAAGTTAACTCCTGGAGGTGAGTGTTAGCAAAGTATATTTCTGGGATAAAGGTTGAATCTTCATTTTTTTTCTGCTTTTAAAATAATGTTATCTTGATATGTAGCTTCTTTTTCTTTTATTTAATAAAAGTATGGTCATTTAATATAGTATATTGACAGTCTCCTTCAAACATGCTCAGTGGCTCACTACCATAGTAACCAAATTACAAAAATAAAACGAAAGATCTTTCAAGACAGATGTCCATCTGGGATCTAACTTGTGCAGTTTTGTGATCAATTTGGTATCATAACACTCTGCTAGTGCCTTCGATATTAGCTTGTCATCGATCACTTTTCTAGGTTTTATCAGGACAGGTTGAAAGCGAGCATGGAACACCACTACATTTATCAGGAAGCAATAGGCATAAGTACTGCTTTAACCCTGAAATCTCATTTCACAATCAAGGCTTCTATTTCCCATTCTGTTAGCAACACACAGTGGAAGATGAAAAATGAAGAATGGAAAACATGGATATAAGGCAGACTAATCAGATCATTCATGCTGCAAAGTTCAGCTCTCTTTTATGTTTTATATTTACAGGTGGCTGAGCAGCTAATGACAATTGCCTATGAACATGGAATTAATCTCTTTGATACAGCAGAGGTGTATGCAGCTGGCAAGTAAGTGTTATTCCCTGAGTGCATAATGCTAAAGAAATGCAGCCATTGTCATTAAACTAATTGCATCAAACTCTTTCATTTGATGTTTTATAATGAAGCAGATGTTTACAACCTGGGGCAGAACTTCAAAACCTTTCTGACAGCAGAATTGTTTCACAGTTTTCCAGTTGTACAAAAACCTTTTGCATATGTTTCTGGAATTTACATCTTACTTTCAGAAGCTCATTTTCTATAAATGCAGTGTTTTAACATTTTGCACAATCTGTGCATAATTATTCAAGAAATATCCATGGCTCATTAAATCTGAACTGACTGTTTATCCCTCATCTCTCTGTGCATGAAAATGATAGAAAGCAATGATCAAAATATTATCCTATTGATAGGATCTGTGAATGAACCATTAGCTCATGAGAAGTCACAATGGCAGGTGATTCATTCCCTATCCACATTGCAAAAATAGTTCAACTTTCAAAATGATCGAGGGCTTTAGTAGGTTTCAACATGATTTACAATGAATCAAACTTTTTCAGTTTCAAGTGATTTCACTGTAACCAAGGGCTGTATTGTTCTCAGATTTCTAATGCCTGCAGACTAATCATCTATTAATCTGGATTGTTTCAGGCATTGGAAAGTGAATTTCATGCTAATAAACTATTAATCTCATGATCTGATTGTCTTGATTAGATGTTAATCTCAAATCGACTTATAAAAATTCAATTCAAATTTTAAATATATTATCTGGTTTTAAGTTGCCCAAGTCTGATCCATTCACTAGTGACAGCAGTAAATCCATGACAGAATTTGGATTAATGGCTCTTGAGTGTTGCTGAACAAAGAGACCTTGGAGTGCAGGTTCACACTTCCTTGAAAGTGGAGTCGCAGGTAGATAGAATAGTGAGGAAGGCATTTGGTATGCTTTCCTTTATTGGTTAGAATATTGAGTACAGGAGTTGGGAGGTCATGTTGTGGCTATACGGGATATTGGTTGGGCCACTGTTGGAATATTGCGTGCAATTCTGGTCTCCTTCCTATTGGAAAGATGTTGTGAAACTTGAAAGGGTTCAGAAAAGATTTACAAGGAAGACCTAAGGGACAACTTTTTCATGCAGAGGGTGGTACGTGTATGGAATGAGCTGCTAGAGAATGTGGTGGAGGCTGGTACAATTGCAACATTTAAGAGGCATTTGGATGGTATATGAATAGGAAGAGTTTGGAGGGATATGGGCTGGGTGCTGGCAGGTGAGACTAGATTGGGTTGGGATATCTGGTCGGCATGGACGGGTTGGACTGAAGGGTCTGTTTCCATGCTGTACATCTCTATGACTCTATGACTCATTGACCTTTTGTTGTTTAACAACCATCCAGGTTGCATCTTAACAGTTGTGGTAAGATAGGAAACCAGGTGTCTTGTAAACTGATAATCAGCATATCAAACCTTGAGGGTGGGGATGATCAGAATTGTTGCTGTGTTAAGATTGAGGAGTAATCATTTGTTATCATGGCCTGACAGCAAGTTGGAAGTTCCTGTGAGCCCAGGAGAAAGAACATTTGCTGAGCTAATTCCAGTGGCCCCTTTATAAAACTGATTGTTATGCCACTTTATATCTGGTGCAATTGGACCAATGTGCATGGGGTGTTGTGCTTTTGTGCAAAAAAATACAACAGGGTCCTATTTTTGAAATAAAATTCCAATTTGCGCATTTACAGAGTTTCAGGTTGGAAGCAGACTTGCCAGCCACTCATCAATGCACATCAGAATTTTATAGGTTGGGCCTTGGACATCATTCAGGCAAGCAAAATATTACCTCAGTTTTTTTAAATAGGGTTTGTTGGCTCGAGTAGACAGACAAAATTTGAAAATCACCTCTTCTGGTTCTCCACTATGAACAACATCCCAAATTGAACAAAATCCACTGAATCTCCTAAATGAAATGACCTGCTCCTAGAATGCTTAATTATCCTATTCTGGGCTATAAATTTCTATTGATCACTTAGACGTGATTACATATTTAACAGTCTGCCTATTTTGATTGTTCGTGGGTTTATAGAAGGCAATTATACTACTGAATTAATTTCCACCCACAGTCAACCTGGACTCCTTTAAACCCTGCTCACTATCTTCTTATCACCTGACTGCAAGAAATGTGTCAGGATCAGGTTCCAAGAGCTTTCTGTTATTCAAGAAGGTGGAGGTCAGGGGCAGGGGAAACCAAAGCGTGCCTTTTCAGAGAAACTAACCTGGCACAACCCAGGAAATGAGTGTTCTTTTTCGAGGGCTGTCCCTCTACTGTACAGCATGGCATAAAGGGAATCTTAATAGCTCTGGTGTCTAGGCCTGAGTTAAAATTGCTTATAAGGCCTGAGAATGCCATTGGTAGCCGATATGCATATTGAACACTGTGTGTGTGTGTGTGTGTGTGTGTGTGTGTGTGTGTGTGTGTGTGTGTGTACATTCCATCTTACCTCCGACCTATTGGGAGAACTTGGCAGAGTCAAGTTTCCATCTTTTGACATGAGGATACACATCCAACTGAGGCAATTTGTTTGCATGACATGGGAACCAAATTTTGACCATTTTCTTTCCACACTTTTAACATAGAACCCAAAATACTATAAACCAATTTGACAGAACAATAATTGATGAAGAGCTGGTATATTCAATATAATGGAAATGCTGTGATTAAATCCCTAATCCAACCATGACAGATTGAGAACTTGAATTTTATTTGAAATCTCTACAAATAAAAAGCTTGTATCAATAACATGCCAGCATGGTAATTTTAAATAGTCACAAAACAAATCCTTTTTTTAAGAGAAAGAAACCCATTGTCCTTACTTGTGATTCCAGTTCCACAGCAATGTGGTTGACTCTCAAATTGCTTAGCAACAGTCAGTCTATCAAAGTGTTACACAGCATCCTTACCTAATAGCATTGTGGGTGTATCTTCACATTGTTAATGACACTGGTTCAAGAAAAAGGCCTGTCACAGCTTCTCATGACAGCTTCAGATCATTAATAAATGTCAACCTTGCCTGAAATGCTAATACTCAAGATTTATTTTTTGAATTTATTTTATTATTGTCCTGTCAAATAGAACTTACTTTAGTGATGGAATATGTTACACTGAAAGTCTGTCTCTAAAAGTGACATTCTTCTTTAAGATTTATGAGCAGAAATAATTGGTGTACAAAGGTTAGATTGTGAACCAGTAGTGTTCATTAAAATAAAATCTACCCGTCACTGTGCACTATGCATGAATAACTAGGAAACAGGTTTATTCAATGCTGTACATTCCCCAAAATCTCTATTTAATGTAATCGCCTAGAACCTGACTGAAATATCATGTTTCCATCAAGGATGCTTTTCTCTGAATAGTATTAAACAATAAAAGCACTGTTTCAAAAAATTCCTCTTTAGTTTACTGTTAAAGGACAACTTAAACTATAGCTGTGATCTGCAACTGTCTCAACTGTACTGTAACCAGTCAACTAATAAGTTTTGGCTGTGAGATTCATACTTAGAATCCATTTCATTGGTGCCATGAGTGCCATTTTGCCGTCATAATAGTATTTGCAGCATAGACACACAATTCTAGTGCTAGCCACACCAGTTGCTGTTTTGGTAGGGAAACCAATATGTGCAGGCAGTGTCCAGCAGAACACTGCAGAGTAGGGAGGTCATGATGCCAGGACCATGATTTGATGCCAGCACTCTCATTTAGATGTTCATGCTTCACTTTGAGCCCTCATTAATCTCTACAAAAGAATATGCATTCAGCAACAGAAAGGAGGCAGCACTGACCCTATTTCAGATTAGTTGTTATTTCATTTACATTGGTTGTTGCTGTCATTGTAGAAAGATTGGTAGCTTCTACAGTAGCCATTTTGAGTCAGAGTATTTAGAAAGCAGTTCTCCCATCCAATCAGTGTGTTAGAAGTCTCTATTTTACAAAGGGTGGCCTCAACAGAATTTCACATCTGCTGTAGACATAAAGCAAGATGAAAATAGCATTGCCAATGGCCATGAAAGGGGATTGAGCCAATGAATCTTTGTACATCTGAATCTTTCTGGGATAGAACAAATGATTCTCACAACACCTTCCAGTTTACTGTTGCATTAAGGAGGTTACTGAAGCTCTTATTCCAAGAGTTCAATAAAATTCATTCTCTCTTGCCTGAAAGAAACAAATTCAATTAGTATCCAACTTCATACAGAATGCAGGTTTCTACATAATTCAGGGTACCATTGACTGCACACATGTGGCATGAGATGCTATTTCTGAGATGTAGCACAATTGAAGGGACTCCACTCCCTCAATGTCCAGCTGGTGCCCAACTAAATGCAGTATAACGTGGATAAATACCAGATATCTTGGCAGCAGTCAAATTGTCTTTATTCTGTGGAAGTCTAGTGTGCCATCTGCATTTGAGCCAAATTAGAAACCAAAGAGAGGCTACTAAGTAATAAGGACTTTCATTAACATGACTCATGACATTACTGTACAACCTACATAAACATGGACAGTTTCTACATAGGAAAAACTACACTCCAACAAAACAAAAGTGATTGAGGAGACCATTGTATTGCTTGAAGTATACTTGGCTACCTGGATTATTTAAGAAGAGCCACAAATCACACATCATGATTTGTGATGGTCTGCCAGCTGTATGATCTCACCATCATGAGGACATAGTCCATTCCATCAGGTAAACAGTTACCTGTAGAGGAGGTGCAGGAGAACCGTGAGGAAGGGTGAGGGCATTCAATACCTATTCATTTCAGGAAGGTGTGCAGTGAATGATTTGAAGGCTTTGTAGTTTATAAATATTCCTGTATGATCAATGGGTGCCTTCGTTGTCACATGTATATAGTTGATGATGTCCTGTGCACATGAAAAGCCAGTCTGAGATGCAGACCCATGCACTGGCCTGATCTATGTGGTGTCCAAATTGAAAAAGATGACATAATTGCTAGCCTTTGTGAATAAAACGTCAGTTGTTTTATACTTTGCAGGGCAGCCAATTACAAAATCTGCATATCTCTACAGCAGAGCCGATGAAAGATCCAGAAGCAAAAATGTTGAGTGTACTAGTGACTTGACAGTGTAACCATCAGGAACACTTAGCAGAGGTCTTTCTCCGGCTGGCTACAAATATCTGCCACCAGTTGTTATGACATCCTGAGCTTCCTGAGGCATTGCTGTTCCTGCATGTCGAGGAATGATACTGTCTCTTTGCATATCAAGTGAACTGGGTGTGACCTTGTGTGAGTTGCACCTCCATGCTGCTTCCCTGTTTATGTGGAGCTGCAAGCCAGTGAGCAGAATCAACACTTTTGTTGGTTGCAACCCCTGCATCTTCTGATGGTTATTCTCTGAATCCTAAAAAGCACAATAGGCACCCTGGGCACAATGAGCACCAATAATGATCTGATGGATTGGAGTTCCAAAATGGCAATCAGATCTTCAGATATCCAATGTGAAAGTGACTCTGTCAAAGCCTATAAAGTAAGCCCTAGTGCAATAACTGTGAACAAACCCTTTCTTACAGACTAGCTCTGAATATTCAGTAAATTCCCTGCCATGGCTTTTGCCCCTTCAACTACATGGGTTGTTTGCCTTCTTTTCATGAATTCTAAGTTTAAGGGCAAATCCACATGAATATTTAACTAATTAAGTGATAAGCATATCTACATTCACAACCTCTCTGTCTGGTGGAAGTTGTGCCCATACAGTCTAAATATTCTATAGTGAAATGTTGAGGTCAGCAAGTTGAAAACAATGTCCTGGTGCATTTGGATTTTTTTTTCCAATTTAACCAGCATCCAAATAATTAGGCAAATCAAAATGCTACATCCCCACACACCCCAGTCACTCTCACCCCCAAACTCCATCAGGCAGAAGATGCAGGAGCTTGAACACATGCAACAACAGGTTCAGGTACAACTTCTTCCTAATAGACTGATGAATGTACTCTCTAACTTCAAATAATGCTGATCTTGCTAATGTTGACCTTGCCTTGTGCTGTAACGTAACCAGTATGGAGAAAGTGATGACTGTAGATGCTGGAGATCAGAGTCGAGAATGTGGTGCTGGCAAAGCACAGCAGGTCAAGCAGCATCGGAGGAGCAGGAGAACCGATGTTTCGGGCATAAGCCCTTCATCAGGAATGAGGCTTGTGGGCCAAGGGACTGAGAGATAAATGGGAGTGGGGGTGGGGCTGGGAGGAAGGTAGCTGAGAATGCGATAGGTGAATGAAGGTGGGGGAGAAGACGATAGATCCATCCTCCACCTCTTCCACAATCTATAAACAGACCCTGCCACCAGGGACATATTTCCCTCCCCACTCCTATCAGCATTCCAGAGAGACCATTTCCTCCGTGACTCCCTAGTCAGATCCACGCACCTGCACCAGCCCACATCCCACTCTCGGCACCTTCCCCTGCCACCACAGGAAGTGTAAAACCTGTGCCCACACCTCCTCCCCTCACTTCCTGTGGTGGCAGGGGAAGGTGCCGAGAGTGGGATGTGGGCTGGTGCAGGTGCGTGGATTTTGGATCCTTTTGCAACTGTACCTCCACCAATGTCATCGACTGTATCTGCTGCGGTGGTATCTGATGTGGTCTCCTCTACAATGGGCAGACAAGACGCCAACTTGCAGATCATTTCAGAAGCATCTCTGGGACACCCGCACCAACCAACCCCACCGCCCTGTGGCTGAAAACTTCAACTCCCCCTCCCACTCCGCCAAAGACATGCAGGTCCTGGGCCTCCTCCATCGCCAAACCCTTACCACCTGATGCCTTGAGAAAGAACGTCTCATCTTCCGCCTCGGGACCCTGCAATCACATGGGATCAATGATTGCACCAGTTTCCTCAATTCCCCTCCCCCCGCATTATCCCAGTCCCAACCCTCCAACTCGGCACTGCCCCTTTCCCATCTATCCACCCCACCTTCTCCTGCTCCTCAGATGCTGCCTGGCCTGCTGTGTCTTTCCAGCACCACACTCTCAATGTAACCCCTATGCCTCTGTTTACGTTTGTTCACACCCTATGACCTGTACATCCTTGCTTCTTATGATCTGCCGTTACTACTCATAAACAAAGCTTTTCACTGTACTTCGGTATACATGACAATAAATCAATCAACCAAACTTTGCAATACACATGGGTGATGGTATTAACCCAGTTCACCTCATGGGCAGTTAAGTCTTTGGCATCAAGGTCAAGCTTTCTTCACACCAGGTCTAATTATTACCTGATTTTACATGAACTGAAACAGACACCTGTTAAATGTAAGTGGAATCTTTCTTTAAATATGCAGTTTAGGCTCCAATTATGTATTTGTGGTCTGTGTGTCATTTTAACCAGTGACCATAACAGATAAGTGATTGGTTCTTTCACTCCAGTCCGGGTCAGAATATGTGATTTTATATTTTAGGACTTTATTTGAGAAGTCACAAATGCTTATTCTGGCCCCATTGGGGGAAGTTAGGCTTTGCCAGTCCCTGAGACTCTATCTACCAAGTTTGTAATAATTTACACTTCGCCTTGGCCTCTGTCAATTTTTAAATTATAGAGCAGAATTGGGAAATGCAGACATCCATACATTTCTGTATAAACTACTAATGAAAGTTCAAGACCCTTATTTCTCAAAAAGATTTTGTATTATTGCTGAAATGACAATCAGCACATACTGGGCAACCCTTTGAACCGTTGAGGGCTTTCTGTGGAAAATAAAAATGACATTTGTGCTTTTAATGTTTGTGTTAAATATTTCCTAATGAAGAGTTTAGTCGGTAAAGCGTTTCTCCTGTTGCATTGTACATCAACCAGGTGGTCAAATATAACAAGTCCCATTGGTATCAATTTATATTTTTACTTTGTTTAGCCATGTGTTAGTATAATGATGACTGTTGGAAGATGTAACATTAATTCTGTTTCATTCTATATTGTTTCAGGGCAGAAGTCATACTTGGAAACATCATCAAAAAAAAGGGTTGGAGGTAATACTTTTATTATTTAGTCTGAGAGCAAAACATGGGTTTGTCTTTTTTATTTCCTCCCATTCTATCCATTTGGATCCCTCACACCTACATGTTCACACTTCTGTGTATTTTCCCTTCCCTGATAGATCACGTGGATGTTGCCAGCAGACAGGACTTGCCTCATCCTGAGCCAAGTCAACTGTAAAACTTCCTTTTTATTACTTTATAAAATATGTATATGTTTAGGTAATTAAGAACATAAATTCAATGTAATGAATTTGTAATTGAATGACAGCATCAATTTTGTATCAGCAAGTATAGCATCAACAAATTTCACCCTAATTTTCATTCCCAGTTGAGAGTGTAGAAACAGGTCCTATCCCAGCTTTGTAAACCTAATCTGAGAAAAACTGACCTGTTGGATTTTCACTCCAGTCTGGAAGGGTTTCCAGGGATATGAGCTATCAGCTGTGTACACAGGCAGGGGTCAATGCCTTCCTCTGTGCACTAGTGCTGTGTGAAAGATAAGTGCTGTAGACTCATACACCACTGAAACGGATCGCTCGGCGCAACTGATCCACACTGACCAGGTATCCCAAACTAGACTAGTCCCATTTGCCTGTGTTTGGCCTATATCCCCATAAACCTTTCCTATTCATGTATCTGTCCAAATGTTTTTTAAACGTTATAATTGTACCTGCTTCTACCACTTCCTCTGGCAGCTCATTCCATACATGCACTTCCCATTCGTGAAAAAGTTGCCCTTCAGGCCCCTTATAAATCTTTTCCCTCTCACTTTAAACCAATGCCATCTAGTTTTGGATTCCTCTAACCCTGGAAAAAGACCTTGGCTATTCACTTTATCTATGCCACTCATGATTTTATAAACCTCTGAGAGGTCACCCCTCAGCCTCAGATGCTCTCTGAAAAAAGTCTTAGCCTATCCAGCTTCTCCTTATAATTCAAACTCTCCAGTTCCAGCAACATCCTTGTAACTTTTTTCTGCACCCTTTCTAGCTTAACATCATCCTTCCTGTAGTAATGCGACCAGAATTGCATGCAGTATTCCAAAAGTGGCCTCAACAATGTCTTGTACAGAACATGATGTCATAACTCTGAAACTCAATGAGTCTAGATTAGAGTGGTGTTGGAAAAGCACAGCAGGTCAGGCAGCATCCAAGGAGCAGGAAAATCGACGTTTCAGGCAAAAGCCCTTCATCAGGTTCCTCCAGGCGTTGGGTGGTGAGGGAGTGGCGGTGGAGGAGGCCCAGGACCTGCATGTCCTCGGCAGCGTGGGAGGGGAAGTTGAAATTTTGGGACACAGGGCGGTGGGGTTATTTGGTGCAGGTGTCCCGGAGATGTTCCCTAAAGCGCTCTGCTAGGAGGTGTCCAGTCTCCCCAATGTAGAGGAGACCGCATCAGGAGCAACGGATACAATAAATGATATTGGTGGATGTGCAGGTAAAACTTTGATGGATGTGGAAGGCTCCTTTGGGGCCTTGGATGGAGGTGAGGGAGGGAGGTGTGGGCGCAGGTTTTGCAATTCCTGCAGTGGCAAGGGAGGATGCCAGGAAGGGAGGGTGGGTCATTGGGGGGCATGGACCTGACCCGGTAGTCACGGAGGGAACGGTCTTTGCGGAAAGCGGAAATGGTTGGGGAGGGAAATATATCCCTAGTGGTGGTGTCTGTTTGGAGGTGACGGAAATGTCTTCGGATGATGTGGTTTATGCGAAGGTTGGTAGGTGGAAGGTGAGGACCAGGGGGTGTTCTGTCCTTGTTACGGTTGGAGGGGTGGGGTTTGAGGGCAGAAGGGCGGGATGTGGACGAGATGCATTGGAGGGCATCTTTAACCACGTGGGAAGGGAAATTGCGGTCTCTAAAGAAGGAGGCCATCTGATGTGTTCTGTAGTGGAACCGGTCCTCTTGGGAGCAGATATGGCGGAGGCGGAGGAATTGGGAATGTGGGAAGGCATTTTTGCAAGAGGTAGGGTGGGAAGAGATGTAATCCACGTAGCTGTGAGAGTCGGTGGGTTTGTAAAAAATGTCAGTGTCAAGTCGGTCGTCATTAATGGAGATGGAGAGGTCCAGGTAGAGGAGGATGGTGTCACTCAATGGTCTGACAAATAAAGGCCTTAACAAAATTAATTACATCAAAAACAACGCACCATCTTTTATTCCTCCTTCACATGCACATTCCCCGTACCCAACCAACACTACTCTCTGCCACCTCATAAACCTTCTGTCCCTCTACCTAAAGCAATTTCATACCTGCATTGCCACCTCATGCCTCAGTAAGCTGAATGTTACTTAATGCCTTGTACTTCCCTGCCATGATCCATCATAACCACAATGCAGACCTCTGCTCTGAACTCACCTCTAATGTTCCTCCTAATACCATATCAGATTTTTGCCATTTTTATAGTGATAAATCTGGGCTTCTTAAGTACAATGGTCACTAAGGACAAACATTTGAGTTTATTTGTACTTAAGGTGGAACAGGTTTTAGAGAGCTTGAAATTTGAATTGAAGCTTCAAAAATCTCTGAAGCGAAGGAACATAGACAAAAACGATTTTGAGTTTCTGTCTGCAGGTTAAACGATGTACCAGTTTGATAAATCTGCCAGTCTTCAATGTGAGACTAAACTCAGATGCATGGATCCATTCCCTCCCCATGAACTGGTGGTTTCCAGCAGGTAAAGGCTTTTGCTTTCTTTTTTAAAATTGGCCTTTACTTTGTCCTTCTGACTTTAACAACAGACATCAGGCATGTCAGCAACATCTGCTATCACGATCTGAAAAGGGTCAACTTGCTTCAGCAACGATCCTCTTGCCTCTGAGGCCAAATATATTTTCAAGGGCCACACAGGTACTTGGCACACATTCTAAGCCGACTTTATTTCCAGGAGAGATGACGTGATGTGGTGTGACACTTTGAAAGTGATTGAAGATAGCATCAAGGAATACCCATGAACTTGTTTGTGATTCAGTCAGTTGTTCTTTTATTCATTTACCTTTGCAAACCTGAGCAGTGCATTGAACATTGTTCAACATAAAAAAGGTGCCCTTGGGGTATGTAGGAACTACAATACACCAACATGCTTTCATGCTGCCTGTACTACCAAATGTAATGGTTTCTTTCCTGATTCTCCCACCATGGGATCTTTCTGTTCTCTAATTTTAAGTGGCAGCACTTGCATGCCAAGATCTGAAAACTTGGATAGTAGTCTTCTTCCTTCCATTTTATTCCCTTCTCCTTAAACTTCTCACAGCCCTTTTAGTATAGAAGTCATGCCCTTGCTATACCACCGTCCTCTATTTTCCAAGGGCAGCAGGAGTTGAATGTAAAGAAAATAGCATCTCAACCTGATTCACCTCCACTGCATTCACTCTCTGTTTTAACTATGCAGTCAGGATGGGTGATTAATCCATTCTCAGGAGGCAGATCACTCTTTAAATTGGACGTTTGCATCTCCCTTAAAATATTTCCATAGAGTTCCAGAACTTTACAGTACAGAAAAGGGGCATTCGACCTAATGAGTCAGTACTGGCTTTTGATGTGCATTTGATTATTAACACTTGAGAGTTGTGTTTCGTGGGTCAAGGGAAATGAGACAGTTGTACTGACTTTCTCTAGATCCACCATTCCATGATCACAACATATGTTTAAATGTTTCACTGGTTACCGATATGATCAATTACATACTTTTTTTTATCAGCTTCAGAATATTAAAAATATCTGGCAACTAAGTTCTTTTAATAAACATAAATGTTATTTAGATATTAAAAAAAATTATTCAACAAAATATAAATATGAAAATACAAATATTAACTCTTCTAAATAAACACAGGCACACACACATGATCCATAAGGTGCCTTTATAGAACTGCTGATTCTATTTATAAACCAACAAACATGTAAGATGCCCCTGTACAATGTGACTGATCTGACTGACATTAATCTAACATTCTAGTGAGTTGTTCTTGATGGTATCAGAACCCTGTTTACAACCCAAACCTCTAGCCTACCTTCTGACTGCTAGCCTGTCTACTATCTGGCTGGCGGCTCCTGGTAAACAGGATTTCTATTAAAGCAGATCCTGTTGTTAGATTGGGCAGGATATCCAAGAAATCTCTCTCATTTTATAGCTTTCCTGCCGACTTGTTATTATTAAGGCCAACATATCATAGTTTGCTTTCAAGACATCGTGTTCAATAGCAATAAAATTACAGGAATTAGTCCATTACTTTCTTATCAGCCTCTTGCTGCCTCTAGCAGTGGTGCAGAAATTTGGAACATATTGCCCACTGAACCTAAAGTTCTCTCTATTTAAAAAAATGCCTTGGAGGTGCTACTGAGCTCCCAGGGATTCAGTATGATTATGTGAAATTGTGAAGTAAATTACATTTCTTCCATGGCATAGTTACTCTCTTGATTTGCTGAAGGTGAAGAATAGCTCTGGCAATTACCATTTGCTTTGATTGCCAATTGGGTTTATTATGCAGAACTATCAATTATTGCTTAAGGAACATCTAGCATCCACAAGCTCTTTACATTTTAGCATTGCTAACTTGATTTAATCATTA
Organism: Chiloscyllium plagiosum; assembly: GCF_004010195.1. Classification (NCBI taxonomy): domain Eukaryota; kingdom Metazoa; phylum Chordata; class Chondrichthyes; order Orectolobiformes; family Hemiscylliidae; genus Chiloscyllium; species Chiloscyllium plagiosum. Next base: position 35,489,676 of record NC_057722.1, on the reverse strand, counting down.
ATTTGCTGAGTACTGATGGAGCAATTTACGCCAAGTTGGTAAAAATAAGATCTACGCAAATAAAGGAGTGTTGTTGACATTAGCTTGATCAGTTTTCCCTGTCCTTCAAACCCACTGATTATTTTAATGATGATTGATATTTGTGATGCTCAGATATCAGATGTTCTTATTGTATGTATCAAATGAGCCTGCATATGAAAGGTACTATCATTCCAATGCCATTTTGACCCTTTTTTTTCAATTCAAGAAAGGGCCATTACTTTTCGTGTTCACCTTGCTATTTCTGTAAGTTTTATTAAAATTTAAGTTGGAAGTCTTCCTGTAATTCCACTACTCCATGCTCACAACGTATATTTAAATATTTTACCAAAATACCAATATGGCCAGATGGCTTTCAGTCTGGTGTCCTGGTTCACATGGAAGGCTGTCTCTAGACACTTGCAGTTGTCACTGAAACTTTGTCAGAAGCATTTCATTTAGCAGATGTCGTGAAGTTATCTTCTAGATGCTTCTCAAAGGAATGGCTGCATCAATCTTTCCAATTCTCACACTGGACTGCCAAAAAGGGTTTTTCAAATGGTGAGAAAGATAAGTTCGGTGCCTTCTCTCTTTATAGGCTGCAACACAACTGTAATTTTTCAAACAAAGATCCAAAGCTCCTGACATCTGTAAGTCGAGTTTTGTGGCGGCTTTGTAATACAAGTCCAGGTAGTTCCTCAGTCTATAAATGTTTATTTAGCTTAATTGTCTCTTCCAGCAAGTATCTTTATTAAAAGTCCAAAATATCCTTTCAGTAATCTTTATGGAACAAGCCAAGTCCAGGCATCTTTGCAATATTACAAATTAACTAATATTCACAATTTATTGAACATGAATCCTCAAAAAAATAAATACAATCAGATTTATAACATCTCCATCCTTGATGGAATGAAATGACAGTTATAAATGTATTTCATTCCAAAATGTGGACTTTTTAAAATAAATTATATGTGACTAATACAACCGTGCATCCATCTTAGTATTCAGGTCATAGAATCATAGAAGATGTACAGCAGAAAAACAGATCCTTTGGTCCAATTCGTCCATGCCAGCCAGGTATCTTAAAATAATCTAGTCCCATTTGCCAGCACTTGAGCAATATCCCTCTAAGTTCTTCCTATTCATATACCCATCTAGATGCCTTTTAAAGGTTACAATTGTACCATCCTCCACCACTTCCTCTTGCAGCTTATTCCATACACATTACTCTCTGTGTGAAAAAGTTGCCCCTCAAGTCCCTTTTAAATCTTTCCCCTCTTGCCTTAAACCTATGCCCTCTAGTTTTGGACTCCCCTAAGCCAGGGAAACGATCTTGTCTATTTACCCTATCCATGCCCCTCATGATTTTATAAACCTCTATAAGGTTACCCCTTAACCTCCACTTCTCCAGGCACAACAGCCCCAGCCTGTTCAGCCTCTCCTGATAGCTCAAACCCTCCAACCCTGGCAACATGCTTGTAAATAGAGTCATAGAGATGTACAGCATTGAAACAGACCCTTCGGTCCAACCTATCCATGCCGACCAGATATCCCAACCCAATCTAGTCCCACCAGCCAGCACCTGGCCCATATCCCTCCAAACCCTTCCTACTCATGTACCCATCCAAATGCCTTTTAAATGTTGCAATTGTACCAGCCTCCACCACTTCCTCTGGCAGCTCATTCCATACATGGACCACCCTCAGGGTGAAAAGGTTGCCCCGTAGGTCTCTTTTATATCTTTCCCCTCTCACCCTAAGCCTATGCTGTCTAGTTCTGGACTCCCTGACCCCAGTGAAAAGACTTTGCCTATTTACCCTTTCCATGCCCCTCATAATTTTGTAAACCTCTATAAGGTCACCCCTCAGCCTCCGACGCTCCAGAGAAAACAGCCCCAGCCTGTTCAGCCTCTCCCTATAGCTTAAATCCTCCAACCCTGGCAACATCCTTGTAAATCTTTTCTGAACCCTTTCAAGTTTCACAACATTTTTCCGATAGGAAGGAGACCAGAATTGCACGCAATATTTCAACAGTGGCCTAACCAATGTCCTGTACAGCCACAACATGACCTCTCAACTCCTGTACTCAATACTCTAACCAATAAAGGAAAGCATACCAAATGCCTTTTTCACTATCCTATCTACCTGCGACTCCACTTTCAAGGAGCTATGAATCTGCACTCTAAGGTCTCTTTGTTCAGCAACACTCCCTAGGACCTTACCATTAGTTTCACAACATCCTTAGCGAGACCCAAATAATACACAATTTTCCAATAGTGGCCTAACTAATGTCATATACAGCTTCAACATGACCTTCCAACTCTTATACTCAATGCTCTGACCAATAAAGGAAAGCATACCAACCGCCTTCTTCACTATCCTATCTACCTGTGACTTCATTTTCAAGGAGCTATGTACCTGCAGTCCAAGGTCTCTTTGTTCAGCAAAATTACCCAGGACTTTACCATTGTGTATATGTTCTATTGCCTTTCCAAAGTGCAGCATTTCACATTTATCTAAATTAAATTACATCTGCCACTCTTCAGCCCATTGGCTCATCTGATCAAGATCCCATTGTACTCTGAGGTAATCTTCTGTACCTCCTATGGTCACATCCAAATCATTTAATAAATGACGAAAAGCAGTGGACCTTACACCGATCCTTGTGGCACACCACTGGTCACAGGCCTCCAGTCTAAAAAGCAACCCTCCACCACTATCCTCTGTCTTCTGCCTTCAAGCCAGTATTGTATCTAGCTAGTTCTAGCTAGTTCTCCTTGTATTCCATGTGATCTAACCTTGCTAAACAGTCTACCATGAGGAACCTTGTTGAACACCTTATCAATCCTCTTTGTTACTTCTTCAAAAACCTCAGTCAAGGTAATTGAAAGGAAAGTAAAAGTCTAGACAATTTTTTTTTCAGAAACGTGAATAATTTGTATGTGATAAGGCTGCATTATTAAACTCTATCAAAATAGTCAGACATGCTGTTTTAGAAAAGTATCCATTGGTTTCTCTATGCCTTACCCATCTTTTTGTAAGAGGATTGTGCCTACTCCCAACCCCAATTGTTACTTTTAAGGGTTTAGTTAAATTTGTATCAGTCAACACTGGTTCATTGATCAAAATTGTTTTTAGCCTTGCAGAAAATGTTTGGCACTCTCCTGACTACACTTTTGATATAGAGTCATAGAGATGTACAGCATGGAAACAGACCCTTCGGTCCAACCCGTCCATGCCGACCAGATATCCCAACCCAATCTAGTCCCATCCTTTGTTAGCAGGCTGTATGGTGATGCTTGATATAAAGTAGTGATATTAAACAATATCCCCAAACATCTTATGACCTCTCATTCAGTCTAAGGGACAGGAAACTCCCCCATGTTTATACTTTTTCTGCTCTTGGTAACATTTGTCCTTACCCTACTATATGCCCTAGATAATTACCAGTGCTGTTGAAAACTCACTTTTGGCATGGTTTATCACTTTGTCAATAGTCTCTAGAAAATCACTGGGACATTTTTAGCCTGACTGGCATCTTGTGGCATTGGAAAAGACTGTCTGGTGTGACAAAGGTCAATATTTTTTTCAGTCCAAACTACGGCACTGTGGCTCAGTGGTTAGCACTGCTGCCTCACAGCGCCAGGGACCCGGGTTCAATTCCTGCCTTGGGCAACTGCCTGTGTGGAGTTTGCAGATTCTTCCCATGTCTGCGTGGGTTTCTTCCGGGTGCTCCGGTTTCCTCCCACAGTTCAAAGATGTGCAGGTCAGGTGAATTGGCCATGCTAAATTGCCCATAGTGTTAGGTGCATTAGTTAGGAGAATGGGTCTGAGTGGGTTGCTCTTCGGAGGGTCGGTGTGGACTTGTTGGGCCAAAGGGCCTGTTTCCACACTGTAGAGAATCTAATCTAATCATACATCCTGATTTGTCTGTACTCCTTTAAATTTTGTGAGCAGCTGTGTTACAGTTCCTCATTGTTTTGTATCTAAGTATTAAAGCATAATATCTAATCCCCTAATAGTTCAGTGTTTGCTAACCAGATATTGGGAGTTTTACTTGGGAATTTGTCTCGTTTCCTTCTGCCTCATTTTCACTATCCATTTCATCCTCTGCCATCCTTATTACCTGACATCCCTGTGCTTGCTTAATTCCTTCAGTGGTATTGCTTCAACATATTGATGTTACATAGCTAATTCTTTTCTGGCAATCTGAGATGTCAATCAAATACTTAACAAAGCCTTTTGACTACTCTCTGTAAAGAGTAAAGTTGCCATTGTCTTAGCATATCATAAGGCTGCTCTCTCACTAGAGAGAGAGAGAGAGAGAGAGAGAGAGAGAGAACAGATGGTGGTTTAACCTGAGGGTCACCATGCCTCAGGCAAAGGGAGAGATTGAGAAGGACAATACACACTATTAGCATCACTCTGCATCACAAACCAGCCATCTAGCCAAATGAGCTAACCAACTATTCTGTCTGGGCCACTTTCAGTGATTAATCTTCATCATCCTCTGTTTGGAATGCTTGGGTCTTAACATGCTTGGCTGGTTGTTTCTTTGTTGTGGTGTTCCTTTTAAGCTTTTCCTGAACCACTTTGCAGAGTCTTATAAACCAATTTCAGAAAATAGATGCATTATCTATCAAAGAAGATTCAATCTCAATTCTAAAACTGTTCTTTCCTTAGTTTCAGAGGTCCTTTTGTTTCCTGTCCAAAAACTAATTCAAAAGGATTAAAGCCAATTTGGTGAATCCTAAATGGCAGACAAAAGAATGTTCAAATCATAGCAATATTCATGACAGTACTCTGTCGTCATTTGATGGTATAATGCTACACTCTTTGAATCTGTGGGTGGTAACTGTGTTACATTGAGACCACTCATAACTTCCTGAAAAAGTCTAGAAATGAAATTGGAACCATGAATCTCAATCGGTAATCTATACTGAGTGAAGCCTTGGGTTAATTTCTGTTAATCTTGGGAGAAATGTTTCTCAAGAAAATGGCCTCTGGGAACCATGTAGCCATATCCATAACAATGAGGATATACTGTCATCCTGTTTTTATTTTCAGTAAAGGTTGCACACCATCTACTGACTCCCTATTAAATGATTCCCCAAAAACTGATATGGAAATTTGAATGTTGTGATTTTCTCACAATCTGACACATACATGGCATGTTTTACAGAACTGCACCATGTCCTTGTGAAGTACTAGCCAATGATAATGATGATTTATATGTGCTTGGTCTTCTGGCTCCCTGCATGTCCTGCCAAAGGACCTTTATGTTCTGTCTAATATTTTTTGATGACATCTGAGGGGCACTGCTATGTGATGAACCGCCATTCAGTCTTTGTCCAGAGTCCTGTGAAGTGGTCTCCTTTACTCACCAGAACCTCCTTTTTAATATAGAAACATTCTTGAAGTCTTTTAGCTTCAGCTTCAGTTCGAGCAGATTGTTTTACTTGATTTAACTTTGCTTTAGCTTGCTGAGCCTTAATAAGGGAAGATTTACTGAACATGTCCTTCAGATTATCCAGATTCCCAAAGAAAATTTCAGATAGTCAAATATCTGTCCACGATGCCATTTTGACCTCTGAAGATGGGACTTGTTTCGCAATTGCTTGGATCACTACACGTGAAGGAAAAGTCTGATAACAAATTCTCTGACACCTTGGCCTTTTCACGGCCAATGGAGAAGCTATTATCTTTGCCAAATCATTCCTCAGGAGTAAATCAACTCTATCTATAGACAAACTATGGATAACTGTGACAGTTAGTGTTTCAAACACTAGATTACACCTCATGTGCACCTGATACAAAGGTATGACTGTACTCTCTGCCAAAACCATTTACGAACACCTTGGCATTCAGTGTTCTCTCTGTTGAAAACATTGTGCCTTTCCCTGGCAAAAGGGCTATGGTGCTCTTGTATCCCTAAATATAATAGTAGATTTACTCGCCTCACTTGAGGAAAAGGAGTTATTTTCCCTTTTCATAGGAATTCCCTGTAGCTGTCAGCTACCTTGTTCACCTTAGCTGCATCCACACCAGCATTCATATTTGGCCTTACAGCTAGAGTTAAAACTTAGTTTGTTGTCCCTCAGTCAGGATCCTTTTATCCTCATTAACCTGGTGTACCCTAATAAATCCCATGCGTTTACCCCATAGCATTCAACAATCTGCATGAAAATGTCCTACCTTGTGACAATGTAAAAAGTTGTGAGACTTCCAGTCTCAGCAAATTCCTGTCTGAGTTGAAAAGAACATCCAGCTGTGTTCCCAGCTCTCCCTGTTTATACTTGATTGTGTGCCTTCTTTTAACCCGCCTAATTTCTAACCTTCCCAGGTTTGTGAATGTTACACCGAAAGGTTTCTGGCTTGCAGACCAGTTTATAATCCTTGCTTCCTCCCTGGCTGTTGAATCCTTCTGGTTGTCTATACGAGTTCTCACTGATGCAGGGAGTGAAATTTTAAAGTCATTTAGGAAAATTATTTCCCAACGAGTCTCATAAATGAATTCTATTTTTAATGCCTATTTCCAACATCCAAAATTAAATTTCTTCAAATTCTGTAAAATTCTGCTCAGACTGTTTCTAAAAGTTCCAAAATGTCTACCTGTAAGCCTCAGACCAACTTGTCAGTAGTAAGAATAGCCGTTTTTGTTCTGTTATAATCTGCAGAAGACTTATAATCGGCAAAAACTTCATGAGCGCTTCCAAACAGCTTTGCATGTCCAGGCCACTTCCATTTGATATCTTTATAAAATAAATGATTAAATACCTCTGAGTCCTTTTTATCAAACATTGGCAGAGCCTGAACAAACATGATGTATTCTTATTTGAATGCTCACTATGGTCAGCAGTTTGTGAATGTACTGGATGGTTTTCCTCAAAATCCAGTGCATTTATAATCCCAGCATGGCCCGTCTGTTATCACATAGGTGCATATGTTTCAAAAAATAAATAAAACATCAACTTAAAAAATTCTCCAGCTCTTTTCTCACTTCTGTGAACGATATGAATAGTTCCTAATAAATATTATTTCTGTCTGCGCTTCAGTTGTTCTGATCCAGAACCTGTCTTTGTTAATTTTGCTGTTTCTGACCATTGCTAGTGTGTTATATTTGATCCTGATTGTTTTAAAGCAGTTTTTCAAATGAATATCTGTTCATGTTTTCATGATTTATTTTTAAAATTATCCCATTACTGGATTCATTAACTTTTAATATTACATTGTTTGTTGAGTAACCAAGTATGTCTGAGTTATCTTGTTCAGTGCAGTTTCACCTTCCATTTTAGCTGCTTCTTACTTAACAAATTACATCTGCACACTAACACTGGTAATTCCCATACAAGGTATTCTTGAACTTTTGTGTTATTTTATGGAACGGTCAAGAGGGTATGAATGTTTGTCTAAAGGTCTTTGATCATCTCCCCTTGCGTGATCCTGATGTCTCAGGTAATGACCTATGTATGATCAGATGCAATTACTTTAAAAGATTTGTATCTTTCTCAGGGTGATGTTTTTATCTTTGCCAATCATTTTATTTGTCATAGCTGTGTCTTTTCAGTAGAACGTACATCAATGCCAGACTGAGATATGCTGTTGAACTGAGATTTTCTTTTTCGAATCCCCATTTGATGGTGTTATTTTCCTGTCTCTATCTCTTCATGTAAACAATTTATTCATTTTTGTCCATTCCTTTACTTACCAATCTTTCACACAAAAAACCTGGAAGATGCCAATAAAATATTTCCACATCTTTAAAACACAAATTAAATATTTCCACTGGGCTCCATGCATTACATGATAACTTGCTCAAAATAGCCTCATAAAAGCTGGCACCATCCCAAAACTGGACATTCTCAGAATATGCCAGGGGTCTTTTAATTCTAGTTCAGTATATTAAATTTAATTTACCTGGATAATTTGAGTTGGTGCTGCAATTAACGGTTTCAAACTTGCCTGCCAGTCTATTCCTGTGCTGCAGGTGAACCTTGACCTCATTCGAACCACATTGGCACCCTATCACCGACAGTTCACAAGGTCAGATTCCCAGCCTCAGTGCTGAGGCTGCTGGCTTTGAGAGGTTGTACCTGTCAGATGTTTCATTTGCTATTTATTTCTAAAGCAAAATTATTGCACCCAATATTTCATCATTTCACCATTATCTGAAATTCAAATAGCAATGTTATTCAGCCATGACGTCCTAAGTGTTTCTCCTCAAAATAAACTTTTATATAGTGAAGAAGCAACTAGACTGCTTTTCAGTGTTTTCATTTATTAAATTAAATTAAATGAAAACTTGGTTGATTCTTGTATAGGTTTTGAAATAGCAACTCATATCAATTTATTTTATCAATTCTAATTTCAAACAATGCGCCCACACTTGATAGTTATACATAGAGTTTTTGCATCAGCGCCACTACTTTTTATAACTAGTTTAGAGGCAACTTCTGTGTTCCCTTCTTGAACATTTTGTCTCTCAAAGGACAACAAATATCCTAAATGGGTTACAGCAAGGTCTTTGGGTAAAGCCTTTAGTCCAAATCTTCACGTTGTTTTGACATTTGATGTCTGCAGATAACCTTTCAAAGGCTGAAAGCTGCTGGATCTCTCTGGAAATTATCATCCATATATCTTTAAAAAATTCAAAGGGTCCATCATTAGCTCTTTTCAAGAGTCCAGCACATTAATTTGACTAGCCAAATGTGAATTGAGAAATTTAGAGATTGTGTATTGTTAAATTTTGCACTCAGCGAAAGGAAAGATATTATTAAATCGAGAAGGTTCAGAAAAGATTTGCCAGGATGTTGCCAGGCATGGAGGGTTTCAGTTAGAAAGAGAGGCGGGGACTTTCTCCACTAGAGAGTAGGGAGTTTAGGAATGACCTTATAGAGTTTTATAAAATCATGAGGGGAATAGGTTAGAGGAATAGCAAAGGTCTTTTCCCTAGGATGGGGAGGTTCAAAACTAAGGGGCATATTTTTAAGGTGAGAGGAGAAAGGTCCCTTTTAAATCAGTGGGGAAATGTTTTCATACGGAGTGAGATTTGTATGTTGAAAAATCTGTCAGAGGATGTGGTGGATGCAGGTACAGTTACAACATTTGGACAGGTTTGGACAGGTACATGAATAGGAGACGTTTAGAAGATTATGGGTCAATTGCATGCAAGTGAGACTAGTTTAGTTTGGGAAACTTGGTCGGCATGGATGAGTTGGACCAAAGGGTCTGTTTCAATGCTGAATGACTCTATGACTTTATAATTCTATTAACAGCTTTCCATTGGGACCTGGTTTGGAGACAGATCATCTATCATCCGGATATTCATTGGGGTCAAGAATATTCTTTTTTTAATTCCGACATTTCAAGCTGATCTTTTTATCCCCTCTTTCTTTCTTGCAAAATAGCATCCTCACTATGCAAGTGTCAAGCTGTGTACATCTCCAACAAAAGTGAACCTAACCATCGCTTCTTGACATTCAATGGCATAATTATCATTGAATTCCCCCACTATTAACATCCTGGCAATTATCACTGACCAGAAACTGAACTAGGCTAGCCATATGAATACTGTGGTTACAAGAATAGGTTAAAGCTAGGAATCCTGCAATGAGTAACTTGCCTCCTGAGTCTTCAAAGCATCTATAAGGCACAACTCAGTAATATGATGGAATACTCCTCAGGTACCTGGATGAGTGCAGCATCAGCAACACTCAAGATGTTTGGCATCATCCAGGACAAAGTGACTCACTTGATTGACACCACATGCACTGCAAATGTTCAGCAGCAGCAATGTTTCCCCTCTACAAGATGCACTGTTGAAATTTGCCAAAGGTCCTTAACCCATGACCAGTAATATATAGAAGAATGAGGGTATCAGGTGGATTGGATCACAATGACCTGCAAGTTCCCCACCAAGCCATTCACTATCCTGACCTGGAAATATCCTGCTTTTTCTTCAGTGTTGCTGGATAAAAATCCTGGGAACTCCCTCCCTGATGGCATTCCACCTATGGCACATGTCAAGATGGCAGCTCACCACCACCTTCTCAGGGCAACTAAAGATGGGCAATAAACATTGGAGATACCGATGTCCCATGAGAGAATAAAAATAAAGCTGTCTTTCTTCTTCTTCCTTTGTAATTGTACTGTTGCTCTTGCTGTATGGCCTAGGAGGTCTAATTCTTAATCAAACTATTTAACTGTAGGCTTGTTCACTAAAGTAACATCTATTCTACTTCCAAATCCCAATCAATTGTTACATTTCAGCAAGGATTTAATTAAGCAAAGTTAACTGAAAAACCTAATGTATTGCTGTAGTACGATGATTTAAGTATCTAACCAATTATTACAGTATTACAGTTACCTCATCTGACAATGACATAATTTAAGGCTAGTTACAGTGCCAATACCTTAGAATAATAATTTCACTTGCTTGGACTTGCAATGAATTAAAATTTAAAGCAATTTCCTGTTAAGAAATACTTGCGGCATTAACTTATCCTTCTGCCTATTTCAAACTAATTCTACAAATGCATTTTAGGAAAGTTGTTAATTTCTTTCAATATATATCCAATGAACAGCAACATGTCACTTATTTTCATTGTTATTGGATCCTGATTTGTATGAATGTTAATCTCTAAATTATCATTTTTTTTCAATGTGCATTCCTACTGGAATTAAATTTAGGATTCTATTCAAAAGACACATTGCACAGCATATTATGAACCCAAATGTAATGGTGCTTCTATGTAATATTTTAAAAAGTGGTGCAATAGAAGGCACAGATGCAAGTTTCGTGTTCGGACCTGTGACTGATGATTCTGTCTTGCAAGATGCCAAGCAAGAGTTAGAGGATCTTTCCTTCTGTAAATATTTTAAATTTCATTTGAGGCTCCATTATTCTGATGAGATTGGAAGGTCACTAAATCTCTAGGGACACATCACCTCACAGGGTCATTATTCTTCTCCTCAGATGCTGCCTGACCAGCTGTGCTTTTCCAACTCTAATGCCCAAAAACGTGAATAGTAACGAGTGCCATAAATGTATCTGTGTGTATATGTGTTTGTATAGGTGTCAGATAATGAGGTCCTATTCCATTGGTTTTTACTCAAACATTACAGTTTGAAAGCAAGGTGAGGTATAAAAATTACAAGCAACCAGCAGGTTAGGGCCATGCAAGCAGACTGAGAGGAAGTGTTTCACAAGGCTAGCCTGAGTTCTTACTTAGTCTGCGTTCAGCCTCCCAATCTAGAGGTGACCGTATTTTGATCAGCAAATACAGTACACTAGATTGACAGAAATGCAAATAAATTGCAGCTTCATCTGCAAGGAGTGATGGGGTCTTGGACAGTGAGGAGGGAGAAGGTAAAAGGGCAAGTGTTGCACTTCCTACAATTGCATAGGAATGTACCATGGGAGAGGGATTCGATGTTGAAGATGATTAATAGAGAAGAGGATCAGGGTGTGATCCTTTTGGAATGATGGGATTCACAACCCTGCTACCCCACATTCAGTTGAACCAACCCCCAAAACCTGGCCCTATGTTTTATTTCTTGGTTTTGCTTTCTGCTATTAAAACTGACCATTAATACACACTGAACCTATCTCTCTTCTATGCAACTATTAATCCCTTGTTCTTCTGTTTGGTTAATCCTGTGTTCTCCATTCTCCCCCACCTTTTCACATCTCCTTCTATTCCACATGCCCATTTCTCATTTTTCTACACTGTGTATACCTTACCACCTTTCTCTTTGGTAATGAAGAAGAGCCAAACTGGCCATTAACTCTGTTTTTCTTTCCACAGATGCTGCCAGACCTGTTGAGTTTCTCCAGCACTCTGTTTGTATTTCTGATCTCCAGCATCCACTGTAGTTCTCTCTTTTTTTTGAGTATTAATGGCTAATTCCATTGTTCACACAGCATTGTGTTGTTTTTATATTATTCACATATGTAAGTGTTCACTGACTGTCAACAAATGTATTTATTAATTTTACGAGTACCATAATACACTCCAGGTGAATGTCGTTGGTTTTCAGATAACCACTGCCTGGACCTCAGATCATAGGTTTGAACTTCAGATGAGATCACAAGTTCCTCCATCTCATTAGTGCAGAGATTTACCATTTGACATTAAGAAATGCTAGGTCATGGTTTTATTTGATTAACTTAAACCTTTTCATTTGTTGTGGTGACTAGGCAAGCCTACTAATCAATGTTTTTCCAGCATGTTAATTAACAGAATTATTAAAGTGGCTGTGACGGCATACTTAGCTCAGGTTGTCTTTTTAACCAATGACTTTAATTACAGTGAAAAGCAAAAACAAGTCACTATTTCTTGCTTTTACTACTTTTGGGATAATAAATATATTTCTTTAAGTATGGTATTAAGATAGCAGTAATTATAAGTCTGCTCTATTTAAACAGAGGGAAATACTAAACAAAATAAAATGGACTAATCCACATATTTACATAAATTGTCAATGTAACGCAAATAAAACAGGAATTTAACCCTATCCACACAATTTCTGGGAAGAAGTTAAAATGTACAGGATGTTTGCAGAAGCCCTGTCAGGAGCTGGCCATTGCTGAATCTAACTGATATTTCCTGACATCGGTTAAGCCACTTGTCCAAAGCTGGGAAGATCCTTCCTTAAATATAGAAGTTGCAATCTGATTGTGCCATTGGCTTCTGACTGCGATTTTAACTCTAGCCTGAATGGGGAAGCCATTTCAGACTTCCTACCTATTGTGCATATAGGAACTTGGCGGTAGGTATTACAAAACGCTAATGTTAGGATACAGGTCAAACTGTAAGGGGTACAAGACTAAAGCTCAGGGATTTGACACTTATAGAGTCCAGAAAGATCTCTGAACATCCTTTGAGTAGAGTATCCACACAGGTAGTCTCCTGCCTCAAAAGGCTGGTCAGGGCCAACAGGAGGAGTTGAAGTGGGACAATTGATTAAAATTGATATTTTAATAGACAAATAGACAAATCTCTTCATGAGCACTTTCTTGAAGTATGATGGGAAATGTGGATAATACTGTAGGAATGATATCCTGTGGCTAAGAATGTAAGTTGTAAATGCAATGACTTTCACAAGAATGAATAACACTCTTAAGGTGATAAAGAAACAGAGGCGAAGGAGACATAGAGTTACAGTGATAACACTTCAGAGGGTTAATTAGAATATAAAAGAGACATATGTATACCTGATATAGCTTTGCCTATTGATAATGGTATGTGATGTAGGTGCTAAGATAATTGATGACAAATGAACTGTATAAGTTATCATGCTGTATTTCGTGGAGAGATTGAACAGACATCTTTAAGGCTTGGACACATATTCAAGTATATGCTTGGATGCACATTCGGTGAAAGTCCACCAAAGTCTCTCCTCCCACATCCCCTTCCTCTCTGTGTTTTTTAATCACTTTAAGGGTGTTGTTCATCCTTATGAAGACCATTGCATTTTGCAACATATTCTTACCCAAGTTTCCACAGAAATAGAAACATATCACGTCAATCCTACAGTATTGGCTACATTTCCCATCATGCTTTGGGAAATCGCTCATAGCTATATTAATCTATTTTAAATTATTATGGCCATTTACATATCAATTTTAATTAATTGTCTCACTTCACTACTGGATGAAAACTGTCAGAAAGAGTGAGAAGCAACAGATACCATTTATAGAATAATTAGTTTTACTTTGTGGAGAATTGCACTCCTGTGCTCCACAAAGCATGGCATGGCCTCCTTATCCTGAAGTTTCCACAGTCCAATTCTGAGATCCAGCCTCGCCCCCACAACCCCATTGAATTCCAATACATAAACTTTCCTTAACTGTAGCCATGGCCTTTGGCTATCTTGGGCCAAAAGCCAATTTACAACTGCTATATGCTTCCTGCTAGGATCCCGATGGCAGTTAAAATCAGTCCCTTGTTTGTTCCTTAATTCATTTATTATTTCTGTTGCCAATGTAGTGGAATAGGAAGTCAGTGCCATTCATGTTATCATGTGCACCTGGAGCCAGACATCAGTGCCCACTTCACCCATATATACATGCATAGTGCCCACTGGATGCTCAATGAACACTCACCCTTGCTGCCCTTATTAACCAAGTTGCTCGCTTGCTGCCCATCTCAACACTCCATTCAGGATCTATCTCACTAACCCCTTGCTGGCCCAGTCACTACCTTTCTGGCCATCCCACTCCCAATGCCTTATTTTCGCCCTCCCCCTCACTAGCCTTCTCCCTCCTAGCTGGGAAATGGTAAACAGTGAGAGAGTGTGATATTGAGCAGGGGTAAGGAGTGGAGGCTTGGGAGCTGGACAGCTAGGACATTTGTGAATGAGGTTTCCAAGTATTGAGAATGGTGTAGTGAGTAAAATGTGATCGTTGAGGAGAAAGTGAGGTCTGCAGATGCTGGAGATCAGAGGTCAGGTCAGGTCAGGCAGCATCTAGGGAACAGGAGAATCGACGTTTCGGGCATAAGCCCTTCTTCAGAAAAAAGGGCTTATGCCCGAAACGTCGATTCTCCTGTTCCCTAGATGCTGCCTGACCTGCTGCGCTTTTCCAGCAACACATTTCCATCTCTTAGTAAAATGTGATCCCAAAGCTTGAATTGAATTCATTTGAAACATTTGAAGAAATGCATATTATTGTTCGTACCCTTGTTAAAACAACCTTACATTTCTTAATGTTACAGTTTATCCTATTCTTTATTTGGGATGCTGCCTGCAATGTTGACCAGTGACATCACAATCACTGTTTCTTATATTCACTCATGGGATGTGGGTGTCACTGGCTTGGCCAACATTTATTGCCCATTCCTAATTGCCGTTGAGAAGGTGGTAGTGAGCTTCCTCCTTGAATCACTGCAGACTGCGTGCTGTGGATGCACCCACAATTCCGGTGAGGAAGGAATTGCAGAATTTTTAGCCAGTGACAGTGAAGGATGGGCAATATTTTTCCAAATCGGGATGTTGAACATCTTGGAGGGGCACGTGCAGGTGGTGGTGTTCCCATCCATCTGCTGCCCTTGTCCTTCTAGATGGTAGTGGTTGTGCGTCTATACAAATAAGTATGTTCTCAACAGTTTCAGTAACATTAAACTCCACCTGATTCATTGGTCTGAATCTTCCAGTCTAGATCAGAATCTCTATTTCAGGTCAGCCCACACACCTTCTTAAAACTTTACCCTGTGGAAATCTGATGTTTTGATACAGGGTCCATTATACATCCTTCATGGATACAGACCAGCAGGCTATGCAGGCTGCATTGGAATGAATTGCCATAGGAACTATGCCCATTTTTGCGGCAAAAAAACTGGCGTGTTCCAGTGAGGAAAATGCTTAAATTTCCAAAGCCACTTTGAAAGCTTCTGAGAGAAGCTAAATGTGTGAGGTAAGCAGGGAAAGGGGTAAGGTGACAGGTGTTTGAGGGGTTTGAACTGGCTGAAGGAGAAAGGTGCCAGCTAGCTGAGCGAGTAGGGCGCCAAATGAATAGGTGGTAGTGTGCCATGTAACCAAGGAAGATGGTGACCAGCTGGACATAGGGGCTCTTTGCCAGGTTGGTGAGGAGATAGACTGCAGGATGGATATGGGATAGAGTGCCAGCAGGTGAAGGAGTAGAAGGTCAAAGGGTAAGTGCTATATGAGATAGCAGGGCAGAAGGGCAATAGTTGAGTGGCAGGGTTGGGTAGCAGGAAAACACGTAAGGGAGAGTGTGATTTAGGAATCTAAAGAAGGGATTGGATCAGATGAGTAAGGGATGTTAGTGTCCAGGAGGAGTAGTCTGTCAGGGAGCTGGAGATTCTGTTTTCTAGCAGTGAACTTAGGTGGCCAGGTGTATTGGAGCCAGTGTCTGTGGGATGGGAGGAATTTGTGTCAGGGATGTATTCCAGAGCTGGGCTGACAGCTATCTGGGTGGGCAGGAGGTAATAACAGGTGTCCAATGTCTGGGAGGTACCAGTCTCCATCGGCTGAAGTGCAGTGCTTGTGGTTGGGTAGAGGGCCAGTCATGTAGGTATGGAGGGCTGGGGCAAGTCATGTTCATGGGATTCAATTTAAATGATTGATGGACACATTTGGAAGTCAGGAACTTCAGGTTATCCCAGGATTTAAGCAGATTTTAATCCCTGTAATTGTTCCTATTTAACCTTTAAGGTAGGTAAAACAAAGACCCCCAAAGTCTCTGACTATGAGTCAGAGTTGGGGTCATTTTCTGAAGCCAGATAACTGCCCATTAGAAATGAACACTTTTGGGGCATTGGGACTTCTGAAACATCCCAGTGCGCATCCTCCGATCTCTGACTGTCTGGAGACTGCAATGTCTGGGCCAATATTCTATAGTTTGCATTTTGCTAGCTTTTTGATAAAGCTTCTGTAATGGAGGTTCATTCATAGTTCATGAGGATAGTTATGTAAGTGTTTGTAAAAATGTGTTTTTAAGCAGATGGCCTGAGTAGGTGGCACAGCACTCAATATTTTAGTGCACCACACCATGGAGAACTTGGATTCGAGCTGATAACCTTCTATATGCCAATATCTTCTATCTTGTCAGTGCCCCGAGGGGAAGGCACACAGCAGACACTGAGTGGGTGTAAGACACTCAGTTTTCAAAAGGAACAAATAAAATTTAAAACTTCCAAAAGAAAGGTTGAAGGGGAAAAACATTTGTGACAAATGAGCAGGATAGATAAAGCATTTGTTTCCATCAATACAAAACATAGTTTTGGTCTGAGTGCAGTGAAAAATGGAATTCTGCAGCATTTTTCTTGGTTCACTGAGGTTGACACCCCAGTCAGTACAATTGAGGCAGTGCACTCATTTTATTCATCTGAACCTGAAGTTGCAAATAATACATCATGATTTAAATACCATATGTACTCATGTATAGGTCGAATTTTGAAGATTTCTTTTCAGCTCAAATTAAGGGGTCTGCTAAGGGGATGGAATTCTAGCTTGGTATGAGTCAAAGAATGAACAGTCAAGAGTCAGATCTCCATATGAAATAATAAACAACAAAAGGAAAAATAATTATGGCCGTTATTGAATATTTATCCTCAAAGTAACTGTCTCCATCCTGCCTGCTATAATAGAATCGCACAGCAGCCCCCTGTATCCGCAGGGATTAGTTCCAAGACCTACCACGGAAGCATATCTAAAGCTGTTCCGTGTATAAGCTGTATAATTTATACCATGTTGAATTTTTAGAACTAGCTTGAAATGTAAGGTAATCCTAGGAATTGCCTTGATAGTTGTAGCAGATATTATTCGGCAGAAAGACTTGCAATTGAATCAGTCATATGATGGCATGCTGTTCTCAAATCTCTTGTACTTTTTGTATTGTTTGTGTTTTTTGGATATTAGCAAAGTTAAACAAAATAAAATAGCCCCAGCTTGTACGAAGTGCTAAAACAATTATAATACTTGCATACAATATAGGTCAATATTTACAGTGGTGAAGAAAACAGTTTGAACTCAAATCCTGATTGTCATTTGCGTTTCATCTTCGAGTAGTAAGTATGTTTTTAAGTACTGGTGAGAGAAAGACAATCACAAACAAGTCAATAGCCATATGGTCATTTAAATGGGAAATTTACCCTCCAGGTAGCCCCCGGTCCCTGGTTTTGGAACATTCCCTGTAATATATTTGGGTCGCAGTAACTGAAACCGTGGAAACCAACTCCGCGGATTACAGTATTTCAGAAAACCTTGGAGTGGAGCATGATGGCTGTCAGACTGGAAGACCTGGAAAGGAGCGATACGGCCAGCAGACTGGAAAGCCAGTGCGGAACGCAACAGGCAGGCACACTGACTCATACCTGTTGATCTGTAACAATGAAGAACTAGGGTCGACTTATACACGAGATATATGGAAAATACAATATTTTTTGTCTAATACATGAGATCGACGTATGCATGAGTATATACGGTATTCACACAGCTGTGCCTTGGTATTTACATGGTCTGATGTGTCTTCTTACCATTATTTACAATCATTAGTTCTCATTTTATATATGAAAAGTAACAACTGGAGGTTGAAATTTGGCTCTATTTAATGTATAGGCTGCTTTGGCTGCCCTTTTCAGAAGAGAGTACAGTCATTGAGATTTCAAATAATCGTTTCAGTTCAGTAATCAGATTACAATGGCTAGATTGTGAGAAATGAGTAAGAAGTGACAAAATTGTCTGGAAAGCGTGTCATTCAGCTGAAAAAGTCCTTCATGTGGAGCAAAGAGAAAAACTTTGTAGTCATGGTGACCAGTCTTCCCCTTCACCCCATACTATTGGCTGCTCAATTACAACTTTGAGAACTTACTTGCAACAAAGCAGACAGTCCAATATTGAATTTTTTCAAGGAGCAGGTTTCCATGGCAACATGTATGGCAAGGACTGTGTACAGATATAAAAGTTAACATTTATGACAACGAGACTGAGAGTAAATGATGATGCAAACACAGGGGCTGGGCAAAAGGACAGCCAGGTAGAAGACATTTTTGCTTACCATGAAGTACAGTACCTTCTGAACTGATGGCTACTGCCCAGCAGGACAAGGGCAGCAGATATATGGGAACACCATCACCTCCAAGCTCCCTTCCAAGCTATTCACCATCTGACGTGGAAGTATATCACTGTTCCTTCACTGTCACTGGGTCAAAACCTTGGAATTCCCTCCCTAATGGTATTGTGCGTCAATCCACAGCACATGAACTGCAGCAGTTAAAGAAGGCGACTCATCAACTTCTCAAGGGCAACTAGGTACAGGCAATAAATGCTGGCCAAGATGGGGAAAGAGGATGTGAGGGACAGGAGGGAGATATGGAGGAAGAAGAGAGAGAGGAAGGGGAGAGGAAAACAGGAGGAGTGGAGGAAGGGAAGGGGTAGTCAGGGAGAAGAGAATCAAGGAAGGATGGGCATTGAGGAAAGGGAGAAGAGGAGGAAATAGAGGAGAGGAAAAGGGAGGAGCGTTGTCACGCTTGGCTGGGGTGGACTCCCTGTATCAAGCTGTGTAAGTCAGATTTCAAAATATCACTCATAGCCTGTAAATGAGTTTGATCAATACCCATTGTTCCTGATAAGGTATCGATGGCAGATCCAAATTGATAGCAATCCATGTAAGTGGAGAAGAAAGCAACCTAAATTTTGGGTTCCTTTTGTTATGCACATTAATGAAATATTCTTGTGTTTCTCTTTCAGACGATCAAGCTTGGTGATAACAACGAAGCTATACTGGGGAGGAAAGTGAGTTCCCATTAAAATTGTATTAAAGTAGATCTATGAGTAATAGGTAATGAAACAAAGAGAAAGCAATTTTGATTTAATTAATTTTGTTCTATCTAACTGATTTTATTAGAGTGAGCAGCAACTGTTAACTATTTAACTAATTGACTCCCTTCAGCAAATCAATTTAGTGAATGACTGAGTCATGTTAAAAAGAAGTTTCCTCATTCAATCACAATCTATATTGACATTTCTGCAATCTGTAGATGTCAGATCTCCATGTAATCACACAAGGATTTTTTTTCTCACTTTCTTTAATAACCTTTTATAAATAAAGTCAGCAATTTCAAACACTCAAATGGTATCTACGCCTTATCATTGTAGCTCCCCCTCATCCTTCCAAAGATTCAAATGCTTATTCTAATGCTTCTATAACATGCTCCCTGTCAAATACAGGATTGAGAGCTGGGCAGTTGTACTGGGTTTCCTGCATCTTTTTAATAACTAAAGTTAACCTTGATGGTTAAACTACTCTTCCTGTTTTTCATTCATCTTTCTTTTAAGCAAAGGAGTGTGGATGCAATCCTGAATCTGTGTGAAGAGTGTGTTACTGGAAAAGCATAACAGGTCAGGCAGCAACCGAGGAGCAGAATGATCAACGTTTCACGCATAAGTCCTTCATCAGGAATGAGGCTTGTGGCTCTGGGCTGAGAGATAAATAGGGTGTTTAGGGGAATGCAGTTCGGAAAGTGATAGGTGAATGAAGGTGAGGGATAAGGTGATACGTCAGAGGGGGTAAGTGATGGACAGATCTGGAGGGCAGTGCCATTGGAGGCTTGGGACTGTGATAAGGCGGGGGGAGGGGAAATGAGGAAGCTGTTGAAATCCACATTTATCCCATGTTGTTGCAGGGTCCCAAGGCGGAATATGAGGCATTCTTCCTCCAGGCATCAGGTGACAACAATTTGGTAGTGGAGGAGGCCCAGGATCTGCATGTCCTTGACGGAGTGGGAGGGGGAGTTGAAGTGTTCAGTCACGGGGCGGTGGGGTTGGTGGGTGCGGGTCTCCCAGAGATGTTTGTTGATGGTTATGCATGTTACTTTGTCATCAGGTATCTCCTGCGCTGACATCTTTTTGGAGGGATTATGCATGGAGCATTCTATTCCTGCACTGTGTTACAGATGGGTGGAAGGGATCCCTCCTGTGTCCCCATTTATATAGGCAATTCCATGGCAAAAATCACCACTGGATAACATCAGATTAATGCTCCATAATCATTGATCTTTTCAAAACGGCTAAGCAGCTCATTCCTCATTCCTTTGGAGGAGGGGGTTGCCCTTATCTTCTTCCATACCCAGCTTCATCTGATCATTAATGCTGTTCCAACCATATAATTTCCTAATTCATTTGGGGCACTAAATGCTCCAATCTGGGGGAAATCTGAGGCATGGATAATGGAGTTGCCTGTGAAGCTCACACCTTGCCCTTGCCTCAGACACCCCGATGCCCTCTCCAACCTGTTACAGGAAATTTAGAAATTTTCCATGCTAAATCCCTCAGACAGTAGTCCTTGACCAGTCATCTTCAGGAGCAGAAATTGCTTGCATCTGATTGGTTCGCGGCTTCTGGTGAGTCAAGGTGCCAGTGCAATGGCCTACAAGAGGCCAAGAGACTCCCCCCCCCCCCCCATTCTTTAAAGAAAAGGGATCTTCTGGGGCTGAGGTTTGGGGTGCGGTAAATAGAACAATGACTGCCTCATTAAAACACTTTAGCTTTGTGCACGGAAATGGAAATACATTAGCTATGACCTCACCCATGTGCAGAGGAAGTGTTTAGAATTATGGCTTTTTTTAATGCAGAAATGTGTGTCAGTTATTTTGAAAAATGTTTTGTTGCTAACTTATGCCTGTTGTCCTGTGCCAGCTTAAGTAATGTGATATCTAGAAAATTGATGTTTTGCTTAGTATTGTGGTTTTATGTTTAATTGAGGACATAGTTTTTTTTCTCTCATTCTGCTTTTAATTTCTATAGCAACACAGCTACAGAAGGTTTTCATACTACATGGCTACATCACCTACTAAATTAGTAAGAATTTCAAAGGAATAAACCAAAATATAATCCTCAAGAAGAGTCCTCAACAATAAAATTAAATTATGCAGCGTACCTTCAAGAGGCTCCCAACCCCACACTCCATCTCAATTCTCAGTCTTTCAATCATCAGGAGTAGTGCCCCTTTGTGCAGGTAGCACCTAGCCATATCCATAGCCCACACTGTTCCAAGTCTGAAACCCCCCATTGTCCCTGATTTGACAGAGCTCTTAGACAAAGCACTCTAATTACCCACTTCAAGGAGATACATCCTATAAATGGTCCATGCACCCTCCTTCCCTGTTACTGGTCTTTGGCCAGATTCTCTGCGGTGTGCAGAGCTCACAAGCAGTTAAACTGAAGAGGATCCAGTGCTGCAATGGCCTATGGATGACATGACAAAGATGAAAATAAAGTGTATGTGGAAGTTTCATGGGCTCTTTGACCTTGGTCACAAACCACCTCCCCGCCGTCAACTCTACTCCCCCAAGAAAACCACAAAATCTCATGGTATCTTAATTTACTGGATGAACGAAATTGAAAAAAAGATTGATCAGTTTGAAATTGCTGAAGGGGCAAAAAAATCAGCTTGAAATTCTAAAAAGGTGTAATGATGGGAAGAAATTGAAAGAGAAGGATTGCTTCATCATTTAGAAGTCATTTACAAAGATTTAGTTTAATTCTAAGAATGGGAGTCTGATTATATTGTATTATATTAATATATTTATCATGCTTTAAAAAGCTGATGGTAGATATCAGTGTAGAAAGTAAAAGAGACTCTGAAACAAAAGATGACGATAAGCAGATTGCTGCTTAAGTGAGGGAGGGAGTTAAAAAAAAAAGCTATATTCTTCTTAAAGCTGTTGTTCAATGTTGCCATTCAGGTAGAATATCTTTCAAGCAACCAGAATCTTGAGGAGAATCAGATCCCCAAAATAATCCCAGCTCACAAACATTTTCTGAGTCTAACAGAAGAGGAAAAACCCTATTTCCCTTCCCTTCCCCCCACCCCACTTTGGTATGAATTCTGCAACAGGCCTGCCTAGATTGTTTATCACCAGTGTGAACACAGGATCCGTGTTAGTCAAACATGGCTCCTTAGTTAACCCCTATTTCTTTCACCCTTTTTTAGTGAATGACCTCTGCAGTTCTAGTTTTTAAGTGGCAAGGCAAAAGCGGTGTTCTAAATTAGTTCTGTTGTTTGAAACGTTTTAGTGGGCAATTTTATGAATTAGTTATTTTCTTAAATTACCAAAATTTATTTTGTTGTCTTTGCTTTATTTTGCTTAGCAATTTTTTTTATCCTGTTTTCATACCTTACTTTATTTGGAATGTATGTTTAATATTGCAAACCAAACCTGATCTCAGGTTGCTGCTAGGTTTCTTGTTGAATGAATAGAGGGAAGGCTAAAAGGATTATTTTTACTCAATAGAAACAGAAAGTGTTGGAAATGCTGAGCATGTCTATTGGCATCTGCACAGAGACAGACAAAGGTCACTGACCCTTCATCACAAGTAATGAAGATTGTGTATTTGAGGCATTGACTCTTTTGTGTTTCGCTGCTGCCTGGCCTATGAAGTATTTCTTGGATTTTCTGTGTATATTTCAGCTTTCCGCGATGTGCAGAACTTTGCTGTCCTAGCTCCATGCTGGGCACTGATAAGTTTTAATTGAAATGAGAAATATTTTATCTCTCAATGAAAAGTGTAATCTACTTGATGAATTAGTTGGGGATAATCTATTAGAACATTTTGTCATTTTTACACCAGTAAAACCAGGAGTTATACGCCAATGTGAATTCAGCATGTTTTCATTTGTACGTGGGACGAGTGTTTGCACTGTTTGAGGTTCAAGTCGGCTGGATATTGTTGTCTGGACATTACAAAGGGCCAATTTCAAAGAAGCAGAGCTGGTTGCAGAATGAACAACTATGTTATGTGCAATTGTCTGACAAAACTGTGTTGGTAAAGTATAACGTACTGAAACCAGAGCTTCTGATGGACTTTATAAATAGAGGCTTGAAGTATCAAAGCAAATACTGAACCTATATAAATCAGTGATTATGATTTTCAATCCTGGGCACTAGGAGATTGTGAAAGCTTTGTAGAGGGTTCAGAAGAACGACGTTATACCTGCTATAAGGATGAAGGATTACAGGGAAGCTGAGGTTGTTCTACTTAGAGGCAAGAAATCTGCGGGGATTTGAAGGAGTTGTAAAACATTATGAAGGGTTTAGATAGCATTGGAAACAATTTCTATTTATATTAATCAGAAGGCCCAAGTTTAACTTCATTTAAATTGATTGGCAGCAGAGCCAGAGGCAACATGAGGGAAGATTTTTTTATGCCAAATGTATTTGGATTCTGGATTGCACTTTCTCCATGGTAGGTGTTGAATACATATTCAAATTAATGTTCAAAAGAAATGGATAAATACTTCAAAACTCAAAAATGTAAAGATCAAGTGGAGGGGGCAGTGGTGGGACCAGCTGATTTCCTCTTCAAAAGAACTATTGCAGACTGAAGGATTGAACAACCTCCTTCTGTACTGCACTATTTTATTCGGATAGGACTGAAAGGGTATTGCAAAAATATTCGACAAAAGTTGATGAGGGTTAAACTTGTACACTTAATGGTAAGGTGCTGGGCAGTATTGCTCAAGAAAGAGAGCTTGGAGTGCAGTTCCTTGAAAGCAGAGTCACAGGTAGACAGGGTGATGAAGGAGGCATTTGGTATGCTTGCCTTTATTGGTCAGTGCATTGAGTATAGGAATCGGGAGGTCATGTTGCAGCTATACAGCGCATTAGTTAGGTCACTTTTGGAATACTGTATGCTTATGGAAGGATGTTGTGGAATTTGAAAAGATTCAGAAAAGATTTACAAGGATGTTGATAGGGTTGGAGGGTTTGAGCTATTGGGAGAGGTTGAATAGGCTGGGGTTGTTTTCCTGGAGCTTTGGAGGCTGAAGGGTGGCCTTATAGAAGTTTATAAAACAATGAGGGGTATGCATAGGGTAGATACACGAGATCTTTTCCCTCAGGGTAGCGGAGTCTAAAACTGAAGGGTATAGGTTAAAGTGAGTGGAAAAGATTTAAATGGGATGTAGGGGGCAACCTTTTCACGTTGAGGGCGGTGCTTGTTTGGAATGAACTGCCAGAGAACATGGTGGAGGCTACAATTACAACATTTAAAAGGCATCTGGATGGGTATATGAATAGGCGGGATTTAGAGGGAGATGGGCCAAATGCTAGATTCATTTAGGATATGTAGTCGGCATGGACGAGTTGGATTGATGGGTCTGTTTCTGTGCTGTACATCCCTATCACTCTAAAAAGGTGAGGTTGCCAGGGCATGGACAGATAGGATAAGCGGTCCAGAAACAAGAGAAGGATTGGGGCTCATGAGTTGTCTTCCTGCCTCTGATTAAAAGTATTCATGTAGATTCCAGATGTAAGAAGCTGAAAGCATCTTTGCAAAGAAGGAGTTTTCCTGGTGGAATGAGCAAGTCAGGAAAGAGTGCCATTAAGACCATAAAGATTATTCATGTGGGTAATTGGATAAAAGGATGGTTTGATAGTAAAAGATGAATTAATTTATAATTCTGTTGGGACCAGCCCAAGAATGCCATGTTGCTGTAGAGGTAGACTTCTCAGGGTGATGTTTTAAAAAATGTTAGGGTTTATTTGTGTGTTTTCTCACAGAATGTCAGTTGGAGACTGGAAGCATTTTTGAGACAAACAGAGGGAGAAGTCTGCCAGTTCTGTAGACTACTATGCAAGAAGGTAGTGAAAAGACCGTGTTTGAGTTTGGGGTGACCTGCTTAAAGAGACTGAGAAGACTGTCTAGCTGAATGTTAATGGAAAGATACTAATTAATCCCATACCTCTGAAATAGCAGGAATATTGAGAAAAATCCTTAGAACTTCCCACAGGGGAAATGAAAGAAACTTGCAGAAACTGAAAAGTATGGAGAAAATTTAGTGAAATTAAAACAGAACAGGAAGTGTCTTTAAAAGTTTTTTGGACTTAAATAATTCCGGTTTACCAAATGGTAGCTCAGTGGTTAGCACTGCTGCCTCACAGCGCCAGGGTCTCAGGTTCGAATCCAGCCTCAGGCGATTGTCTGTGTGGCATTTGCATTCTCCCCATGTCTGGGTACTCTGGTTTCCTCCCACATTCCAAAGATGTGCGGGTCAGGTGAATTGGTTATGCTAAATTGTCCATAGTTGTTAGGTGCATTAGTCAGAGGGGGGTGGGTGACTCTTCGGAGGGTCAGTGTGGACTTGTTGGGCCGAAGGGCCTGTTTCCACACTGTAGGGAATCTAATCTAAATCTAAATCTAATCTAAATATAGCACTAAATTAGAAGTACTTGGTATATTTAAACCTTGCACAGTAAAATATCTTATTTGCAACATGAAACCTTGTGGCATAATTTCTTCCAGTTAATAACTGGGAATTTTAATATATTTTTTAAAAAATAATGGTTTCCATTGAAATACTAACAGTGCTACCTCTAATTCCCTAACTAGTAATGGAGAGACTAGAGATACTATGAATTCACAGCAATTGGAGAAAGAGAGTTCATTTACTGCCAAGGATAGAAATTTACATGGAGATCGTGCCTTTATAGGGTGAAAACAGTGTCTCTTTGAAGATAAGAGATTGACAGCTGTGGTATTTTGGAAGTAATGATCTGCTTGATCTACTAGCTATGAATTAACTCAAATCAACATTCTTGTAACATCTTTCAAATTAAAAATCTCAATTATATAACCTTATAAGCATTTACAATTAGTAATATTAAGTCTTTTAATAAAATTCAAGTGGTGCCAGAGGAGACGTATCCCCAAAGGTTCAACATGAATATAAATGCAGTGGGAATTACATTTAAAAGATTGTGTGAAATTTAAATTTCCTCCACAAACATTTCTTCAGAGAAAAAGGAAAAGCTTCCAATTACAATAAAAAGATCGTAGCACTATGTCAACAGTGAAGAAAGACATAAGACATAAAGGCATAAATACATTAACGTTGACATATGATACCTCCTTTAAAACAAACCCTTCTCATGTTCTCAATTATGTTCTCACTCGGATGGAGCTCCGCGGACAACTGTCATCACATAATGTGTCTTCAAAGTTTGGATATAGAGTGCCAAGGAGACATCGTGTCCCATTGAACATCACAAGTGAGCCTGTCCTTTTCCACCTGATTAAGCATTGATGAGTACAATACCATTCAAGAATGGTGATGAGACTGAGAGCCCAATTGTCTGCCCCTTCCTGGAGACTGCTTGCAGTATCATTACTGACATCAGATAGATCTACATACCAAGACTCTGAATTGATATTTTCATACTGTATGACTCAAAAAAATGAGACTCCTGGATTCTTTTTGGATTTATTATTGATGGCTCTCCATGACTCTTGTTTTACTGGCTCTCTACTACTTTTGGGAGCATGCCAGCCTCTTTAAGAGTCAAATTCTTTGCCACCATTTACAAGACAAATTAAGGCAGAGGTGGAATAGGGTGGAGTCTCCCAGTATGGATGTTGCTCAATCCCAAGCTTCTACAGAGTCCAGTGCAACAGGACTGAATGAATAAAGAAACTCAATTCAGCCTGTTCCAAGGTAGATATCAGTTCCATTAATAGGGTCAAGCAAGCAGCCCAGATTTCAAAAGAATCCTGCAAGTTTGTTTTGATTCCAAGATATGTTTTCTGGATCAGGAAGCTGACAGGTGCATAATCAAAATAAGGGATGGTGAAAAGAGCCTGGCCAAACCATCGCCATCTCCGTTTGGGTAGTGACATGCGATTTTGACCTTGGGGCAAGCAGGGCCCACAATGTGCCAGAGATCACGCTTGCACCCATTTGCCCTGTGCCATCATTTTTCTTTCATTAGCAGCTCAAACATTTCAGCAGGCTCAGTTTTTCAGGGTACCAATACACATGCTCTCGTATAATCAGGAGGATCCTGTAGCAAGGTAGTGTAGCCCCATATGTTCATCTCAACAATTAGGAAAGCCAAGTATGTTTTCTTGTATGGCAAGAATTTGAAAAAATTGTGGAACTGTTTTTGCATCTTTAACACTGCTCTGTTACCTTCCGAAGCAGAAGAAAATACTTCCTGTGAGGAGGTACATAATCACACAATGTAACATGGCTAGTTCACATAATTAAGCTATGGTTCATTGAAAGTTGGCAGTGTTTTTGCAAATGTCTTCACTATTCATGATGTTGGTTCAAACCTTTTTTCAGACTGCATGATGCTCTTCATTTCCCTCTTTACAGCAGGAGAGGATGAGCTGGGAAATCTGGCCAGCATTAATGATAGCCTGTGATCATAAACAGAAAATGCTGAAAATAAACAGCAGCCAATCTGTGATCAGTTGGCAGGAGATCCAAGTTGAATGGCAGAGCTGGTCACTGCCATTTCCCTTTTGTATGGTGCTCCATCTGGAGTCTTTTAGAAACTAAACTCCCTTGTTTGAGGGAGTTCAT
Source organism: Chiloscyllium plagiosum (assembly GCF_004010195.1). Classification (NCBI taxonomy): domain Eukaryota; kingdom Metazoa; phylum Chordata; class Chondrichthyes; order Orectolobiformes; family Hemiscylliidae; genus Chiloscyllium; species Chiloscyllium plagiosum. Next base: position 35,461,830 of record NC_057722.1, on the reverse strand, counting down.
CTCTGGTCCTGAGTTTAGGAGCAAGGTAGTGCACTGTTTCATTTACCAAGTTTAGAAGTGCATAATCAACAATCTAAATTCTTATGTTTGTATTGCCTTGTGTTGCAGTTGAATGGAAATTAAGTTCAAAACCAAGCAATAATATGTAAATGGTTAATATCAGTTCCTGCACCTTTCCTTCTATAATGGACTCGTGTTACTGAATTTACAAACAGAAACAGCCAAAAACAATAAAAAAGAACTTGTGCATTCTGAACAGCTGTATAGCAAATGTAATTTCTTGCCAGTCAATAACTTTCCTTTGGAAGGAAGTCCCTCCAGGGTGTGATAAACTTCATCAAAAGCTTCAGCCACTAGAAGTGTCAGTTTATTTCTTATCTATTCTCTGTGTCCTGTGGGAAGTATAATATATTAATGTGTCTTTGATGTCATTCACAGGGCTGAGACTGAAAGAGGCCTTTCTCGAAAACACATTATTGAAGGTATGCATCACAGTATGTGATAAAACGTTCACTAAATGCATCCTTATCTTTGAGAATTTGGCTCTGAGCCCTGTGAGGCTGTTTATTCCCCATTAATTTGGATCAGGAGTTCTACTTAGCTGTCAGGTTGAAATTATACAGCTTACTGAAAAACAGGTAAAATAATATAACAAGAATTTCGAGTGATAATGATCAGTATCATTATGTGATGGTTTTGTATCTGTATCATGGTTCCTCACATGCATGGACAGCTGGATGAGTTGTGGTCCTGACAGCTCTTTCTGTAGTGTGGGCTGGTATATTCTGATTGTTTTCTTTGCAAAATACTTGTAAAGGAGAAGTATATATATTTTACTTTTTCATTGATTGTGAAACCCAAGTGGATTCAGCAGAGTGGTTCAATCAGTATTGTCTGTAATTGAGGTAAAAACAATGACTGCAGATGCTGGAAACCAGATTCTGGATTAGTGGTGCTGAAAGAGCACAGCAGTTCAGGCAGCATCCAAGGTGCAGCGAAATCGCATTTCGGGCAAAAGCCCTTCATCAGGAACCAATGTCTGTAAGTGAGTCAACAAGAATCATATTTATGACGACAAACAACAATACCATTTTCATTTCCCTTCTCTCTCTAAAAGAAGCATCCTAACACAAGAGGATGTTCAATCGTTTTCAGAAATCTAGCTGCAAACTGTGAGAATAGTCTTGCCAGTAGCAATTTGGGCTAGATTACAGACAATTCAAACACTGTGGCTGAAACATAACTGACCGCATGCTATGTAATGAGTAGCTCTAGACCTTAATAATTGAACAAAATGATCAATTTGCTGCTCATGGAAAACTACCTCAAATAAATAAGCCAATGGGAAAATTAAAGGTAAAATTAAGCAAACTTCATCCCCAGTTGCAGCTTTTTACTTTGTCCTTTTAATAGTTGACAGATACTTTATTGCATCTTAATCTAACTTACATCCTCTATTATTTCCCCAAAATGAAGTCTGAGTATTTAAATGAGACCTGTGAGGTCAAGAATGGCTGTTTACATAATTTGAAAATTCCATTCCTACCCCAGGCTTCATAAGGTTCCAATGCCTCTAAAAAGCAACGGCAATTTTCAAAGAGAGGGTTGGAGACGGAGAGTTGGAAAACAATGTTCCTCCAGTTGACTGGCTTGTTGATTAGGTACATTGAAGAGCTCATTAACAAGTATCAGAGGAGCAGTTTGAAATTTTAAAATTGGGTGGCTCCAGGAAAATGCAATAGTTATTTTTGCTGTTTCCAATCTACGACATCATCATTCATTTTGAGACATCTTAAAGCTGCTACCAGTTGTTTCCTTGTACGTTGAGTAGAGAGTGATGTGTGGGTAGGTTGGCCTCTCTCACCCATTCTAGCACAACACTGACAGGAGCTGTCATGCATCATAGTGATACTTTTGCACCTGTATGATAGAGATGAGCTGTATGACTTCTCCATGATGTAACTGGCCACTCTATCTGACAGTGGAAGACAAAACTATGAGTGCTCAATCTGTTCAGCTCATATGCATGCTGCTGAATTCAGTCATAAGCCTATTACCAGGATGAGTTTTGCCACAACTTTCAGATCTTATTGGCCCAGCTGAAATTTTTAAACACGATTTCCTCACCACTCCTCTACTGCTACCTCTGTCGCTACATCCATTCAGCCTCTTTCTGTGTCACTGGGTAGAGTTTTTCTACCTGATGTCAGAAACAATATATCTTGCTTCTTAGCATTGCCAATGTCTCAAAAGGGGCATTAGGTCTTGTATGGTCACCTGCCTGTACTGTTGCCTGTACCATGTGTACTATCCTGTGTGGATCTCTCAGTAAATGGTAAATCCAATCATGACTGTCCTTTACCTTTTCAAAAGGACCTGTAGGTTTTACTGATAGCAGTAGTATTTTTGTATCATTATAAAGTGTCACTCTATTGAGCAACGTGAAACATGTTGAATAATGACTGACGTGGATTCTTGGTGGTGAATGAACAGTTAATCACAATAGTTTGTTTTATTTGCTGGTTGAATGTTTTTTCTTATATTTTAGGTTTAAAGGCCTCTCTGCAAAGAATGCAGCTTGAGTATGTTGATGTTGTGTTTGCCAATCGACCAGACACCAACACCCCAATGGAAGGTCAGTGACACTTTAGTTTGTTAAGCAAGTTCGGTTGACACAATCTGCTGCACCAGTTCCTGTATGTTGACCTTGTGACGATGATGTCACTTTAAAAACGTTATTTTGCCCTGAGTTTTTTTGAACAGAGGTCATAAAGGCAGAGGTGAAAAAGTAGCTACTGGAGACGGCCTAAGTAAACAACTTAGGAGGCCTTTAGTATTTTTTTAAAAGGTTGGAACAATGGAAGCAGCCTAAATGGGAGTGGCCAATTCTCATAGACCAAGCTTTCTAGTTTTTTAGGCTGTAGCAGTCAGAAGCTGTTTGGGGTCCCAGAAGAATTGGAGCTTCAGTAAATAATTCCTCTCTGCTACTTTCCCTGAAAGCTCTCTTAATGTTGTTTCCTCCTGGATTGGAGAACTGCATGTAAGAATTTATCTTTTTGCCAAGAGGTGTGTTTATGGAACAGTTAATTAGTAATTGATGCTGTTTCTATTATTCAGCTAAGTTTTCTAATAGTTGTTATTCTAAATTCCTCTTTCTTTTGATTGTATTTTAACTCCAGTATTTAAATAAATTGTGTTTTGCTTAACATCAAGTAGTTTGACCAGTCGCATCACATCTGGATCGTGCACTTCACATCTACCTTTAAAATAAGAAAAAGTTAGGGTCTAGGCTACCTTCTTAAACTACTTTGACAGGGTCTAGTCTAGTCCAGAACACACACATGATCACTGTCCATAAACAGTCAAAGCCATTTTTTAACATCAGAGTTATCTGCTTTGTATTAAAATGTACCATCATGAGCAGGAATACTGCAACTTGCACAAACAATATTTATATAATATTAACAGCTTTTGCTGCTGTGACCTCAATTAAAGTTCTGAATGAGGATGGCGTAAGGATATTTTATTTGACATATAAAGTGGAAAATTGAAGTTTGGACTAGTGTTGTAACTCAAAGCAAAAGTGGAACTCTGTGGTTACTCATACATTGGTCACATAACACTTCTGTAGAAGCTGGTGCTGTTAGGTTGAAAAAAAAACAATCCAGCAACATCTTTTCAATTGGTTTGAAGCATTTGTCACAGAACTGAGATGAGAATGGAACTCAGACCTTCAAAATTTTGCTAGCAAGCCAGATCTTTCCGTCTTACTCTCTCTCCCTCTCTCTCTCTGAATGGAAAAGAAATAACATTGCAAAGAAAGATGTCTAACTCAAGCCGAACCCTATGTTCAACTGACTAGCTATCAAAGTGAGGATCGTCACTGTCAATAACAACATGATATTGGCCCTCACTCCAAAAGGAAGTCACCTCATTTTCTCCTTATTGTATGGACTTTTGCTACATAGACCTGTTTCCTTTTTGATTCCTATATTTTCCACACACTGTCCTACAAAACACTATCTCATTTGTTTCATTTGTTTTATCTGTCCTGTTTGTGAATGAATATGCCTGTGTTTGGAATTAAGGTGATATAGTTTAAGTTTGCATATTAGTAACTACTAATCATTTTTTCTACATGTTAAAGGATAAGTTGTTGTAATAAATAAGTTTTTATTTTTTTCTTTATTAAAGAAAACTGGCGTGAGTATCTTTTATTTTAATTGGTGATAACAATGAGGTAAATGAACCATCCTACTGATTAAATTGGTCATATTTCACATTTAAGATGACTCACTGAATAGTTGTGCTTGATTTCTAGTGTATCCCTCCCTTCAGGGAATGGTAAAACCTCTAACATCCTGGTACAAATCAACTTTCTCTTATCCATTTAATTATCTTTTACTAAAAATGTGCCACTGAACTTCTAGGTATTCATTACATTAATAACGTGCCCAAATTAATTGGTTTATTTTTTATTGTCATTTGTTATTAGTCAGGCTGTCATAATAAACAAATTAAGCCTGCAGTGTGCTGGGATAATACAGCAACCCCATTACATTTCTTTAGTGCTCCTTAACTCTGCGTTCCTGACAGCAGGGCTTGAAAATGTCACAGAGCAGCTGAAGGGCAGTGTCCTGGGGGAGGGTGATCACTGTGGTTGTGGTTCAGATTGGTACCAACAACATAGATAGAGAAGGGTTAGTGGTCCTACAGTGAGAATTTAGGTAAAACAAATTAGCAAACAAGACCACAAAAGTAGTAATCTCCGGATTACTCCCAATGGCACACATACTAGTACAGAAATAAGATGATATGACAGATGAATGCATGGTTGGAAAGATAGTGCTTGAGGGAGGGCATTAGATACCTGGGGCACTGGGACTGGCCCTGGGAGGTGGCGCCTGACCAAGCCAGATGGGCTGAACCTGAATAGAGCCAGGACTGAGTTCCTTGCAGGATGCTAAACTAGGGAAGGGTTTAAGATAATTCAGTTCAGATGTGGAACCAGGAGAGAATGTCAATGAGGAATACTAGGGAGCTCAAAATACTGGGAGAGTCAGTTAGCAGTAGGATAGAGAATACTAAGCAAAGAGGCAGTATTGGAATAAGGGAGAAATTAAAATATTTTAAATCAGGGTTACAGAGCACCTATTTGAATGCATCAACTGTAATAAATAACATTGATAAGTTGCAGGTGCAGATATCTATATGGAGTCTTGTAGCTATTACAGAGTCTTGGCCCTAGGAAGTACAGGACGGGGTGTTAAATATTCCTGAGTACATGGTGTTCAGGAAAGGTCAGGAAGGAGGCACGATAGTAGTATTGATTAAGGAGAGCCATGCAACACCGGAGTAACAAAATGCCCTTGAGGGTTGAAGGGGAGAATTGGTTTGCCTACAGCTAAGGAAGAAAAACAGTGCCATGACATTACTCATTGTAGTACATCAGCCACCAGTGGAAACGTAGAGGGACAAATCTGCAAGGTGACTACAGTGCCAGGTAAGTAGGGTGCCAGTGGGATACAAGCTAAAGTGCCAGATGAGTAAGGGATGTGGTGCCAACTGAGTTAGATGTCAAAAGGGAAGGAGGTAGAGTGCCACTCATAGGTTGGGGGAAATTAAAAATGGAACAGTGTCAGGTAAGTAGTGCAGTATGTAGGGTAGTACAGGGAGTGTGAGGGGAACCAGATCCTGTGATCAAATCTGGGGCATTCAGATGTTCTATGTCAGCAGTGAGGGGAATGTGTGATTGGGTCAGGTCAGGTCCAGTGTGGGGTTGGATTAGGTCAGGTCCAGTGTGGGGTTATGTCAGGTTAGGTCTGATGTGGGGTTATGTCAGGTCAGGTCTGGTGTGGGGTTAGGTCGGTTAGGTCTGATGTGGGGTTATGTCAGGTTAGATGCGGTGTGGGGTTAGGTCAGTTAGGTCTGATGTGGGGTTATGTCAGGTTAGGTCCAAAGCTGGATTGGGTCAGGTCAGGTCCAGTGTATTTAGAGTGTGGATGTGGGGTGTACTGGTCTGGTTTGGGGGTGTAAAAGAAACAAGGGATGCTAATTGGACAGTTTTGTAAAAGGTTGCTGTATACTTATTGCAAGTACACTATAAAGTTCTGATCATATATTCACAAGTGTGTATGTGTGTGCGCGCGCAGGAGGAACCATGCAATGTTTTACTCATGTACCACTAAATGCAATAATGCAGCCCTTATTCCTGTTACATAGCTTTCTACTTGAACAGTTTCTTGTGTGGAATTTAAAATGTTTCATAGAAACATTAAAAATTAAGAAAATAAATGTTAGGATATTATTACTGTGACGCACATGGATATCATCCAGAGAATTTATAGCACGTTCTGTTTTTAATCATATTGCAGAAGACAAGTTTACTGACAGATTATCATCTAACATTTCTTGGCAAGATTGCTAAAGGCCCATCACAATATCCAGTATGTACTTCCATGATTTTCTGATTGTTTAAGTTAGGCTCAGTGATGCTGTTCAATAAGAAGCCTGTCCTCTGTCTCCCAATGGAAGTGTCATTGAACAGCCAGAAATTGTAAGATGATTATCCTCAGCACGACTGTGACAGATGTTTCTCAAGACCTTCGGGTCAGAGGAGATATTTGTGACTGGGGAAAGTTAAAACATTATGATTTGTTCAGGAATATTTCACATGCAATCTTTAGTTGGCACAATGTGCAGGCAAAGAAAAGTACCCTGCATCATTTTGAAGCAACAGAAAGACGGCACTGCTGAAGTCCCTCGGGAATTTGCCAGTTTAGGACTTCTGGAGACTCAGACTGACTAAGCAAAGCTTCCCCTCCCTGGCAATGACTGTAGAATAGCCGTCCTCAGCTGTTCCTCCTTCACTAGGCCAGTCCTGGCACCTTGGAGATGACAATGTTGGTGACCAAGCACACCAGCTCCAAGCAGATGCCACTTTGTTCTGCAAAATACATTCAAAACACAATGATCCTTTTAAGAACCACTCATAACGTATCTGAAAAAAACTGCAGCATCAGGTGGAATAAGCCATATGGGACTCAATTGACACATAGTTCCAATAGATGTGAGCTAGCTGCAGTGATCACTTATAGACTATACACTCATTGATTGAAAGGCAAGCATCCCTGTCTCTTCCCAAAAGAAGATGCAGTTTTGTTTTGCTTTTGCTGAATAGAAGTGGATGTTTTAAAACCCATTGGAAGGCTTGCCAACATGTAATGGTCCCACTTTGAACAATGAGAAGATTGTGGTGTGCCGCAAGGATCTGTTTTGGGGCCACTGCTGTTTGTCATTTTTAGAAATGATCTGGATGTGGGCATAGAAGGATGGGTTAGTAAATTTGTGGATGACACTAAGGTAGGCAAGCAAAAGTGAGGACTGCGAATGCTGGAAACCAGAGTTTAGATCAGAGTGGTGCTGGAAAAGCACAGCAGGTCAGGCAGCATCCGAGGAGCAGGAAAATCGACGTTTCGAGCAAAAGCCCTTCATCAGGTCTTTTGCCCAAAACGTCGATTTTTCTGCTCCTCAGATGCTGCCTGACCTGCTGTGCTTTTCCAGCAACACTCAGATCTAAACTAAGGCAGAGTTGTGGATCTTGCCGAAGGATGTTGTGGGTTACAGAGGGACATAGATAAGCTGCAGAGCTGGGCGGAGAAGTGGCAAATGGAGTTTAATGTGGAAAAGTGTGAGGTAGTTCACTTTGGAAGAAATAACTGGAATGCAGAGTACTGGGCTAATGGTAAAGTTCTTGGCAGTGCAGATGAACAAAGAGGTCTCGTTGTCCGGGTGCATAAATCCCTGTAAGTTGCCACCCATGTTGATAGAGTTATCAAGAAAGTATATGGTGTGTTCGCATTTGTTGGTGGGGGCATTGAGGTCATGCTTCAGCTGTACAAGACACTGATAAGGCCGCACCTGGAGTATTGTGTGCAGTTCTGGTCACCGTATTGTGGGAAGGGTGTGGAAGCTTTGGAAAGGGTTCAGAGGAGATTAACTAGGATGTTGCCTGGTATGAGGAAAGGCTGAGGAAACTGAAGCTGTTTTCGTTGGAGAGAAGAAGGTTAAGAGGTGACTTAATCGAGATGTATAAGATAATCAGAGGGTTGGATAGAGTGGACAGTGAGAGCCTTTTTTCTCGGATGGTGGAGGTTAACATAAGGGGACAAAGCTTTAAATTGAGGGGTGATAGATTTGGGACAGATATCAGGGGTAGTTTCTTTACTCCGAGATTAATAGGGATGCGGAACGGCCTGTCTGCAACAATAGTAGACTCGCCAATGTTAAGGGCATTTAAATGGGTATAGGACATACATATGGATAATAATGGAATGGTGTAGGCTAGATGAGCATCAGGTTAATTTCACAGGTCAACACAACATCGAGGGCTGAAGGGCCTGTGTACTGCACTGTAAGATTCTATGTTCTAAGATGTCAGGCTACACTGGGAGTGAGGGAAACACTAATACTCCCTTTGACAGGGTTCTTAGATGGAGTGATGCCCTTGCTGCTACAGCTGCCTTTCAAAGACCTCATAATCTGACATCCATCACTCACATTAACTTGGGTATGACCTGGTGGTGTTAGTGCATGGATAGTCTGGAACTTGGATGAGGAATGGCTGAGGGGAGGAAACAGGCCCATTAGCAGCCTTGTAGGTAAAAACTAGGGCTGCAGATGCTGGAAACCAAATTTTGGATTAGTGGTGCTGGAAGAGCACAGCAGTTCAGGCAGCATCCGAGGAGCAGCCTTGTCATGATCTCCCAGCTCCGGGTTGGGCAGACATCAGCCGAGGGCTGCACATAGAACATGCACATGCACAAATGTACCTAGAAGCCTATTGCAGCCAACTGACATCATGGACCACATCAGCACATGTACCAAGGCCATTTTTGCATTGTGGTTAATCACTCTGTATTAGTAGCGAACTAACGTTGTGAAATCTCAATGGTCATATAACCCCACAAAATAGTTGCAGACTATTAGCTTTTGACATTTACCTGATCATTGCTTTTCATGGTTGCTTCAATTCAACTGAACCTTTGTAATGATTTGCTCTAATGGACTAAGCCCTTGACTTTGGTTTGCTAGTTTTACACATCATTGAAATGCCTTCATTGTTTTTTGTGCACAATTGTTATGTGGAAGTTGTAAGTTTCTAAAGAAAAAGACAGATGCCCAAGGTTCCCATGCAAAGCTCTACAAATGCTAATGGATAATTTTCTAACTTCCAGCTTCTGTCTGGTTCTTTCAGCTTGCAGCTCTAATGAAAACTTGACTGTAAAGCATACAAGATTTGTCCATCTGTTATTGAGTAGATCACATGCATACAGCCAGTCTTCTGATGTGCACTCCTGGTGAACAAGACTCACAAATTTGCCAAAGTGCAAAATATACTAAAGTGTCAATTGTGAGAAATGCAATTTCAAAAGTGGCAAGTAAACCAAAGCAGCAAATTGTGACACACCTGTGGTGTAATGTTTTCATTCTAATAAAAACAGTTAATCAGCTGTAAATATTTTTGAACCTTCAAGAATGTGGCTGTTTAGCATCCATGTGGAGAAGGAGTTGCTGAACTGCAAGGACACAGACCAGGGAGCATTCAGATCGAGATGATGGTCCGAAGAGAAAACCCAGTAAAATACTGGTAATATTTATAAATGGACATACTGGTCATACCGGAGCTCCACTTTCAAGTGTACAAGATGAGTTGGACCAGTATGTCTGGGTCTCCTGCATGCTTTGGGGAAGGCTCTGAGAACTAGGAGCAATCTCAGACTAAGTTTGGCAGAAAGCAGAGAATGGGGATAAAAGGGTCTTTCTCAGGATGGCAGCCGGTGACAAGTGATGTTCCGCAGGCTCAGTGTTGGGACCACAGCCTTTAATTTTATAGATCACCAATCTAGATGAAGGGACTGAATGTATTCTGGCTATGCTTGCAGACGATCCAAAGATAGGTAGAGGGACAGGTAGTATGAGGATGTGGGGAGACTGCACAAAGATTTGGACAGGTTAGGAGAGTGGGTAAAAAAGTGGCAGATGGAGTACAACGTGGGAAAGTGTGAGGAAGAGTAGAGGCATGGACTATTTTCTAAATGGGGAGAAAATTCAGAAGTCTGAATTGCAAAGAGACTCAGGAGTTCTAGTCCAGGATTCTCTCAAACTTGCAGGTTGAGTCAGTAGTTAGGAAGACAAATGCGATGATGGCATTTGTTTTGAGATGACTTGAATATGAAAGTAGAGATGTATTTCTGAGGCTGTGGTCAGACTACATGTGGAGTATTATGTGCAGTTTTGGGCCTCATATCTCAGGAAGGATGTATTTGCCCTGAAGCATGTTCAGAAGAGATTCATGAGAATGGTCCCAGGAATGAAAAGCTTAACATATGAGAAACATTCGAAGTCTGTAGGTTTATACTCAGTGGAGTTTACAAGGATGAATGGCCTGGACAGTGTAGATGTTGGGAAGACGTTTCCATTGGTAGGACAGACAAGGATCCGAGGGCATAGCCTTAGAGTAAAGGGAAGAACTTTTAGAATGGAGATCGGGAGAAACTTCTTCAGCCAGAGAGTGGTGAATCTATGGAATTCATTGCTACAGAAAGCTGTGGAGGCCAGGCCATTGAGTATGTTTAAGACTGAGATAGATAGGTTCTTGAGTATCAAAGTGATCAAGGATTACGGGGAGAAAGCAGTAGAATGGGGTTGAGAAATTTATCAGCCATGATTGAATGGTGGAGCGGACTCAATGGGCTGAATGGCCTAATTTCTGCTCCTGTCTCTTATGGCCTTTGTCCTAGAAATAGGATTCTTGGGAGGGGAGGTGGTGGTGGTTTTGGGTGTGGGGGGGAGTTGGTGGGGACAGATTTGTTAAGAGCCCACCTCCCAACAAGTGCCAGTGAATTAGCAACTGCCAACTCTCACAACCAGCAGTGCCATAGGGAAGGTGGGTGACAGGATTGCAGAACTATTCTGGGTTCTAAAGAAGAGACATATTAGACTTAAAACTTTAACTGTTTCTCTCCAACAGATTCTGCCAGACATGTTGATTTTCTCCTGTGTTTTCTATATTTGTTTTATCTTTAATTGCGCTATTTTCCAGGACTGCCTTTGTTAGAAATTACTCTTGGCAACGTAGAAAACATAGCATTCCTCTTTAAGGGCAAAAACCCTGTGAAAATTCAAATAATACAACATAGAACATAGAAAAGTACAGCACAGAACAGGCCCTTAGGCCCACGATGTTGTACCGAGACTTAATCTTAATGTAAAATATAGTAACTTAACCTACACACCCCTCAACTCACTGCTATCCATGTGCATGTCCAGCAGTCACTTAAATGTCCCCAATGACTTCGTTTCCACCATCTCAACTGGCAACGCATTCCATGCATTCACAACTCTCTGCGTAAAGAACCTACCTCTGATGTCTCCTCTATACCTTCCTCCTAATATCTTCAAACTATAACTTCTCGTACCAGTCAATATTCCAAGTGTGGTCTCACCAGGGACTTGTAGAGCTGCAGCAAAACCTTGCAGCTCTTAAACTTGATACCCCTGTTAATGAAAGCCAAAACACCATATGCTTTCTTAACAACCCTATCCACTTGGGTGGCTACTTTGAGGGATCTATGTACTTGCACACCCAGATCTCTCTGTTTCTCCACACTGCCAAGAATCCTGTCTTTAATCCTATATTCAGCATTCGAGTTCAAACTTCCAAAATGCATCACTTCACGTTTATCCAGGTTGAATTCCATCTGCTATTTCTCAGCCCAGCTCAGCATCCTATCTATGTCGCGCTGCAGCCTGCAATAGCCCTCTATACTATCGATGACACCTCCAACCTTTGTATCATCTGCAAATTTACTAACCCCCCCTCAACCTCCTCATCCAAGTCATTTAGAAAAACTTCAAAGAGCAGAGGCCCAAGAACAGAGCTCTGCGGGACCCCACTCAACACTGTCCTCCAGTCAGGATAAAGTTGTAAATGTATTATTTTCATATATTTCTCCTCTGCCCCATGAGTATGTTTGTGAGTTCCTAGCTGTTCAGTTGTGCTCCTTTCTCTGTTTCATACCCAATGTGAGCTGTAGAGATCCAGATCCACTTAAGTTTTTATCCTCAGTTATCCTTAGAAGATTTTATCTTTGCTCATAAGAGAAGATGAGGGTTGGGGAGCAGATAAGTAATCATTAGGAGATTATGAATACTTGCTGCGTTGAAGACATTATCAAAATAAAATTAATGCAGTTTAGAATTTGCTACTCATAAAAATAACAGAAAGCAAATCATGAAAACTGCTATGTACACAGGGAAGTGTTTATTTATTTACGTGATTGCAGTGGTCTGTAGCATACTTAGGCACTAAATTGTACTGTAATTTTCACCCATGAATAAACCATGTGAGAATGGTTTCAAAGTACAAACTGTACTTTTAAATTCCCCAAGCAAAGTCACTTTTGCTCCAAAAAATAACAAATTGAGTGACCTTCATAAACTCAGAGCACACAAATGAAAATATCCACAAGTCATTTCTTCTCATCCTATTGGGTTAAGCAGTGCAAACTGTGACCTTTCGAACCATAATGCAAATAACCAATGCACCCATTATTTCTAGGGCTACTTTCTGGGGATTTGTCAGCCTTCAATCACATCAATTTGTTCAACACCATTTCTCTACTAATACAGATTTGCTTCAGTTTCTCTCTCTCACTAAACCCTGTGTTTGTCATCATTTCTGGTACATTATTCATGTCCTTCTTTGTGAAGACAGAGGCGAAGTGTAAATTTAGTTTGTCAACTGTTTCATGTTTCCCTGTTATAAATTTGACTAATTCTGACTATAAGAGATCTACATTAGTTTTCACCACTCTTTCAGTTCCGGTCACCTGACTACAGGAAAGATGTGATACCACTAGAGGGACTTACAATGGTGATTTACCCAAGATCTTGCCTGGGATGCAGCAATTGAGCTTAAGAAGAAATAAGATAGGCTTGGATTGTTTTCTCTAGAGCAGAGAAGGCTGAAGGGGGCCATGATTGATGTGTGTAAGATCATGAAAGTTATAAAGCTGTTATAAAGCCAAACTGAGACATACACGAGAATTCCTAGAAGCATGGCATTCCAACCGGAACTCTATCAACAAACACATTGACCTGGACCCCATTTACCACCCCCTGAGAAAAAGAATAGTAAATGATATCACCAAAGGAAATTATGTCACCACATGAAATGACATCACCAACCCAAAGAAACCCAAACATATAAATAGCAAGCAGGAATCATCAGCAGTGCTTCATCCGGAGGCTCACTGAAGATGTTACCTAGTACGGTGATGGAATGTCTGAAAATGAACCTTCCAGCTCAGCTCAATGAGCAAACTTACATCCAGACCCTCAACCTCAGCTACAAATCTTCTCAAAACTTGCTAACCTTTAAGAACTACTTGAAGAAGCATTTGAAGTATCATAATGTGGGCGGCACGGTGGCCCAGTGGTTAGCACTGCTGCCTCACAGCGCCTGTAGACCCGGGTTCAATTCCCGACTCAGGCGACTGACTGTGTGGAGTTTGCACATTCTCCCCGTGTCTGCGTGGGTTTCCTCCGGGTGCTCCGGTTTCCTCCCACAGTCCAAAGATGTGCGGGTCAGGTGAATTGGCCATGCTAAATTGCCCGTAGTGTTAGGTTAAAGGGGTAAAGGTAGGGGTATGGGTGGGTTGCGCTTCGGCGGGTCGGTGTGGACTTGTTGGGCCGAAGGGCCTGTTTCCACACTGTAAGTTATCTAATCTAATCTAATCATAACATTCAAAAATATGGGACAAGTACAGAAAAATGGGATTAGTGCACCTTTAGTGGTAGTTATGTCAGTGCGAACTTGATGGGCCGAAGGGCCTTTTCTGCACTGTATTATGCTATGACTCCATGTATTACAGTAAAATCTCAGACTTTCCAAAATAATTTGTTTCATTTTAAAGCTGACAGTAGTCACTCTTTTATGATCGAAAAATAAGGTTGAATTCCTCTTTCAAAAGCACAATCTGAAGGAGTATCTCTGGCTTGACACCGTGATGAGTTGGATACTTTGACAGCTGCTCAAGTTTTGTTGGGAGCTTCAACAGCACAACAACCTGGGCAGCAGAAACAATAAAGGCACACTGACCCCATCGACTTGTGAATTTTAGGAGAAAGTTAGAAGAGGTGTTTTTGAGCAGAAGCAATAGACTGATATATCATACACAGGATTGTACTCAAGCACAATCTTGAATGGATTGGCCTGCTGTATTTATTTCACACCATTATCATCAAACCAGGGCATCATCAACCTTGGTTCAATAAAGAGTGCAGGAGGATGTGCCAGGAGCAACACTGGGAATATCTAAAAGAAAAGGTGCCAATCTGGTCATAGAGTCCTACAGCACGGAGACAGGCCCTTTGGCCCAAACTGGTCCATACCGACCAAAATGTCCGTCCATGCTAACCCCATTTCCCTGCACTTGGCCCATATCCTTCTAAATCTTTCCTATCCATGTATTTGTCCGAATGCCTTTTAAATGTTGTTAATGTACCTGTTTCAACCACTTCTGCTGGCAGCTCATTCCATATGTGTACCACCCTCTATTTAAAAAAAGTTGCCCCTCAGGTTCCCTTTTATTCTTTCTCCTCTAACCTTAAGCTGATGCCCTCTGGTCCTCGATTCCCCAACCCTAGGAAAAAAAACTGAGTTCATTCACCCCTATCAATGCTTCTCATGATCATATACACTGTATAAGATCCACCCTCAGTCTCCCTTGCTCGAAAGAAAAAAGTCCTTGCTAGTTCAAGCTCTCAGACTCAGACTATTGAGTCCAGACAACATCCTTGTAAATTCTTCTGCACTCTTTCCAGTTTAATAACCTCCTTCCTGTAACAAGGTGACCAGAACTGAACACAATACTCCAAGTGCTGCTTCACCAACGTCCCGTGTAACTGCAACGTAACTTCCTAACGTCTATAGTCAATGCCCTGGTGAAACAACAGCACAAGACAACATGCATGCTAAACAGCAGAAGTGGCATACATCAATAGATAGAGTAAAGCAAGAATTTGCGAAACAAGTTTACAGATGACACAAAAGTAGGTGGGAAGCCAAGTGGGAAGGATGTCTCAAAGAGTCTGCAAAGGTTGAGCAAGTGGCAAAGATTTGACAGCTGGAATTTAATTAGGGAAAATGTGAAGTTATATTCTTTTGGCAGGAAGACTAGAGGGACTGAATGTTATTTAAATGGTGAAAGACTGCAATAAACTACAGAATATAGGCATTTGCGAGTCCTCATCCATGAATGACAAAACGCAAGCCCCCAAGTTGAGTGGGTAATAAGGAAGGCAAAAGGATTGTTGATCTTTATCTTAAAGGTGTTGATGTACACAAGTAGGGAGGTTTTGCTAAAACTATACAAGGCACTCATCATTCCACAGTTGGAACACTGTGAATAATTTTGGGCCCCTTGTCTAAAGAAAGGTGTACTGCTTTGGAGGCAGTCCAGAGAAGGTTCAGTAGGTTGATACCAGACATGAAAGAGAAGAGGTTTGAGAGGTTAGCTAACTGATTGGAATTTAGAAGACTAAGAGGCAACCTTATTGAAACATGGAAAATGCTTAGGGAACTTGATGAGGTAGATGGACAAAGGTTGTTTTCCCTCATGGGGGAGCCCAGAACCAGAGAATTTCTTCTCACAGACAGTAGTGAATCTGTGGAATTCTTTACTGCAGAAGACTTTTGAGGATAGGTCATTTAGAATACTCAACGCTGAGATAAAGTTAAAAATCACACAACACCAGGCTATAGTCCAACAGCTTTCGAAGTACAGGGTACTAGCTTTCGCAGCACCGCTCCTTCATCAGGTAGCTGTGGAGCAGGATCATAAGGCACAGAATTTATAGGAAAAGATTACAGTGTCATGCAACTGAAACAATATATTGAACAAACTTAGATTGCTGTTAAGTCTTTCATCTTTTAGAATAGATTGCAGGTTTCAATTCATTAATATGTAAATCCCAGATCTGATAGCCAAGTTCAATACACATGAGGATGACCTCAACGGGACCTTGGGTTCATGTCACACTACAGGTGACCCCACTGCACTATGTACACACACTCCTACATGCTCACACACTCACGTATACCTTCTGTCATACACATGTTCTCTCTCATACATGCACACGTACACCCACCACGTTCACACCCACACCCACACTTTCTCACAGGCTTATACTCCATCACACTCACACACACACTCTACAAGCATGCGCACATGCAAAACACACACTCTAGCACACACGCTCACATGCATACACACACACTCTCTCTCCTTCGTGCACGCACACACACATATAAGTCCATGGGTGAATTTGCATAGAGTCATAGAGATGTACAGCATGGAAACAGACCCAGAGACCCGGGTTCAATTCCTGACTCAGGCGACTGACTGTGTGGAGTTTGCACATTCTCCCCGTGTCTGCGTGGGTTTCCTCCGGGTGCTCCGGTTTCCTCCCACAGTCACAAAGATGTGCGGGTTAGGTGAATTGGCCATGCTAAATTGCCCGTAGTGTTAGGCTAAAAGGGGTAAATGTAGGGGTATGGGTGGGTTGCGCTTCGGCGGGTCGGTGTGGACTTGTTGGGCCGAAGGGCCTGTTTCCACACTGTAAGTAATCTAATCTAATCTAAACCCTTCAATCCAACCTGTCCATGCCGACCAGATATCCCAACCCAATCCAGTCCCACCTGCCAGCACCTGGCCCATATCCCTCCAAACCCTTCCTATTCATATACCCATCCAAATGCTTCTTAAATGTTGCAGTTGTACCAGCCTCCACCACATCCTCTGGCAGCTCATTCCATACACGTACCACCCTCTGCGTGAAAAAGTTGCCACTTAGGTCCCTTTTATATCTTTCCCCTCTTACCCTAAACCTATGCCCTCTAGTTCTGGACTCCGCGACCCCAGGGAAAAAACTTTGCCTATTTGTCCTATCCATGTCCCTCATAATTTTGTAAACCTCTATAAGCTCCAGGGAAAACAGCCCCAGCCTGTTCAGCCTCTCCCTGTAGCTCAGATCCTCCAACCCTGGCAATATCCTTGTAAATCTTTTCTGAACCCTTTCAAGTTTCACAACATCTTTCCAATAGGAAGGAGACCAGAATTGCACGCAACATTCCAACAGTGGCCTAACCAATGTACTGTACAGCCGCAACATGACCTCCCAATTCCTGTACTTATTTTCCTGATAAAGGGCACAATCTGCAAGCAGTCAATGAAGGCAGTCAATCCATGTAGCGTTTTATACATTCCTCCTTGGAAGTAGAACTAGTCTGACTCAAGATTGGGATACAGACAGTCTCTAACTTCACACCTTTAATGCATTATCTGAGCTGACATGTCACATTTTAAATAAAATATTAAGTTACCTTGAGAAGGTGACTTAAAAGAAGTTCTGGGATTTACATATTAATGAACCAAAACCTGCAATCCATTCTAAAAGATGAAAGACTTAACAGCCATCTAGATTTGTTGAATATATTTCAGTTGCATGACGCTGTAATCTTTTGCTATAAATTCTGTGTCTGATAATCCAGCTCCACAACTACCTGATGAAGGAGCAGCGCTCCGGAAACTAGTACTTCGACATAAACCTGTTGGACTATAGCCTGGTTTAGTGTGATTTTTAACTTTAGCAACCATCCAACACCAGCACCTCCACATCAACACTGAGATAGACATCAGATTCCCACATTCCCCACAAAACCATGGGGGAATAAAGCACAGTTTTTGAAGGAAGGTCTTACTGCATTGTCTTTGATTATTTCATCCAATGCATAGAGGTTAAGGAGAAACATATACAACTGTGGATGAAATTATTTAAGTTTTACATCAGGTATTTGTTACATTATGGTATCCCTGATGTTGTCAATTCTGACAGTGCGTGGCTGTTTGCTTCAGCTAATTTGCAACAACCAGTTCTGAATTTGAAAATGTCATTAAAAAGGTATCAGGAAGCAAACCCTGGGGTTACGACTGTTAATTTGCTCTTGAAAAATTCTGACTGCCGTATGGCACTGCTAAAGTATAGGCATACGCCATAGCAACGGTGTTCTAACAGCAGCAGAGTTGCTAATAGTCAGGAAGCTGAGGATGCAGTTCTACATTTTACCAAAGAAGTTGTTTTTGCATTTATGCCTGTATGACTGTCAGGGCATATGCAATAGGACAATAAACACAAAAAGCAAAGTATTACAATAAGTGTTCCTGTATGAGTTGGTTGTCACATTTAGGACAGGGGCAACGTGTTTGGTCAGGGATCTGAACAGTAAAGGTACAGTCACCTAAAAAACTGCAGACCAGCAGAGATTGTATATTCTTACTATAAAATGGGATCATATGAAGGAACTTCAGGAACCTTCGTCCATTGCAGGTAATTGGTCCATCACTGATTGATCGAGACAAACCCAATGTGGAAAGTGATAGAACAGAAAACTTCAGAAACCTCAGAAGTGAGGCAAAGAATCAAAGTCAATGGTCTTCAACCCAATAAAACACCAAGTCCAATGAGAATGCAAACTGGGAGAATACTGAAACCTCTGGATCACCTGAATGTTTAAAATCAGGGACTTAGTATATTTTTGCAATATAATTGCAATAAGGTGAAAAACGCTTTGGGGGTTAGGAAGTGTTGAATATAGGTCTGAGAGGGTTTGAAAGGGTTAATACGGAGGAGTGCCATAAGTAACACCCACTAGGATGATGTCATGTGGATTTGTAACCAAAACGCCTTGGGATTTCAAAGGATTGAAATCTAACATCTAGTTCTCCTCAATGTAACGATCTCCATCAGAACAATGTAATCTGTGACTAGTTGCTAACGTGCAATAAACTACATTTTGTTAACTAGAAGAGACACTTCTAGTTAGACCAGAATGTGGTTCTCCTCTCACAGTTATTCAAGTAGGCGCTGTAGATTTATACATTTAAATAGGATGTTCATAGCAAACACTGAGCAGTGTGCACACAATATCCACATACCTGATATTCCTGTAATGGGACAGCTTTTATACTGTTAGTAGCTGGACTCTCCAGAAAACAGCTGGTAATAGCTTTTAGCCCAGGTACAGAAACTTCCTCCATCGTGGGTTGAGCATTTTTTCTGGATGAGGTGCACCTCCTAGTGGCTTTAATGGTATAGCAGGCTCTGACTCATCAAATTGCAAGCAAGTGAGGATGAATCTTGCCATTTTTTGGCAGTGCCCTTTTCATCAAATTTCATGGACGGGTTCTCTCTATGAGACCCAGAGAATTTTCTCGGGTTATTGTCATAAATGTGCTTCATTAACTATCTATGCCATCCATAAGACTTCCCTCTTATCCAATGCTAGCCTGATTCTACTACCTGGTAAAAACAATGACTGCAGATGCTGGAAACCAGATTCTGGATTAGTGGTGCTGGAAGAGCACAGCAGTTCAGGCAGCATTCAAGGAGCAGTGAAATCGACATTTCGGGCAAAAGCCCTTCATCAGTAATAAAGGCAGAGAACCTGAAGCGTGGAGAGATAAGCTAAAGGAGGGTGGGGGTGGGGAGAAAGTAGCATAGAGTACAATAGGTGAGTGGGGGAGGGGATGAAGGTGATAGGTCAGGGAGGAGAGGGTGGAGTGGATAGGTGGAAAAGGAGATAGGCAGGTAAGACAAGTCCGGACAAGTCATGGGGACAGTGCTGAGCTGGAAG
>NC_057722.1:35429519-35441917 GCF_004010195.1 Chiloscyllium plagiosum | reverse complement strand
TGGAAGGCTCCTTTAGGGCCTTGGATAGAGGTGAGGGAGGAGGTGTGGGCGCAGGTTTTACAGCTCCTGCGATGGCAGGGGAAGGTGCCAGGATGGGAGGGTGGGTTGTAGGGGGGCATGGACCTGACCAGGTAGTCACGGAGGGAACGGTCTTTGCGGAAGGCGGAAAGGGGTGGGGAGGGAAATATATCTCTGGTGGTGGGGTCTTTTTGGAGGTGGCAGAAATGTCGGCGGATAATTTGGTTGGTAGGGTGGAAGGTGAGCACCAGGGGCGTTCTGTCCTTGTTGCCATAGCTGTAAGTACATTCACTGCCCACCATCAGTTGCATTGGCACCATATCTAAAACATCATTGCGCACCCAACTTTATGCTGACATTCCTGTGCTGCTCTACACGGGTGCATGCTATGTTCCTGGACATGGCAGATAAGGGCAAATTGGTGGCCAACTTTGCAGACAGGGAGCTACAGGTTTTGGTGGATAGAATGTTGCAGAGGAGGCCATACCACCAGACCCTGCCAGCATGGTTTGTGGTCACCAGGGTCAATCATCCAGAACAATGCCCAACAATGCTGCAAATAATCAAGTTCTCCACTGCACCAGGGTAAGTGCCACTGTCTTCTCCCTGTGACCTCACACTCATTCTATCTACCTCCTACCAAGGCTCATGATCTACCTCTCTCAGAGTTGTGTGCAACATCTTCCCTCAATTGCTCCTATTCACCCAAACACTCAATACTATTAATGCTGTGATTTCTCTGCCTTATCATATTTCTCAGAAATCTTTCAAGGCACTTTATGCACAATTAATAGTGACTGATAACAACAAGATAACAGTGAGTAAGTAAGTTCACTGGCTTTATGGCCAGTTATTCTGTTTTTAATAACAGTTGTAGGAAGACCATTGTCCAGAACATTGGAAGAGCTCACTGCTCCTTAATACGTTTCCAGGAGACCCTTAAGGCCCACATAAAACACTGCAATGGACAGACAAGACTTCAGTTTAGTATATCATCTGAAAAACAGACTCAATAAAATAAGTAGTTAAGTGAAAGATCAAATGTGTATTAATAAAAGAGTTTGACATAGTTTTTCATAAAACTGATGTTTCATAAAAGTTATTCAGATCTTTTCATTTGGCCCTTTTTTGCGAATGTTGCATTTGAAAATAATATTTTGTTCTACCTGTTGATCATGTTAAAATAGTATAATGTATTCATTTCTAGTTCTTGAAAATATTTTAACGGTATTCACCATTTTAGACTTTTTTTTCAAACTGGGCACGTTTTTATCTTGTGTCACGTGTACAGAGTTAGGAGAAATTTTGGTTCTGCAAATCTGACCTTTAAAAATGGTTGCCTGTACTTCTGATCTTCAGACCAGTGGCTGGGCTGGATTGAGGATCAGGTCTAGAGAACCAGAAAGAGCCAAGGAGACTGCCAGTTCACAAGGGGGGGGGGTTGCATAAAATATTGCCTCAGGGCTCTGGCACTATGTTCAAAGTTTTTAAAAAAAGATTAATATATAACATATACCTTCTGCTTTCACTCCCTTACCCCATTTTCCATGCCTTTTCTGTGCCAACCAATTCCTATACCTACCCTCATGAACTCTTATAACCCCTGTACCATTCTATGACCTTTTATCTAACCCTTAATACATCTCATACACCCTATTCCACTCATGATATGCAAATATCAATCTACCCATATCCCATGGATCTCATAACCCATTTCCCTAAGGCCCTTTCTAACCATATGTGAAGTCAGTGCCAACTCATACCCTTACTCACCATCATCCATGTTAATTCACCTGTTAAGCACCATTAACATAAATTAGGAGGCTTCCTGGTAGAAACTCAAGTTATTAGCCTATTGATGATATTACTATTGAAAATATATTGGTACAAAAATGTACAATACATTCAAATGCTTCACTGAAAACTCTTATGAAAACAACCACTTCATTGAAGTACATTGACTTATGTAAATAAAATCTATCAAGTGCTTAACCCCTTTTGTCTACAAATATTTCCCTTCATTATACAGTTGGAACTGTCCATCAAGAGACAGCGCATTGGGAAAATGAAATTTTGGAAATCATTTGCCAGTACAAAAGCTGTAATTGTTTTATATGAAATTACTAGCACCACCCTTTTTATCAGAGGGGGAAGGTTTCCTTGACAACATTGCCAGAATGATTTTATGCACTTTTTATGCTTTTTCACAACCCCAAATGATACTTTCTCTGCACCAGAAGATGCCTTATCTCCATCAAAGGTGCCTTGGATCTAAACAAGTCTGCTCTTACCTGGTTATTTAAATGACCAGCTGCTTTCAGGGGCAAACTACAGCCCAGCTACATCAATCCCGCTCTAGCGAAAATTGAAATTCTAGGTTTGGGGTCAGGACTTTGAATCCCTGACTACGTCCAGCACTGTCTATCATGGTGGTAGTATTCTCCATCATGACAAAAATCGAGACCTAGTAGTGATCTTGCAGCAGCAGCAATGATATAGGCAATAAGCATAACGTTTTGAAGGAAGTCTGAAAAAAATAGAGCACAGAAGGAGGTCATGAAGCCTGTGCTCACATTACTTCTTCAACTGGAGCTAAATACTTCACGAAAATCATCTGTCGATTTCCCTCTTCCTGCTGTGAATGCCATTTCAACTTAGAACTTGTGCATTATTCAGTAAGAACAGAATTTGAACTCTGTCGAAAAAAACTGGAAAATCAGAAAATTCACAGGTAGTTTCTAGCTCCAGCTGTAGCCATTTCTTTTCCAGTAGTAAAGCATTATTTGTAATATACTGTTACTAGGAAATTGATTTTTTTCTGGTAAATTAGATATATATTCCCTTCCCTGAAAATGAGCTGTAAATTTAAATCCTATAATATAGTATGATAAACGAGTGTGATAGTGGTTATATTTCAACAGCAGTCTATAAAGGACATGGCTGGGGAGGGGGGTGGTGGGCAAGTTTGACAGAGGCAAAATCAGCCTGGGTTATCTGAAATCTGGACTTCTGACCAGATCGACCATCTATAAACCTTTGAAGCAAAGGATAAGAACAGTTCAGCATTGTCTTGAAAAGCAAAAAAATCTTCAATTTATGACATTTATTTTGGATTTCCCATTAAGTGAAATAAATAGAATTATGAATATATGGAAAGGAAATTTAAGCCACTATGAACTCCAAAATTACATTTGTGTCAAATGGAATGTTTCATGTATTGCAAAGGATGAAGAAACTAATGTTTATTTTTTGTTTTCCTTTCACCACCATCCCCTTCCCCACCCACAAACTTAATGTAGAGATTGTCCGAGCAATGACATATGTGATAAACCAAGGAATGACCATGTATTGGGGAACATCCCGCTGGAGTGCCATGGAGATTATGGTATCCATCTTTCTGTAATTTATTAGTTTAAGCATATCAATAGTCATTTACTATCTTCAGCAAGAAGTGACAATTCGAACTGATATGTGTGATCTAACCTGTATAAGCAGATTCTCAAATACCACTATTAAGGAGACTAATCTCCTTAAATTTTAACTGGCATTTATGTGAAGAATGCATTGGAATTATAAACTGATTTGAATGTATTTATTGATTACATTAGAAATACCTATCCTGTCACACAATTTATTTTAGTCAACAGGGTAAATATTTGTTGTCTATTCACACTACAGTGTTATTTCAGTATCTTGACTTTTCATTGTTTAAAATACATTATTTGGCGTGGTGGCTTAGTGGTTAGCACTGGCAGGGACCTGGGTTTGATTGTA
Organism: Chiloscyllium plagiosum; assembly: GCF_004010195.1. Lineage (NCBI taxonomy): Eukaryota > Metazoa > Chordata > Chondrichthyes > Orectolobiformes > Hemiscylliidae > Chiloscyllium > Chiloscyllium plagiosum. The sequence continues at coordinate 35,438,125 of NC_057722.1, read as the reverse complement.
GCCTTGGATGACTCTGTGGAGTTTGGATGTTCTCCCTGTTTCTGCGTGGTTTCCAAAAGGTGCCTTGGTTTCCTCCTAAGTCCAGAGATGTGCAGGTTAGGTGGATTGTCCATGTTAAGTTGCCCATTGTGTCCAGGGATGTGTAGATTAGGTGGATTGTCCATGCTAAGTTGCCCATAGTGTCCAGAGATGTGCAGGTTAGGTGGATTGTCCATGCTAAGTTCCCATAGTGTCCAGGGATGTGCAGGCTAGGTGGGTTAGTTGTGGTAAATGTGGAGTTAAGGGGATGGGGGTTTGCTCTGGGCGGGATGCTCTTTGGAGGTTTGGTACAGACTTGATGGGCTGAATGTCCTCATTCTGCACTGTAGGGATTCTGTGATTCTATGACCTGACTAGGTAAACAATGTAAGTGAACTCCAAACTATAAATACTCTGTTGATTTATTTCTGGAGCTAGCAACTTAACCACCAAACAATCGCATGATAAAATCAAAAAGTAGGATGTGTTGGCCATTTGACCAAGGTAATATTTTGTAAATAAAATTACATACAAGCAAAAGTAGAAAATGGTATAAATCTACACCCATCTGAAAGACTAATGTAGGTTGGGAGTTGGCTGTAATTTTCACTGGCTCTTTGATAGAATTTTGATGGAAAGCTATATTTCTCTTTATATGTATCTCATCTGAAGGAGGCTGTGAACCCTGATTGCTTGTATTATTAACAACATCAATATCCATTTCTTACATTAAAATCTTTCTTCAAATACCAACTGACAAAGTCAGGAAAGGAAATGATTCCTCTTATTGATTTTAAAACCATTGATGCGAGAATAGTACCCACAAATAGTTGACAAATATTACTGGTAATACATTGCGCACAATTGAATAATAGCATAATTTTCATTTCACTTCCCCAGCACAGCTCCATCCATTCTGATTTTTTAAAGGGTTCTGATGAAAATCATGCATTGACCAGGAGTAGTCACTTCATCTTTTGTTTCATAACAATATTACTAGATCCTGATTTTAATCTTTTTGACAGTCTATCTTTTACTGATTTTCCTCAGGAGGCCTACTCAGTAGCAAGACAGTTCAATTTGATCCCTCCAGTCTGTGAGCAAGCCGAATATCATATTTTCCAGAGAGAGAAAATTGAGGTCCAACTCCCTGAGCTTTATCACAAAATTGGTGAGTACCTCCGTTATAGTTAGTTTAATGAGTCTGCCAGGATATAATCCATGAGTTTGAAGGTGATCAGTAAGGGAATCAAGAGTTATGGAGAAAAGGCATGGAGAGGATTTGAGGATTATCAGATCAACTATTATCTCACTGAATGCCGAAACAGGCTTGATGGGCTGAATGGCCTAATTCTTCTCCTATATCTTATGGTCTAATATACGGCATTCTAAGTATTGAAGAGAGGTGTTCTGTTTCAACAGTGGCTGATTGAATAGGCAAGAATTTGATCCCAATATAGGGTCAGAATGAGGAAGGTAGGCACTACATAATTTCAAATTGCTGGTTGGTGTGTTGCTTTGCCAAACCATGAACCATTTTGTTGGAGCCATATAAATGGCAGGTAGGTAGTTTGCCAACATAAATAACAGGTGGTTACAGCCATGAATCAGCAATGATCAATTAGAATCTGTTTCAATTAGAATCCCATCCTTGAATCTAATTAACTTCGCAAAATGAAAACTAAAGCACCAATTATTTCACTGGATACTTCTTTTAAGACTCAAGGATGAAATCCATTAGGACCTGAGGACTTGCTAAATCACAGTGCCAACAATTTATTTGGTACTATATCTTTGGTAACTGTAATTTTCTTGAGTTCCTCCTTCCCTTTCAATTCTTGATTTACAGTTATTTCCCAGATGCGAGCTGTCTCTTCTCCAGTGAAGGTTGATGCTATATATCTGTCTACCTTCCAATTGTTTATTATTATCATGACCACAATTGGAAGAATAAAGTTGGACATTGACTTAGAAAGAAGAGAAATAATGGTGTCTGGATGATTCCATTATCAGTATGTAAATCAGCCAATTATTGGCAACAAGGAAATAATATCATATGAATTATAGATGGTCACCATTTGCACTGCTCTGTCATTAGCTTTGTGAAAATGGTATCTCACTCTTAAACTCTCTATAATTTTCATGATGTTGTTGCATTTTTATGTTATTTAAAATGTTAAGCATAATAATTAATAGAGTAAGTACACTTTTCATTCATTCTTTCATTGCCGTTATGCTCTGTCTTAAGAAGTGTCTTTTGCCTATTATCTGCTCAAAATACTGCTGAGAAAGGGTCACCAGACCCAAAACGTTAACTTTGATTTCTCTTCACAGATGCTGCTAGAACTGCGGAGCTTTTCCAGCAATTTTTGTTTTTGTTTAATCACCATAGAGTTTGATTTTGTTTCCGACCAGATTTTTTCCTTTTTTGGAAAGGAATTATTGCAAATGTTATTAATATACTCACCACAAAACTATTTCGTCCAATCTTGAGTTCCATTTAAGGCTTGTTTGATTTTGCATTTTGAAATTGAGGCTTCTAGATTTATAGCTGCAGTCAAATTAAAACAATTTGTTTTTATCTACATTAGTTCGAATTATATGAGAATAAAGGCCCTGGGATGTACTGAGCATATTAATAAGATTTTGCAGTTATGTCCCATGACAATTTCAGCTCATTAGTAAATGAAACGGGCTGCAGTCTGTGCAGGTCCATTGAAAATTAAAATTGCCTCATATGTTGCAGCTCTACAGAACTTTAGTTGGGCTACATTTGGAATATCGTGTACAGTTCTGATCGCCACACTGCCAGAAGGATGTGGAGGCTTTGGAGAGGGTACAGAAATGATTTACCAGGACGTTGTCTGCTTCGGAGGGTATTGACTATGAGGAGAGATTGGACAAAGTTGGTTTGCTTTCACTTAAATGTCAAAGGATGAGGGGCGACACGATACAAGTTTAGAAAAGTATGACGGGTATAGATAAAACAGATAGTCTTTCGTATGGTAGAAATGTCAATGATGTGGGATATATGTTTAGTGCAAAAGGGGATAGGTTTAAGGCAGATGTAAGAAGTAAGTTTTTTTACACAGAGGGTAGCTTTTGCCTGGAGTGGTGGTGGAAGTGGATACAATAGCATTGTTTAAGAGTCATCTTGAAGATATATGAAGAGGCAGGGAGTAGAGGGATATGGACCATTTAGAAGCAAGAGATCTTTAGTTTTGATTAGGCATGTGTGTTGGTATAGTCTTGGTGGGGCAAGGGCCTGTTCCTGTGCTGTACTATTCTTTGTTCTTTACCTCAAGACATTGCTAAAGATCATTGAATGCCAGTTGAAGCACAACAGTGCAATACATTAAAAATTCCAATGACTGACCACCAACCAGTCAACCTCATGATCGTTATTCCTGTATATAAGCCAGAGAATGACTATCACTTTAATGAAAACACAAAATATCAATTGAAACACTGCCATCATTGCATTTGTGAATATACCCATGCAGTATAAACAGACACACCTTTCTTCAATTGCTGCTCACTGGAAATCATCTGCACCTTACTGCTGACTGAAATGGGGAAGCTTAATTCAAATTCTTTATATTGGCAGGACAGTGTGTTTGCATGTTATGGAGTTCATCCTCCCCACGTCTATGGTGGAAATGGGAACTTATGGAATGTCTTATGGGAACTTATTCACATTTTGTTTTATTTACTTGTGGGACGTCAGTGTTCCTGATTGGCCAACAGTGATTGCCCTTCCCTCACAGCGCTTGAACTGAGTGGCTTCCATTTCAAAGTCAAGCACATTGCTGTGGATCTGGAGTCACATGTAGGCCCGACCAGGTGAGGATGCCAGATTTCTTCAGCCAGATGGGTTTTTCCTGACAATCAGCAATGGCTTCATAATCTTCCCTCAAATCTTAATTCCAAATATTTTCTTTAAATTATTGAATTCACATTCCATCATCTGCTATGGTGGATTCAAACCCAGATTCCCAGAACATTAGCTGAGTTTCTGGACTAATAGTCTTGCAATAATATCACTAGGCCATCACTTCCCCTATTGGCATTTATTAATAATTTACATTTGTTAAACTTTCCAACATGTACTTTTATTTAAAAAAACAGTTCAATCAAAAATAAAAAGTGCAATGTAATTGATTGTATGGCTTCAAAGGAAGACCTTTTTTTAGTTTTTGTCAATTCTTCATTAATTTTTAATCTACTGACTGATTTAATGGTTCAGCTACAATAATGCAAAGTAGGAAAAGAGACTGACAGGATGGGATAATAACTAAGGGCAGCAAGAATTGCCATAGAATGCCACAAGGCAAACTCCAGAAAACGATTTGTATGACAGATGTACCACAGCACAACACAGATACAGCCATGTGCCCAGATTTTCTCTCATTTCTTCTACTCTTATCGAAAAGGCACTAATGCATCCTTGGTCACAGTTCATGAATCATCAGGTATCTTACCGATGTGTTCATTATTCTTGGAAAATTACGAAATGTTGGTAGAGAAGATATTTCATCTATACCACACCTTTCACACTCTCAGAACATTCCAAACACATTTTATGGGCGATAAATCATTTTGAAACATCATTGTTGTTTTATGGATGAACAAAAGTGTTCATGTGGAAAGGTCAAATACCAATGGGATCAAGAACCAGTCAGTCTGTTTTTTGGGTTGCTGCTCGAAGGAAGTATGCTGGACAGGGCATAGAAAAATTCTCTTTTTGTACTTTGTAGACAGGCACTGAATCTGTTATATCGTCCTGGATGAAGGTTCAGATTAATGACTTATCCAAAATATGGCACTTATAATCTTGCAGATCGAGATGTCTATTGTATATGGATCTGTAAGTGTCTGGAATGGACTGCTCACTAATGATGACATCAAATGGTTGTGTAGCAAAACAGCTCAGGATCTCCCATGGTAAGATGTAACAAGTGGTGTGCCACAGGGATCTGAGAGAATATGAAAATACTCTATCCTGTTGTTTGCTAAGGTTGGCGATATTGTGTTACTCTAACCATTGCTTTTACTGGCTCTCACTTCCAGCAAATAGGTGAGCAAATTGTTTTCAAATTTAAAATTCGTCTAGTCAGTGAGGAATGAAAATCATTCTCAAAATCAATCCAAATTATTGCTTATTCAATCAGTTTGTAAAATAGTTAACTGGTTCTATGATTATCTATTTACAGTACTTGCTCTCCTCTAATGTAATACAGACTGTAAATATAGTTTGGATCCAGGAATGTATTTCTTTCCTGTAATAAAATCTTCTACTTATATAAGACAAAGAACTGCTACACTGTATTACTTAGTTATGTAATGTGAAGCATAAACAGAAAATATTCTAACTGTTTAACTATTACAAAAATTACTAAGGGCAAACATGCACCTTATATATTCTTGAATTTTTAAAAAAATTGATCAAGTTTGCTAATTAATCTGGAGCATACATGTTAGAAGAATTTATTTTTTAAAGTTCCAAATTCTTTGAACAACTATGTCAATACACCTGATGACCCCAGATTAATGCAGCATTGGAAGCAAAATATGTCAGGCACCCAATCGAATCTGAACTCCTCAGTCTGTATTTAACAAAGAGGTTTACCTCTTTCAAAGGAATGGAACAAGTAAAATTCCAAACAAACTGTCTGTAGAACTTCACCTTGATAGTTAATGTAATCACTTATTCCTAAGAATGCCTATTACTTTGGCGTTCAAGTTTTAATTAGCATTGTTGTTCCTTAGTGTTTAGTCTGACAATTGTCTCACATTTACAGCAACATTTTAGATATTTACCTCATTTGAGGCAATTCTTTATGTACATTCATTCATATTGAAGCAACTGCATATACTGTTTTGCCAATGGACTGTGTTGACTGATGATTTTTTTCATTTTTAGTTGTCTTTATTTTTGCAGGAGTTGGAGCAATGACCTGGTCTCCCCTTGCGTGCGGAATCATCAGTGGAAAGTATGATATTGGAGTACCTGAGAGTTCAAGGGCTTCATTAAAGGTAAAACAAATAATGGGTTTAATGAGCATTTTTTTTGAAATAGAGAGTGAAGCCTTTACTTTGCTTTTCATACATTCCTTATGTTCTCTGATGCTAGTGATGCTTTGACTGAAGTTTCCAGGTAATAGCAGTGACTGTTCTTGCTATTTTTCAAATGTTCACATGATGGTATTAAGTGCTAGCCCTCTTATGAAGATATGTATGCAAGACTTTCAGATAATTAAGGCGATAGTAGTGATGCTATGGTACAGCATTTGTGGAAAGTGGAATGCAAGGGGAGTTATATAATTATTTGTTTTATGATACAAAATAACTAGTTAATGGTTCACTTCAGTGTTCACTTATCATGTAAATCAAATAACTCAAGGTCATTGCTTGAGTAATTAAAGAAATGTATTAATGGCACAAAATAAATATAGCACCCGTCACTTAAAGTCCACAAAACATGTAGCAAAACAGTGACCATTTTTATTTCAAAATCATTCTCTTACTATTTTTCCCATTCTTTGCTGCTGTCCAGAAATCAAAGGGATAGCCCTGTAAGTGAGCATAGAAAATGAATTTTGCAGCCAATCTGCACTCATTTCTTCAGTGCAGGCAACAAACTTCAAGCTGTGTGCTATTTAAGGGTCAATCCTATGACACTCAGCATTTACCAAACTGTTGAACAGCTTCACTTCTCAGCTCAGATTTGTATGAGGCCAGTATCACTTAAAGTCAGACTAAAACTTTTGAAAGTGAGGTGTATTCTGTCTGAAGTGCCAAAAGAAGATTTATGAGTGGTGCAACAAGGCTGAGAGCACAAAATTCACAAACTCAGCACTGGTGCAAAGAGTGGAAGAAAAGCAGAAATGTTCTCTACTCTCATGCCACTGAGAAAGCAATTGCAGCAATCACCGTCATAGACAATGAAGACACTGTAGTCTTGAGAACCTAAATACAGTGCCACAAATGTTTAATATCCTCACAAGTGGTTGATGTCAGTGAACTCACTTTTCAACGGTATATCCTTACAACTTCCAGCTTTAAACACTCCTTAATTCGCCATTCACCGACTAATAATCTGTATCAATCATAATTCAGTTATCATATTCATAGTTTCACTTCATCTACACACACTGCTGCAAGCCTCATCTTCACTTCGGCGAGACACAGTGCTGCAAGCCTCATCTCAGATGTCAGACTACCAGCTATTCAAATAAGCCAGCCACATCATCAAAACAGGTTGGACCACACTCACTAATGTACTTCCCTCTATCTTTCAGGACAAAGTGGCATAAATCTGCAAAGAGCAATATCAACACAGCTGCATATGCTTGCCTCCATGGAGGATCTGTTGCTCTCCACCATTGGTGCAGCCATGACTGAGGTAGTAGCCAGAATCAGGGTTTAAGCCATTGAAGATGGTAGTATCACCATACATAATCCATTTTCTCATACCCTATATACCCCTCTTTCTCACAATCTCTTCTGAATTGCAATCTGCACGTAATATATACATTTCTCATGCTGCCTCCTAATACTCACATCCCTTTTCCATAACCCTCCCTTTCTCCTTTCAGATCCCCAAGAATAGCTCTCTGACCAGGCATTGGTTTATGAGCATGAGGAGGAAAAGGAAGACAGAGGAAGAGACTGTCACTTGCTCCCACATTTGCACCATTGGCTCAGATATTTATTCTGCACATGCAATACCATGTATTTATATAATGGCTCTAATGTCATGAAATGCCCCAAAGTACTTCACAGGTGCATCATAACAAAGTATGACATCGAGTCACATGAGGAGACATTATGTCACATAACCAAAAGCTTGAATAAGAAGTGTATTTTAAGAAGTGTCTTAAAGGAGGAAAGCAAGGTAGAGAGGTAAAAGAATTCCAAAGCTTGGAATGAAGCAACTGAAGGCATCGCTATGAGGAGCAATTAAAATTGGAAATCCACAAACTTTCGAGATGAGATTGAAAGTGAACTCTGCCTATGATTATACATTTGGTTACAAGTGGTCTGCAACAGGGGTACAAAGGAAGCGAAGTTGCAATCTGCCTGAGGGAGAAATATATACAGGTTCTGCTGCAGGGGGCTCTGATGAAGTGTTCAGTTCAGTAGCTTATAGATGGATCTACACAATGATATGTATTGCATTGTTAAAGCTGCCTTACTGTCACTGTCAAGGAGCATTGAAGAATCTGACTCCAATATTGCAGACCGTTTTTGTATAGATTTTGGACCTTCTCAGGGTACAATGTTGACCAATTTAATAAGAATGTTGCAGACGTATCCATAATGTGGTGACTGAATACTGCTGCATCGATTTCCATTGCAACACTTGCAGCAGCTGCCAAAACCTCCAGTGGAAGATCAGGCTGAAGTCATGCAAGTTCCGGTTGTAGTGATGTAAGCTCAGGCTATACCCATCAAACTGGCAGGATCTCAGTTTTTTATTACTCTGTGCTCCTCCAACACCTTGCTGGGATTACTGAAGCACTAACCAAAGGGAATGGCATGGAAGATAAACTTATTGTCCTCGCTCAGGGTGACATCATTCATCC
>NC_057722.1:35401766-35429019 GCF_004010195.1 Chiloscyllium plagiosum | reverse complement strand
TGGTGATTTTCTTGGCAACATAAAGAAGATGAAGACACATTATTAGTGGGGTCTTGGGAGTTCTTTGAGCCCGCTTTCTGTCTTTTGTGTCTGCAAAGTGAGTAAGTCTGTACTCTCACAAGAGTGGATTAATGGACCCATGTGGTTTCATGTGTGATAGAAGTAGCGAGGAATCTTTATTTCTGATTATTCTGAAGCTCTAAATAGGCAAGTTAAATATTTTCAAAAATTGAAGACAAATATAGGCAAATGAGGAAAAAAAAACTTTAGAGGATGGATCAGAAAACAATGATCAAATAGTTCAATGTATTTAAGGGATACAAAGCAACTAACAAATCATACACAGGTATGGTATATAGTAGACAAAAAGAACATGCAATGCATAGCACCATCAATTAGTACATTTATTCTCAAAAGACAAAGAAAATGAGATAAGGTATTGTCAAGAGAAAACTCCCAGTTGAAAAATGTCTCTCTCATAAAGAAGAAGTAGGAGATTTCTTACAACATGACAAGCCAGGACAAGTACCTTTCTCTTAGATCATTATGTTCTTTGACAGGCTCCCAGGTAAATGAAGGTATTGAGCTGTTCCAACACGAACAACCTACACACAAAAAAGGAAGAAAAAATGATTAAGGGACATACTGTACCACTGAACTATACCAATAAATAAATAACCAAAATTGACCAGCTTTTTTTTGCTGGATTAGGAGGTCAATTAAGATAAAGGAAGGTATTTAATATATTAGTGTAAATTTTCTTCTTCATCTCATCAGCCTGTAATGCTAGAAATAAGTTTAGATTATTGCAAGAATGTAAAACTAAACCAATGTAAAGTCACTTCCTGGTAACCTCCTGCCAGGAAAAAAACATTATTAAAATTATGGTGCAGGGTTACGAACAAACATTTTATCGACAGTCATAGTCCTAATATCTATCTGTCTGCTTGTCCTGGCCCCAGCAACATTCCAGACCTGATAGGCTATGGTTGAAAGCTCATAGACAAATGGAACAACATATTTCCTGAAAGCAAAAACAGCAAATCTCAAAATACACAGTCAGTCAACATCTGTGGAAAAGGCACATTAATGTTCAGCAAATCGTATTTGGCAGGCTCTCCTGCTTTGTCTTTCCAGCAATTCTTTTTTACAGATTTTTGAAAAATTTGCAAATTTCTGTTATTAAATGACCTGAGAGCCACAGGTGACAAAATCATGGGTGATATCTGGGTCACTTTAGAAATATCATTGCTATTGAAATAATCGGATATTATCAGTTGGTGTTTCAATTTTTATTACCTTCCAAGTGTTTAACCCTCCCACTATCACAACATACCAAAATGGAAAATAGACTGACTCTGTCACATCTGTAAAGAGTTTGGTTCAAAGTTGTGGGTGGCCTTGTCCTACAAAAAATTTTAAAAACTCTTTCTCAGGACGTGGACATCGCTGGCTAAGCCAGCATATATTACCCATCCCTAACTGCCCAGAGGATAGTTAAGAGTCAACCACATTGCTGTAGGTCTGGAGTCACATGTAACCTAGACCAGGTAGGAATAGCAGATTTCCTTCTCTAAAGGCCATTAGTGAACCAGATTTTTTTTGTTTGCCAAGCAAATGTCTGGGACGGCAAAGATTAAGCTCTTCAGCCCTTTCTCTTGCTTAGTTACATAATTTGTCCACTCTCAACCCTGTAGAAGAGTGGACTAAGGGCACAGGGGATTGGTAGGCCTACAGTTAGGTACTTTCAATCAGGTCATTATTCACTACATATTCTTACCCAGCTTGGAAATAATAGCTGCCGCTCCAGTGATTTATCTTTTGATTTCAGCATCAAATAAGAGATTGCTGGTGATTAAATAGCTTAGGTGTGTAAAGCTATCAATATTTTCCTATATCGCATTGTAAATGCCAATAAATAGTGATTGAACCCTGCACCGTGACATTTTTGTTGTTGATGCTGATGGTTGAACCAAATCCTTTACAGATGTGACAGAGTATGTCCACTTGCTGTTGCTGGTGTTCTTCTGTACAGTATGTCAGTGCAGCACTGTCTGCATAGAGCAACTCTCTGATGAGGACTTGGCATGCAAGGCTGAACAGTTTTCTGTCGGTTTTCATATGTAAATAAACGCACTCTATAAATGACCTGAAGACATAGCAAAGCAGAAAGAAGAATATGCCAAACAATGTTGGTGCCAGAATACAACTCTATTTGATCGCACTATAGATCTCTAAGGGTTGTGATTTTGTGCTTTCAAAGCTGATCTTTCCTATCAAGTTTTCATGAAGTGAGGAGATCACATTGAGCAGCTTCAGTGGACAGTCAATTTTCTCCTGTAGCTGAAATAGACTGCCACTGTTCGCATGCTCAAATGCCTTGTTGACAGTGATGAAGACCACATATTTGTCCTCTGTTCATGGCATTTCCTTTGCAGCTGCTAGACTGATGTGACGATGTGAAATGTAGATCTTCCATCTGAACCCACACTGAGATTCACGATAGATGGGTTCAGTCAAGGTCTGCAGTTTGACAAGGGCAACATTAACAAATACTTTTTCAGTCTGGAGATGCCTTGATAGTTTTTGTTATGTCTGTGGGTATCCTTGATCTTGCACAGTGGGACCATCTTTACATCATGCAGATCCTGGACATTGACCCCTCCTTCCAGCAGAGACACAGAAGTTTGTACAGATGCTGTCGGAGAGTATGCTTCTTGTGCCTGACGCCCTCAGATGGTGTGGCATCTATAGCTAGAGCTTTGCCAAAGCCAGCACATCAATACTGAGGTTTCACCTGCAGCTTTGTCATGACAGACTTTCGGTGGCATTGATTAGCTTCCTCAGTGACAGTGTTCTCCCGAGAGTATAGTTGAGGGTATTGTTCCAACCACAACTCCAACTGTCATTCACAGTTGGTGCAAATCTCCCCCTCCTCTACTTTAAATCAATGATTTTATTTGCTACTGGACCTATTCGCTTTGAATCCTTTCATACATGATTCTAACATTCCCTCTGCCAAAAGACACCTGGATATTCTGCAAGAGTTTTAACCAATTGTCATTGATGCATCAGAAAGCATTTACTTGGACTTTACTTCAAGTGGCACTTAGTGCATGCTGAGTCTTCTCACTTGGATCTCTCTTGTAATTAATGAAGGCAGACTGCTTGGCTTCAATGAGAAGTTCCATCACAGAGGTGTCTGCCTCAAAGCAGTTAGCACTTTTCTGCTCTGTTTTCTTATAAGTTGGGAGTGTGGCTTTGTATATAATGTCTCAAGTTATGTTCTATTTGCTTCTGCCCTCTGCATGGGAATGCCAGAGAACACCCATTCAATCAAGTGGAAGAACTTTTGTTTTTTTATGGAGGAGGCCTTATGGCAGAGTTACAAGGATGACATTTTTGTTTTGAATGAAAACACTTCACAGCTTGAATCCTCACCCCAGTGCATACCAGACAAGATCTGTAGAATAGGAGAAAGTGAGGTCTGCAGATGCTGGAGATCAAAGTTGAAACTTTATTGCTGGAACAGCACAGCAGGTCAGGCAGCATCCAGGGAACAGGAGATTCGACATTTCGGGCACAGGCCCTTCTGCTTATGCAGGCAGACGAGATGAGGGGAGCTGAAAATGACAGTGATGATAATATGATTGAATTTACTCTGCAATTTCAGGTGGAGAAGTTAGAATCAGAAGTAACAGTATTACAGCTGAATAAAGGCCATTGCACAGACATGAGTGAGGAGCTGGGTAGAATTGACTGGGAGACGGGCCCAGCAGGAAAGACAGTACAACAGCAATGGCAATAGATTTTTGGAGTAATTCAGGATACAACAGAGATTTATCCTAAGGAAAAAGAGGCTTATATAGGGAGGATGGGACAACCATAGCTGACTAGGGAAGTCAGGTATAACATAAAAGCAAAAGAGAAATGATATAAAGTGGCAAAGTGCAGTGGGAACTCTGAGGATTCGAAAGCTTTCAAAGACAAAACAGAAGGCAAACAAAATAAAATTAGGAGAGAGATTACTAAATATGGGGGTAAGCTAGCCAGTAAGATAAAGGAAGAGTGCAACAGTTTCTTTCGATATATAAAGTATAAAAGAGCGGAAAAGTGAACATTGGATTGCTGGAAAATGGTACTGGAGAGATAGTAGTGGGGAACGAGAAAATGGCCAAGGAACTGAATAATTACTTTGCATCAGCTTTCATGGTGGAAGGCACGAGTAATACCTTAAACATTCAAGATCTCATCCAAATCTTTATAGAAAGCAAAACTTCTGCTGTACTGAATTTAATCTAACTCAGCTCCTCTGCATATGCTGACTGCAGCATTATGCCTGAAAGCTTTAACTCTGCCTGAAATTTCAAATTAGCAGTGCATTTATTTTTCACAAGGATTCTGGTATGGTGGCTCAGTGGTTTGCACTGCTACCTCACAGCACCAGAGTCCTAGGTTCAATTCCAGCCTTGGGCGACTGTCTGTGTGGAGTTTGTACATTCTCCCTGTGTCTGCGTGGGTTTCCTCTGCATGCTCTGGTTTCCTCCCATGAAGATGTGCAGGTTAGGTGAATTGGCCATACTAAATTACCTGTAGTTTTAGGTGCATTAGTCAGAGGGAAATGGGTCTGGGTGTGTTACTCTTTGGAGGGTCAGTGTTGACTGGTTGGGCTGAAGGGCCTGTTTCCATACTGTAGGAATCTAATCTAAAATAAAATTTTAACAGGATTGTTACTTTCATTATGGTGATGCAATGTTAAATTGATTAACTTGATCTTGAGTGTCTGTTGAACATCCATCAAAATACAATGTAGAAGAATATAGAATAAAAAAAGCTGAAAGCACTGCAGATGCTTCAAATCAGGAAATAAAAAACAGAAATTGCTGGAAAAGTTCACCAAGTCTGGCAGCATCTGTGGAGAGAAATCAAAGTTAATGTTTCGGGTCCAGTGACCTTTGCTCAGAATTTGCTTAGTCCTTCCTTCCTGAGAAGAATATAGATTAAGAGCTCCTAATTGTTTGATCATTGCAGACAAAATATTGAATGCAGCAATAAAAATCATGTTAGGGTATAAAAGAATACACCGATTAAAATGTCACAACTATCCTTGCAAGTCTCACCTTGCTGGTAGATGCTAAAGTTACAAGATTAAAAGCTGGTTTATTCATGAGCACCAAACATGTCACATTACCGAACTGCCCACTGACACAAATAGGGCGAACAAAGAAACAATGCAATCATCAAGTTAGACTTTAAGTATTGGCAACAAGAACAGACTCAATGTCTTGAATGCTGATTGTGTGATTGTAGATAATTGAATTCTTGGAATTAAGACAGACGTGTAGTTTTCAACTATTCCATCAGTTGATCTCTTAGAAAGACTGAACCATAATTTCCCTTTGAATAGTGTCCAATATTCAGTTGTTATTGTAGACAAATTCAGAATCAATATGAAAAATAAAGCAGGACTTTGCTATAAGCTGTCCCTGATAATATTATCAAGTGTTCCAACTTTCTGATGTAATTTCTATTAAACCCTGGATATCTGCCCAAATGAAATTATAATTAGATTTTAGTGGTGTACGGTCGTGAGTCGCATTTTCCTTGAGCATTATTTTCACATTTAGCATTAATTAGAATTAAGTTGCCAGTGTTGCTCAGAACCAGAAAAGATAAAATTGAATCGAAAAGGCCTCAATGCGCCATGTTAAAAGTCATCTAGATTCCACAATTTCTCCCACTAATTTATCTGATTTGTTCTTCTGTCACTCCTACTCTCCAATCTAGGCTTTCTGTTCTCAGCTTTGCCTTTCTTACCCTCTTCCAACACTTCCAATTTCACTATTCATTTAGCCTCAATTACACTTTCCTACAGCTAACTGCCAGGGCACTTTTGGGTCATTATAAGTAGGCTATGGAGAAGGGCCTGTGCCCGAAACGTCGAATCTCCTGTTCCCTGGATGCTGCCTGACCTGCTGTGCTGTTCCAGCAATAAAGTTTCAACTTTGATCTCCAGCATCTGCAGACCTCACTTTCTCCTCGAAGATTTCAACCTACTGCTAATCCTCTTACAAGGATGCCTTCCTTGAAGAAGACACTCTCTGCTCATTCCTGAAGAAGGGCCTGTGCCCGAAACGTCGAATCTCCTGTTCCCTGGATGCTGCCTGACCTGCTGTGCTGTTCCAGCAATAAAGATCTGTAGAATAGTCAATGCTGTGTAGTCTGAAGCTTTGAAAATGATGCTCAGTCACATCTGGCCAACAAGGATTGAATAGATCACCAACTGAAAAAAATGAATTTATTACACTGCAGAGCTTACAAATAAGTTAATACATGTTTTTACTTCAAGCTAATGGCATGAAGCTTCAAAGATGCAATGGTTGAAAATTGCTGCAGAACCCGCAGGCACTCAACTGTCAAGAATATAAAATCACCAAAAGGTCCATATGCAATTGAGAGTTCACAGTTCACTCTCTCAGCTCCAGGATTTCCATCATATTTTGCCCTGGTAACTAAGGTCTATTGATGCCCAGAGTTTTTAAGTGTTTTTAGCTGAGCTTTTGTTGAGATTCTATATGATTCAATAATTTGTGATACAATGCATGCCTCAGAAAATAAAATCCACTAGAAGCTTTTTCTGTGATTGTACCAGAAGTTTAATACGTGCCAATCATTTGGCACTACACTTTATATACAACAATATGATGGAAAACAACTAGAAATCTCTTTGGTAGTCGATGAAGTAAATTGTGTGAACTACTCACAAGGAAGTAACATTCAACTTGAAGAGATTATTAGTTTTGGATCAATTGGAACATTACATCCAGTTCTAGATAGCACACTTTAAGAAAGATTTGAAGGTATCAGTGAGAGTTGTATTCACAAGAATGATCCCGAGATGAGGAATTTCAGTTTTGTAGATGAAGGTGGTTAGCACTGCTGTCTCAGAGCACTAAGGACCCAGGTTTGATTCCAGCTTTGGTGACTGTCTCTGTGGGCACATTTTCTCAGTGTCTGCATGGGTTTCTGATGGGTACTCCAGTTTCCTCCCACAGACCAGAGATGTGCAGGTTAGGTGGATTGGCCATGCTAAATTGCCCCATAGCATCCAGGGATATGTAGACAAGGTGGATAGGCCATGGGAAATGCAGGGTTATGGAGATAGTGGTCTGGGTGAGATGCTGTTCAGAGGGTCAGGGCAGACCTGATGGGATGAATGGCCTCTTATCTGGACTTCTGGGATTCTATGATTCTAGACAGATTAGAGAAGTTGTGAGTGTTTTCTTTGGAGTTCAGAAAGTTTATGGAGGTGGGGGATGCGGCATGATAGAACTATTCAAAGTCATTGAGGCATCTGGCAGAGAAGATAGCCAGAAACTGTTCCCATCAGTGGAAGTTTCAAAATTAAGATGGTACAGATTTGAGATAATTGGCAAGAGAAGTAATGGCAGCTTGAGAAAAAATAATTTCTCATGGCGGAGTGGTTGGGATTCTGAATGAACTGTCTGAGAATGTGATAGAAACAGGATCAATTGAGGCATTTAAGAGGGAATTAGAATTTTATCTGGAAAGAAATAATATGCAGGGCTATGTGAAGAAAACATGGGAGTTGCAGTCAGTTATTTGCTACTGCATTGCAAATATGACAGTTAAAATACCAAAGTTTGTGTGAAGATTTGTAGCTCGGATGCTCGTTGTTGTGGTTCTGTTCACCGAGCTGGAAGTTTTTGTTGCAAACGTTTCGTCCCCTGGCTAGGCGACATCATCAGTGCTTGGGAGCCTCCTGCGAAGCGCTTCTTAGATGTTTCCTCCAGTGTTTATAGTGGTCTGTCCCTGCCGCTTCCGGTTGTCAAAATATCCTCTTCCTGTACCATATGGTATTACTTGTTTTTCTACAACAAAACAGTAATTGCCCTAGTCCTTGACCTTACACTGCTCCATGCCATTTGAAATAACAAAAGGTGAAGTCTCCCCATTCAACCAACACCTTTTCATGTACCACCAATCTCCACAGTTAACACTTTTTTTTCTGTTCTTCCACTTACCACTTGCCACAAAGATGACCCCACTTTCACCAGATTCCTGCAAAGCAAACTGCAGACATGCTGGACTGCAGCTTGTCATGTTCTAGTTCATCCCATTCACTAGGGATAGAACCTTTATATGAATGGGAAGACTCTCAACATGAGAATCATACCTGCCGGCACAAAAAAAATTCAACTTATTAAATTCTGACACTACAGAATCTTGACCCCTTATTTTACACAATGAAGATCTTTTGAGGCTTTAAGTTCCCCTGCCCTTTGAAGGCCCTGATGCTACCAGGTCTTCCTCTCACAACATTCACAATATTCAGCAGAGCTCATCTAACAACATCTGCATTCTCTATGGTAATAAGAGCCCCAGGAAAACACAATGCTAATTTTCGTCCTTAGAACCAGCATGTGTTCCTGATAAAGGGCTTATGCCCGAAACATCAAATCTCCTGCTCCTCGGATGCTGCCTGACCTGCTGTGCTTTGCTAGTGCAACACTTTTCAACTTTGACTGTCCAGCATCTGCAGTCCTCACTTTCACCATGTGTCTGGTGTATTATACCAAAGCTTTCCCTAACAATGTTTAAAAACTTTTCATAAAAATTAAACCCATAAGTCAAAAAACCTTTTGTTGGCCAGACAGTTTACCTTGAATGCTACAACAATTGGCAGTGAGATGGTTTATTCTAAAGCTGAGTCACGAAGGGATAATATATAGAAGTCATGAATGGGATGACATTATGGTGTCAATTTTAACTCCTTGAAGGTTTGAGATGCATTTAATCATTTCCGGGATCTAATTTGCCAATTCAAAACCAGCAGAAAGGGACAGCTCAGTGGAGGGAAGGACAAAAACTTGGCTGCTGGCCAGCATCAGCAGTATACTTACCAACATGTGAGATGTTTTCAGAACATTCTCAAAGCAGAGAAAAGGGAGCCTAGAAAAACATTTCTGCTTCTTCAGGACACAGAAAGGAAGCATTTTCACTTTTCATGGTGGGCTTCTTTAACCTCTCCAAAACTGCTGTTCTGCATTCTTCTGGCATCTGGGTTTTCCCACTCAAGTCCAAGTTAAAATCCATCAGGGGCTCGTTGATGTAATGAGACTCTGACTTGAAGATATCTTTTCTCATTTTGGGAGGTGCCTCAGTCATTGAATTGGTACTCCTCTTTAAAGTGGTGGTCAACATGATTTCTTCTGGCACTAGGCGGTAAGGCTGAGCATTCCATTTTGAAAAAAACTCCTGTCTCATTTCCCCACAATATTCCCTATCATTTAAACTAACAACATCAGAACTGTTGAATTCTGAGATGTTTGATTCATGTAAATGCAATGAGTGAAGCAGGACAGATATTCTGCCCTGATGTTTAGATATTCTAAAAGACATAGTTCTAATTATTCAGCTTCAGAATGCAATCCAACTTCCATGGGTCAGGTATGTTCTACATCATCTGTAGTCATCCACTAGAATGCTATCCTTCATTTCTGTGACCTAGAATCTTGTATGTCAGAGGTAAGAGTGTTGCCAACTGAGCCACAGTTGATACCTCTGGAAGCTAGGAAAGGTTATCAAAGATATGGAAGAATGTAGAGTAGTCAGATCAGCCATGATCTTATTGAATGGCAAAGAAGTGTAAGAGGCTGAGTTGCCTACTCCTGCTCCTAATTCATATGTTGTTCAACAGTAACCTAGTAATCCATATATAACACATGTAAGGGTACAGGTTTTCAATCATATATGACTGAATGTATTTATGGCACTTGCCAATTCACCATGAACACAAGATAAAGAATTGGGGAAAAGGCTGAAGGAACATTTCCTTAAGGAGCATTCATTGACATATCATTTTCTGATATTAATGGAATGGTAATTCATTCTTTAGATTGGCTATTTGGTTGTTGTTAGGTGTGTAAATGACTACCGTGACAGCCCTGTATTAAGCCAAAATGGAAAACGAACAAAAGATGTTGCTGCTGTTGGTAAGTGCTACTAAAATATATGTAAAGATATGGTAAAATATAAGGCTTCAGTTACCTCCTTAAAGGATCATGCTGTGCTTTGTACTTATAAGATGTAGAAGGATGGAACCAACCGTTGTGGTCTATCTTGTCAGTTCCATTTATGATCTTACTGAACTTCAGCATTATACTTGTCTTCCACCATGCATAGGGAACTATTTCAAGTGCACTAGAACTATGCTTTGATAAATTCTGCTACAATACACTCTACACTTCTGCAATATCTCGTCCTCTTACTATTATTGGACAAAACAAAGCTTGAAAATAACTATTGAACAAATCCTGTTACTAAGAAATCCTGTGTATTGTGATCACTCAGTGAGTGCAGTTGTGAGAATTTCAGATCTTCATCTGAAATATTTTCTTCAGCTAATACTAATCATTAAGTATTGTCTCAGAATCCACTTTTCTTTTACATCCTCCCAACAGATTTTTGATAATGGCCTCAAAATTAATTGCTCATTAGGAATCAATTAATGGTTCATTTATTTAAATCAGCAAAACACATTACAAGTTATGAAACAGACATGACAACAAACCAACTGGTATTTATCTGTGTATTTTACATCCCTACAAAATAATAAACGTTAAGCAGAGATGCAATGTTATATAAACACATCACATGAAGTCCTTAAATGCGTATTGTCTTAAAAGCATGTTACATCATGAAATAATTAGCTCCTTTCTAAAAGCAAGTTTAACTATTAACAATAACAAGCATTCCATGATTTTTGATAGTGTATACTTAATTTGCTGATACATCTCGATCCCGCAATTCCGCTTATTCTCTGGATATGCTATTGCTATTGTCATCAGTGATAGTTGTTGACTTTCTTTAAACTGTTTTAAGTTGTTCAAATTTCCTTGACATTTACTGTTTGGCTCTTTAAGAGCTTGCAGCTCATTTTGAAGTTTCTAGTTTTTATTGAGGTTTTTATCTTCTGTAATCCAAGTATATTTTATGCTTCATAACCAGCTCCAATAGGTATCCAGCCTTTCCAATATTATTTTCATTTTTGCTTTCTTTGAAGGCAGGACCTTTTAAACTTGCTGCTCCAGTGGTTGTTGGTTTCCTCTACATCCTGTTTGAGTTCTTCCACAGAGCATTATTGCTGGCATTTATTTCTGAAAAGATTATTTCATAAGTGATTTGCAGCTTCTTTTTGTGTGCACTGTGCATCCCCACCTGTTTTTGAACATAACTTTCCCCAAGATTGCTTTCAGCTCATTCTGATATTTCTATAATTGCTCCTGCTTAGCCTGATCTATTCTACATCCAAATTCCTTCAGCCCTGTTACTGTAAATCAATTATTTTACTGGATTAATGAAACAAAGCTTGTAGTTCATCCAGCTTCAATTTTCTCTTCCATCTCTTCATTCATTTTTGTGAGCTCTTAGGATTCCACCTCAAGATATACTGTTCCATGTTTGGCATTAAGTTTTGAGTAGAATTTTGCACCTGCAAATTGACCTCCTTCAAGTTGGGTATTTTATAAGGGCACTGGTATTAAAGCTGCATGTAGATATCATGGATCAAGAACTACTCTCAAAGATCCACCTTTCTTTATGAATCCACCTCCCTGAGTCCTGGATCACACTTCCAACAAAACCCTCCAACAGACTTCCAGAGACTGACTCTGCTACTTTCCATTGCTTCATAATTGCATAGAGGGTCTCTTCACCTAGAAGTGGCACCTACAACATTCATATGCTTTTTTCAAACACCTCTGACAGTGTGATGAGTATGAAGATTAAGACTATGAAAAAATTTTGCTTTATACATTGTCAGATTCTGTTTCATTGATCATTTCATGTTTGCGTCACAGGTGGGATGCCTGATGATCATTGTTGTGGTTTGAAGATACATCTTGAGCATGGTCTGTTTCGGTTGGTGCCCACCTCTTCTAAGCTACACAAGCCTTTGCTTTAGTGTTCTCTTTAAGGCCAATGGGGGCATTTGCAAAATTGTTTGAAAACTGGGCATTTCCTTCATGAACGCAGAAGGCCACTTCTTCCGCGTCTTGCTATTTTTGGGTGTTCTATTGATTGTGTCAATTGTCAAGTTTATACCCAGGGCCTGTAAACTTCATCAATTAGAAAGGATTACTTTGTACTCATGTCAATCCTTAGTGGCTCTACTACACTATATGCCTTCAGTTTGTCTAACAGGTCTGTCTGGAAAAGCTCTATGTTGGGTGAATACGATCAACAGTTCCACCATCTGTTTGCTTACTCCAGTCTGAACAATAACATAATGAGCCCTTTTCTCTGCATCTGCTCATGAAGTGATCTATAAATTCTGTAAGCTTCTGTCTAAATGACATTAATTCTCGTCAATGAATGCAGAAGTTTCATCTGACTCTGAATTGGTCTTCTAAAGTGATTGGTATCTTTTGATGATTATTTTAGCTCTTCTGCAGAGCTTTGTATCCAATTGTTAAGTAAATTTCAACACTTTGGCTTTCTGCCTCGGACACAACCAAATTTAGAAACCTTAGCTCTGAGTGTTGTTTAAACACTTTAAATTCTCTTAGGAGGTCTGTTATGTCCCAGTGTAAACGAGGAAATTAAACATTTTGATAATATGCCTTTGACCTTTCCTTGCTTGATATCTGTCCAGCACACAAATTGATCACTTATATTTCTGATCTCTCAATTGAGATTCATCTACTTTCCAGAAAACTTATTTTTCAACACTTTCTGAGCTGAAGTGAACAAAGACATTGAGGATTGTCTCATGTGTTTCACCTGTCGCAAGCTTGAGAGGCCTCATTGACATGACTTTTTCTACTCCTGTTCATCACATCATGTTAATGATAATGGTCTAATAATCAATTGCCCACCAGGAATTGATTAACTCTGTGGGATTACTAAAAACAGTAGAACACATTATAATTTATGAAACAGACATTACAGCAGTTCAGCTGATTTCTCTGTGTGCCACTGGGACACTCACAGAAGACTAACTGCAAGGAAGAGGCACAAGATTGTTCACACACTGTACATGAAATCCTTAAAGCTGAATTGCTTAAATGCAAGGGACACATATAACACAGTTATTCCCAGATGTCCAGGAACTGGCTTTTAATGACACCTTCATATTACTTAAGAACTGAATTTTCTTTTCTGTCTCTCCTGTAGTTAATTTCCTAACAAGAGAAAGAAACAGATTAATATTACTGATCAATGGAAAATTATTATCACTTCTTACCACCACTCCTGATTTTCTGTTTATTCATGTCTACTTGAATAAATGGTTTTAAAAAATAGATGGGTCATAACATGCAAAATATTCCATTCTTTAAAGTTATATTGAATTATTATTGAGTCTTTGAAATCTATTAAATACAGTGATAAAGTCACAGAGTTGTACAGCAGGGAAACAGACCCATCATCCAACTCATCTTTACCAACCAGATATCCTAAATTAATATAGTTTCATTTGCCAGCATTTGGCACATATCCCTCTAAACACTTCCTGTTCATGTATCCATTCAGATGCCTTTTAAATGTTGTAATTGTACCAGCCTCCACCACTTCCTCTGGCAGCTCATTCCATACACCACCCACTGCATGAGAAAGTTGCCTCTTAGGTCCCTTTTAAATCTTTCCCTTCTCACCTTAAACCTATGCCCTCTAGTTTTGGACTCCACTACTCTGGGAAAAAGACACTAGGAATTATTCACCCTATACATGCCCCTCATGATTTTATAAACCTCTGTAAGGTCACCCCTTAGCCTCCGACATTCCAGAGAAAATAGCCCCAGCCTATTCAGCCTCTCCCCATAGCTCAAACTCTCCAACCCCACAACATCCTTGTAAATGTTTTCTGAACCCTTATTGAATGCAGTATTCTAAAAGTGGTTTAACTAATGTTCTGTACAGCCAGAACATGACATCCCAACTCCTATACTCAATGTATTGACCAATGTAGGCAAGCTTGCCAAATGAGTTTCTCACTACCATATCTGCCTGTGACTCTACTTTCAAGGAGCTATGAACCTGCACCCCAAGATCTCTTTTTAGATTAGATTAGATTACAGCGTGGAAACAGGCCCTTCGGCCCAACAAGTCCACTCCGACCCGCCGAAGCGCCTGTGACTCTACTTTCAAGGAGCTATGAACCTGCACCCCAAGATCTCTTTGTTCGGCAACACTCCCCAAAACCCTACCATTAAGTGTATAAGTCCTACCCTGATTTGCCTTCGCAAAATGCAACACCTCACATGTACTTATATACTCATGTATAGGTTGATCTCATGTATAAGTTGACACCTTATTTTGGCCAAAAAATCTTGTATTTTTCATATATCTAATGTATAAGTCGACCCTAGTTCTTCATTGTTACAGATCAACAGGCATGAGTCAGTGTGCCTGCCTGTTGCGTTCCGCACTGGCTTTCCAGTCTGCTGGCCGTATCGCTTCGTTCCAGGTCTTCCAGTCTGACAGCCATCATGCCCCACTCCAGGTTTTCTGAAAAACTGTAATCTGCGGAGTTGGTTTCCACGGTTTCAGTTACTGCGACCCAAACATATTACAGGGAATGTTCCAAAACCAGGGACCGGGGGCCTACCTGGAGGGTAAATTTCCCATTTAAATGACCATATGGATATTGACTTGTTTGTGATTGTCTTTCTCTCGCCAGTACTTAAAAACTTACTTACGACTCGAAGATGAAACGCAAATGACAATCAGGACTTGAGTACAAACTGTTTTCTTCACTATGTGTCCTATACTCAGCCACTGTAGATATTGACCTATATAGTATGAAAGTATTATAATTGTTTCAGCACTTTGTACAAGCTGGGGCCATTTTTCCTCTTTTTTAACTTTGCTAATATCCAAGAAACACAAACAATACAAAATGTACAAGAGATTTGAGAACAGCATACCATCATATGACTGATTCAGTTGCAAGTCTTTCTGCCGAATAATATCTGCTACAACTATCAAGGCAATTCCTAGGATTACCCTACATTTCAAGCTAGTTCTAAAAATTCAACAGCTTATTCTAAATTATACAGCTTATACACAGAACAGCTTTAGATATGCTTCCGTGGTAGGTCTTGAAACTTATCCCCCGTGGGTACAGGGGACTACTGTACCATTCTACCACAGCTGGCAGGACGGAGACAGTTACTTTGTAGATAAATATTCAATAATAGCCATAATTATTTTTCCTTTTGTTGTTTGTCATTTTATATGGAGATCTGGCTCTTGCTTGTCCATTTTTTGACTCATACCAAGCATGAATTTCATCCCCTTGAAAACAATACCTTGTGTATTAGTCAACCCCCTAACTTCAGCTTTAAAAAAAGTCTTCAAACTTGACCTATACATGAGTATATACAGTAACTAAATTGAACTCTATCTGCCACTCCTCAGTCTATCCGATCAAGAATGTATTCAGAAATAATAATGAATTTTCTACAGGATGTCGGTCATAACTCTAGAAGGGGTTCAATGAAATCTCCCAGATAAAGGCTAAGACTCAGGTGTGCCAGTTCCCTCCCTGCCAGCTGTGCAGTTTCTTGATCACCCCTGAAAGGGTCAAAGCATCCAACTATTATTCACGAGACCATTTCTGTCAAAGATTGGGAACCATCATGGTGGGAGCTCCCATTCACATGGTTCAAAGGATTTGTGACACATTAACAGAGGCTTGTGTGCAGCAATTAGATTTTCCAGTTGTGTAGAGTAACTGAGTTGCATTTCTCATTGTCCTAACAAACTCCAGTAGGGTCTTCTACATTGGGTATGGCTGGTGTGATCCTAACAGACCCTTGTGTTTTAAAGGGCATTGTTTTAAACTTAACATTTAACTATATAACAGTTCTCTTGGTGTGAGTTTAATGCCTTAATTCAATCTGTCAGTTCTTCTGGTGTGCAAATACTGCTTTGATTTTTACTTGAATTGTTTATAACATCACTGGAACACTAGATTGAGCTTCTTATCTGTATCTCACTGTCA
This sequence comes from Chiloscyllium plagiosum, assembly GCF_004010195.1. Classification (NCBI taxonomy): domain Eukaryota; kingdom Metazoa; phylum Chordata; class Chondrichthyes; order Orectolobiformes; family Hemiscylliidae; genus Chiloscyllium; species Chiloscyllium plagiosum. The sequence goes on along the minus strand of NC_057722.1, from coordinate 35,412,992 downwards.
GCCATCCATTATCTTGAGTGTACGACAATACAATGTGTATTTCTCTCTATGCCAATAATGTCAAACAAATTATTCTTTGAATAATTTCAACTCCTTTAAGTAAGGGCAATATTATTCTACATAGAAATTTCTCATTTCAAGGCCTAAATCAGCATCTCTGGCTGCCAATAATAACAGTTAATGAAGGATATATGATGAATTGTCTTTCCCTTTCTCATGCATGTTTCATAAGACATTGAGCTACTAAAAGAGCAAGAGACAACTAAGCCAGTAAACAACAACAACTTGCACACTGAATCCTCTGTGGTTGAACAGTGCTGCAATAGTGCTGCCAAGTTAAATCATTACTGGGCTCAGAAAATATCCATGCTGACTTGGTGAATACGTCTGCTGAACTAATGGTTCATGCAGTGCATTTGTACTGAAGCAGAACAGGGAGAACTTAATGAAAAACTGCTTGAACAGAACTAAATCAGTCTAGAGAAAGAACAAAAGGGGAGACAGACAGAGAACAAAGTGAAACACAACAAAGCAACAAGAACCATAATTTTAAATACATCCTTATAATAAGATCAAATAGAAAGACAAGGGAACAAAGAAAGAGAGGAAATAGTGTTAAATGCTTTTAAGCTAACTCAGTCGATTTGAGATAATTTCTTATATGTCCTGATGCTAATATTTATCCATACAATTATATGATTTACTTAATATCCACGTTGATCTCGCATTATAAAACAGACTCACAGGAACATCATAACTTGAACTATCTTGGGCGATCCTTGTGAACTTAAAATTTCTGCAAGTCTACCAAACAAAAATACCAATGTGAACTTATATAATGCATTTAATATTGGTAAATGATTGCAAGGGACTTCATAGAACCCTCATCAAAATAAATGACACCTAACCACATGAGGCAACTCCCAGCAAGCATGGTCAAAGAGATGGGTTTTAAGGAGCACCTTAAAGGAAGAGAAAGGGATAGAGAAGCAAAGATGTTTAGGGCTGGAATTCCAGACAATTGAAGCATAGCCACTAATGATGGAGTGATTAAAATTGGACATACTCAAGGACCAGAATTTGAAGAGTACAGATATCTTGAAAAATTGTAGCTCTGGAGGAAATCACAAAAATGAAGAGAGAGGTGAGACCTTGGATTTGAAAACAAGTTTGAGAAGTTTAAAATTGAGGTGCTGCTTGAGCAGGAGGCAATGTAGATAAGAACATAGTGTGATAGGTAAACAGTGTGAGTAAGGACATGGGTAGCAGAAGTCTGATGACCTCACTTTTATGGACCTTAGAATATGAGAGGCCAGTCAGACATGTACTGGAACAGTCATGATGAGAGGAAACAACGGTTTCATCAGCTGATGTATTGAGGATGTAGTGTGGTCAGGTGATATTTCAGAGATTCAATCAGGTGACATTAGTACTTTTTAAAAATTCATTCAGGCAGTGGGCTTTAGTAGCTAGGCCATCATTTAAGTATTTGTTGTCCATCCCAAATTGCCCTTGAACTGCTGCAGTCCATTTGGTATGTGTTCACCTACAATGCTGATAGGGAGGGATTTTGACCCAGTAACAGTGAATATTTCCAAATCAGGATGGTGAGTACCTTGGAGAGGAACATGCAGATAGCAGTGTTCCTGTGTATCTGCTGCCCTTGCCATTCTAAATGATAGTAGTGGTGGGTTTGGAAAGTACTTTCTCAGGAACTTTAGCAAATTCCTGTGGTGTATTTTATAGATGGTACATACATACTGGTGCTACTATGTGTCACTGGTGGATGGAGTGAACAGTTGTCAGTGTGGTGCCAGTAAAATGTCCTGGTGTCGACTTCTTGCCTATTGTAGGAGCTGCACTCATCCAGGCAAGTGGAGAGTTTTCCATTACACTCTTGATTTGTACATGGTGGCAATCTTTGGGAAGGGAGAAGATGAGTTACTTGCTGCAGGATTGCTAGACTCTGACCTGCTGTTTTGTCTCCAGGGCTAATCTAGTTCAGTTTCTTTGCAGTGGTAATCTGCACGATATTGATAATGGGGGACTCAGTGATGGTAATGCCACTGAATGTCAATGAACATTGGTTAGATTCTCTTGTTGGAGATGATCATTGCCTGGCACTTGTGTAGTGCAAATGTTACTTGCCACTTGTCAGGCCAAGCCAGGATTTGTTCGGGTCTTGCTGCTTTTTGAAATGGACTGCTTCAGTATCTGAGGATTGTGCATCCCCATTTCTGAGCTTATACTGGAGGGATGCAAATTATCCTGAGGAAATCCTGCAGACATGTCCTCTGGCTGAAATGACTGACCTTCAACAACTACAAACATTCTCCTTTGTGCAAAGTATGATTTCAACCAGCTGAGAATTTTCCCCAATTCTGATTGACTCCAGTTTTGATGCCTCACTCAGTCAAATGTAGCCTTGGTGTCGAGGCAGCCGCTCTTTCTTCATCTCTGGATTTCAGCTTTTTTGTCCATGATTGGATCAAAGCAGTAGTGAGTTCACGAGGTTGAGTAGCCCTGGCAGAACCCAAACTGAGCATCACCCAGCAGGTTAATACAAAGCAATGATGTGGAGAAGCCAGTGTTGGACTGGGTGTACAAAGTTAAAAATCACACAACACTAGGTTATAGTCCAACAAGTTTATTTGGAAGCACTAGCTTTTGGAGCGCTGCTCCTTACCACCTGATGAAGGAGTCGTGCTCCAAAAGCAAGTACTTCCAAATACACCTGTTGTACTGTAACCTGGTGTTGTGTGATTTTTAACTCATTACAAAGCAAGTGCTGCTTGACAGCATTATTGATGACAACCCTTCCATTACTTTACTACTGATTGTAATTTGACTAATGGTGGAGTAATTGGCTGGGTTGAATTTGTCCTGCTTTTTGCAGGACAGATAAATAAATGAATCTATTCTAGAACAGCTTGGCTGAGGTTGCAGTAGGTTATGCAGCACAAATCTTTAGTATTTGATGGAATATTGTCAAGTGCCATAGCCTTCACAGTATCCAGTGCCTTCAACCTTCTTGATATCTCGTGAAGTGAAACAAGGGGACATGAGATAGCTTTAGCAAATAGAATTAAGGAGAATCCAAAGGGATTTTACAAATACATTAAGGACAAAAGGGTAACAAGGGAGGGAATAGAGCCCCTCAAAGACCAGCAAGGTAGCCATTGTGTGGAGCCGCAGGAGATGGGGCAGATACTAAATGAGTATTTTGCATCAGTATTTACTGAGGAAAAGGATATGGAAAATATAGATTGTAGGGAAATAGATGGTGACATCTTGAAAAATGTCCATGTACAGAGGATGTCTGGATGTCTTGAAATGCATAAAAGTCGATGAATCTCCAGGACCTGATCAGGTGTACCCTAGAACTCCATGGGAAGCTAGAAAAGTGATTGCTGGGCCTCTTGCCGAGATATTTGTATCATCGATAGTCACAGGTGAGGTGGTGGGTGCTGGAGGTTGGTTAAAGTGGTGCCACTGTTTAAGAAGGGTGGTAAGGACAAGCCAGGGAACTGTAGACCAGTGAGCCTGACCTCAGTGGTGGGCCAGTTGTTGGAGGGAATCCTGAGGGACAAGATGTACATGTATTTGGAAAGGCAAGGCCTGATTAGGGATATTCAACATGGCTTTGTGCGTGGGAAATCATGACTCACAAAGTTGATTGAGTTTTTTGAAGAAATAACAAAGAGGATTGATGAGGGCAGAGCGGTAGATGTGATCTATATGGACTTCAGTAAGGCATTCAACAAGGTTCCCCTTGGGAGACTGGTGAGCAAGGTTAGATTGCATGGAATACAGGGAGATCTCGCCATTTGAATACAGAACTGGCTCAAAGATAGAAGACAGAAGGTGGTGGTGGAGGGTTGTTTTTCAGACTGGAGGCCTGTGACCAGTGGAGTGCCACAAGGATCGGTGCTGGGTCCACTACTTTTCATCATTTATATATATGATTTGGATGTGAGCATAATAGGTATAGTTAGTAAGTTTGCTGATGACACCAAAGTTGGAGGTGATGTGGATAATGAAGAAGGTCACCTTAGATTACAACAGGATTTTGGTCAGATGGGCAATGGGCTGAGAAGTGGCAGATGGAGTTTAATCTAGATAAATGTGAGGTGCTGCATTTTGGGAAAGCAAATCTTAGCATTGGGAGTGTTGCTGAACAAAGAGACTTTGGAGTGCAGGTTCATAGCTCCTTGAAAATGGAGTCGCAGGTAGATAGGATAGTGAAGAAGGCATTTGGTATGCTTTCCTTTATTCGTCAGAGTACTGAGTACAGGAGTTGGGAGGTCATGTTGCAGCCATTGGTTAGGCCACTTTTGGAATATTGTGTGCAATTCTGGTCTCCTTCCTATCGGAAAGATGTTGTGAAACTTGAAAGGGTTCAGAAAAGATTTGAAAGGATGTTGCCAGGTTTGGAGGATTTGAGCTATAAGGAAATGTTGAATAGGCTTTGGCTGTTTTCCCTGGAGTGTTGGAGGCTGAGGGGTGACCTTACAGAGGTTTATAAAATCATGAAGGGCATGGATAGGATAAATAGACAAAATCATTTCCCTGGGGTGGGGGAGTCCAGAAGTAGAAGACATAAGTAGTGGTGGAGGCTAGTATAATTGCAACATTTAAAAGGCACCTAGATGGGTATATGAATAGGAAGGGTTTGGAGGGATCTGGATCAGGTGCTGGCAGGTTGGACTAAATTGGGTTGGGATATCTGGTTGGCACAGATGAGTTGGACCGAAGACTCTGTTTCCGTGCTGTACATCTCTATGACTCTAAATCAAATGAAGAGTGGCATCTGTAATGCTAGGGCTCTCTGCTGGAGGCCAAAATGGATCATGCACTTGGCACTTCTGGCTGAAAACTGTTGCAGATGTGTCAGCCATGTATTTTGTCCTGATGTGTTGAGCTTCTCCATTATTGACAATGGGGACATTTCCAGAGCCTCCTCTTCCAATGAGTGAATTGTTTAATTATCTAACATAATTCACAACTTGACATGGCAGGATTGCAGAGCTTCGAGTGAAATCGCTTTGATATGCCTATTGCTGTTTCTGCTGTTTGGCACCTTAGTAGCCCTGTGTTATAGTTTCACCAGGTTGACATCTCATTTTTAGATATGCCTGTTGCTGCTCCTGACATGGCCTCCTGCATACTTCATTGAAACAAGGTTGATTCCCAGGCCTGATTACATTGACGGAGTGGGGGATATGCCAGGCCATGGGATTACAGATTGAGATGAATATATATCTGCTGCTGATTGCCCAAGTGCCTCATGCCTGTCTTAAGTTGCTAGATCTGTTTCAAATCTATCCCATTAAGCACAGCCATATAACACACTGGAGGGCATCCTTAAAGTAAGATGGGATTTTATCTCAAAAAAGACAATGAAGTGGTCACTCCTGTTGAAACTATCATGGATAGACAGACAACCATGACGATCTAGAAGGAAAATAGCAGCAGATACAGAGAAAAAAAATCACCACCTACCACCACCTGCAAGTTGCCCTCCCAACCATTCACCATCCTGACTTGGAAATATGTTGGCTTTCCTTCAGCATCGCTGGGTCAAAATCGTAGAAATCCCTCTTTTATGATATTAGGGGTCTGCCTAGAGTAGTGCTTCAAGAAGTCTCGGGATGGACAATAAATACTGACACACCCAATGATATCAACATCCCATGAATGAATTTTTTAAAAGCAACAGAAGAAACTGAAGCAGGCAGACTGGGGACAATAAGGTCAAGTATGTTTTCCCTCACCCAGAATACCTTCCATGTCCTTGCCACCCTCAGTGCTTCTTCCAACTGGTATTCAACAAGTAAAATTTTGGGCGGCACGGTGGCAAAGTGGTTAGCATTGCTGCCTCACAGCGCCAGAGACCCGTGTTCAATTCCCGCCTCAGGTGACTGACTGTGTAGAGTTTGCACATTCTCTCCATGTCTGCGTGGGTTTCCTCCGGGTGCTCCGGTTTCCTCCCACAGTCCAAAAATGTGCAGGTTAGGTGAATTGGCCATGCTAAATTGCCCGTAGTGTTAGGTGCAGGGGTAAATGCAAGGGAATGGGTCTGGGTGGGTTTTGCTTCGGCGGGTCAGTGTGGACTTGTTGGGCCGAAGGGCCTGTTTCCATACTGTAAGTAATCTAATCTAATCTAATCTAATTACTGATTCATCAGCTGAAGGGGCCAATGGTGGTAAGTGGCAGGATGTTTCTTTGTCCATGTTTGACCTGATGCCACGAGACTTCCTGGGATCCAGAGTCAATGTCAAGGATTACTAGGGCAACTTCTTCCCTCATTGTACACAACCATGCCACCACCTGTAGGGTCGGTCCTGCCAGTGGTTCAGGACTTAACCAGGAATGATGATGGTGTTGTCTGGGACATGGCCTGTAAGGTACAATTCCATGAGTGTAACCATGTCAGGCATTTGTTGATTAGTCTGTGAGATAGCTCTCCCAATTTTGGCACTAGCCCCCAGATGTTAGCTAGGGAGACTTTGCAGGCCAGAATAGCTGTTTTTGCTGTGGTTATTTCTAGTACCTAGATTGATGCTAGGTAGTCTGTCTGGTTTTATTCCTTAGAGACTTTTTTTGTGTGTGTGCAGGTGTGAGAAACAGTGAAAGACACAAGATGCACAAATCTTTATTCAATTTCCACCACTAGGAAGAAAAGAAACACCCAAGTGGCCAATGACAAGCAGTGCCCTTCACATCAAAGGGCAATGCTGTGTGATCAAACAGTGAAGGGCAGGTCAGGGATTAAATCAAAATGGAGTTGGAGGGGAAAATAATGCAATCCACTCCCTGCAGCGCCCACCTCTCCCTGAACAGTTCAAGGGTTTTGGTGGACACCGCGTGCTCCCTCTCCAGGGACACTTGGGCTGTAACATAACCGCGGAAGAGAGGCAGGCAATCGGCCCTAACAACCCCTTCCACGGCCCGCTGCCTGGACCTGTTTATGGCCAGTTTGGCCAGGCCCAGGAGCAGACCCATGAGGAGGTCCTCAGACCTGCCCTCCCCCCTCTGTACCGGGTGCCCGAAGATCAGGAGCGTGGGACTAAAGTGCAACCAAAAACAGAGAAGTAGGTCTTTAAGAAAATCAAAAAGGGAGTGCAAGCGGCCACACCCAATATGTACATGGTCCACGGACTCCACAGCACCACAGAACAAGCAGTTGGGCTGGGAGATCGTTAACTACTGCAATCTGCGGCTTAGAGACTTTTTTTTCTCCTTCTTTTAATTTACCCCCACACTACCACCTAACTGCAGTAGTGCTTATTTTTTTCCCCAGCATCCATGGTGTGTGTGTGCAGGTGTGAGACACAGTGAAAGACACAAGGTGCACGAATCTTTATTCAAATTTCCACCACCAGGAAGAAAGGAAAAACCCGAGTGGCCAGTGACAAGCAGTGCCCTTCACATCAAAGGGCAATGCTACATGATCAAATAATGAAGGGCAGGGCAGGGATTAAATCAAAATAGAGTTGGAGGGGGAAATAATGCACTCCACTCCCTGTGGCGTCCACCTCTCCTTGAACAACTCCAGGGTATTGGTGGACACCGCGTGCTCCCTCTCCAGGGACACCTGGGCTCTAACGTAACCGCGGAAGAGGGGCAGGCAGTCGGCCTAACGACCCTCTCCATGGCCCGCTGCCTGGACCTATTTATGGCCAGTTTGGCCAGGCCCAGGAGCAAACCCACGAGGAGGTCCTCAGACCTGTCCTCTCCCCTCCATACCGGGTGCCTGAAGATCAGGAGCGTGGGACTGAAGTGCAACCAAAAGCAGAGGAGGAGGTTTTTGAGAAATCAAAAAGGGAGTGCAAACACCCACACCCAATATACACGTGGTCCACGGACTCCACAGCGCCACAGAACAAGCAGTTGGGCTGGGAGTCTGTGAACTACCGCAATCTGCGGCTTAGAGACTTTTTATTTATGTGATACAATTTACTAATTTACTAGACATTTTCAGATGACAGTTAAGAGACGACCAATTGCAGTGGGTGTGGAGTCAACTGGACCAGGCAATAATTGCAGATTTCTTTCCCTAAAGAACATTGGTGAACCAGTTGGATTTTACTACAATTGATAATGGTTTTTATGTCATTATCAATTGTGGTAAAACCCAACTGGTTCACTAATGTTCTATTGTTTTAATTTCACATTTGTTTTTAATTCAAGTTCCATCATCTGCGATTATGTGCGTTTCTTGGTTACTAGTTCAGTAACAGTACCATTGTTACTGCCCCATTACACTATTGCTTCTTGGACAGATACCTGATGGTAGTTCAATATGGCAGAAATGTATCAAAAAATGTATCTAAGGTTGGTTCACAATCAGAAAGTGGTGAGGGAAGAAGATGTAGTTAGTTGTAAGGAAACACAATTTGTAGTAGGGTCTGGAGACTACAGCCTTTTATGTCATTTTGAGAAAATACAATCTTTCAGTTACATTGTTAAAAAATGTATTGTCTATGAGTGATCTTTTAAAATTAAAATTAATGACAAAATATCAATAAATAGCAAACAGGAATCAGTAATCTCTCTAACTTGCCTATCCTTAGCCAACAGGCACTGAAACCAATTGTAGAGGTCTGACTGGTGACAGATTGTACTTTAGTCACTAATGCTTTGATCCCTTTTGAGTGTGACTTTTTGGATTTGATTTTGCTGTGGACGGCTCTCAGTGTGACAAGTCCATTCTGCACTGTTAATCATGTCCATGCTGTAGCATCAGTTATGACAGAACCACCTGTGGATTTGTCAAGAAATGAGCTGTCACGCTGTTTCTTTAGGTTGCCGGCTACATGTAATAGTGAGCCTTACAGATGACAAATGTACACAATTCAATCCTTACCTTGTGCTCTCAGCTGGAGTAACACTGGATCACAACAATTATCATCAATCTTTCCAAATTTTGAAGGTACCAAGTTCTTGATCACTATCCAGTCACTTAGCTAGATAATGTACATATATTGAATATAGATAGGATGGGATTTAACTGTGAGCATCTTGCTTATTAATGTTCCTTGATGTTCAGTAAATGCAGTCAAGTTTAACAAGATATCAGCTGCTGATTCTATACTGCAACAATGACTATTACGTATAGATAGTGTTATTTCAAGAGGCTGGCCTGAAGTGGTGGAATGTTTTTTTGTTCCATCCCTCTTCGGTTTTCTTCCCTGACTTCTTTATCTCTTGTGTTGATGACAGTGTCTGAGCTGCAGTCTGATTGTGCTCTGAACAGGATAATTTCAACAAATTTGTGTATAACTTCCTCATTGCTCATTTCTGATTCCTCCTCAACATTCCTCAATTTCTCTTTCTCAGTTAGTGGGATAGGTTGACCATCATTGTCAGCTGCAAACTAGTTGATTCTCAGAGGTTCTTGATTATATTTTCTCAATCCCCATCTTTTGAGAAGACTCTGTTCCAACAATATTACCCTTTTCACCAGAACTTCTAAACAGCTTCCTTTTTTGCTTAGCAGAGCACCGCTTTCTATTGTAGTTGAAAAGGCCCTGTTTCTAATTCATTCTATTTCCTATACTGCTACCCACGTGGATTCTTCACCTTCCCAGAACTGTGATAGTGTGCCCTTTGTCCTGACTTTCCAGTGTTTACAACAAAACTACAGAGGGGCAGAGACTTATGAGGAGTATAACAAATCAGAGAAGGCCCTATGACAAGGGGAGGCAGATTCAAAGAATGAATCTAATAATTATCTAGAAACTGAGGACAGCCCACTATGGCTATTTGCAGAAGCCCAAATAGGATTAAATGTCATTAGGCAGCTAGCTATCAGCCACTGGGCCACCTGCCTCCGAAGGCTATAGGACTCTCCAGTGGTCTTCAGTTTCTCATGCCTAGTTTCAGTGCAAAGTTCAAACAGATCTCATTTGCATTGGAACAAGAACCTTATTCTGGCCGCCAAGCTATCAGAAGGATGTGGAGGCTTTGGAGAGGGTACAGAAATGGTTTACCAGGATGTTGCCTGGTTTGGACGGTATTAGCTGTGAGGAGAGATTGGACAAACTTGTTTTCACTTGAAGTTGAAGGATGAGGGGCAATTTAATAGAAGTTTACAAAATTATGAGAAACATGGATCGAATGGACAATCACATAGCTGATGGTAGACAATGAATTGGCATGGAAGGTGTAAGAGCAAAGAGCAAAGAGCAAAGAGCAATGAGCCCTGAGTTGGTATTAAGTTGGCATGTGGGCTATATGAGGCAATGGGGATACATGAGGTGATCACGTTAGCACTTAGTATAGGTGCTATGAGAGGTCAAGGATGTGAATGGAGGCATGGTCTTGTATAAGTTGGCACAAGGGCTGTAGTGGTATGTCAGGGATCATAAGTTGGGATGAAGTTGAGATAAGGTCAAAAAGGGCCAGGGGTGTTTGTGGAGATTTGAGTTGACAGGTATGCGCATGGCAAGTGGTCAGAGAGTGATATGGGTAAGGGATGTGGATGAGAGGATATAATATTTAGCAAAACAACTAGGATGAAGTCAATGGGGCCAGTGGGAACATTAGTTAAAATTGACTGGAACTTACTGCTTCATTGCCACTCTGTTTCTGCTCTTAGACACTTTTTCTGAGTATTGAGGAGACCCATCTTGTTCAGGCAAGAGCTCATTAATACATACACATTATGGTGCTTTGATGTTGATGGGACACGAGTGACATTTTACCTGCTGAGCACCTAAATGTTTGAAATGGAAACGTACATGATTCTAATAATTAAAGATTTCCACTCCTTTTGGGGTACAATAACGGTCCTTTTCTCAGCGATTTATTCTTTGATAATCCAGGAATCATGCGTTTTAGCAAGGATCTCTTGCTTTAAGAAACTTATGCTTTTTAGTTCTCCACCTTGCTGCCTTTACTGCTCAAATCCAAAGCTGAAAAGCACAATGAGGTCTAAAGCCAGCTTCTTTAGATATACTCATACAGGGGCATCATTCTGGCAAAGTTTGAGCAGAATGAGAGCACTTATTGCTCCTATTGTAAGCACCATTACTCCCCTTCTCGCCATCATCACAATGCAGTCACCAACCCTCACCATCAATACACCACCACAACATAGCTATCACCACCACAAAGCAGCCACCAGCCCCCACTACCACCACCACAACAATGCAGCCACTACCCCCCACTACCACCACCACTACCACAATGCAGCTACTATACCAGCAGCACCAACACCAT
>NC_057722.1:35389253-35400904 GCF_004010195.1 Chiloscyllium plagiosum | reverse complement strand
CAACGCAGCCACCACACCCCACTACCACCACCACCCCACAACGCAGCCACCACCCCACACCATAACGCAGCTACTACATTCCACCACCACAATGCAGCCACCACCCCCCACTACCAACACCACCACCATCATAACCATTAACTCACCCAAACCACAGAAATCATAGGGAACAAACTGTGACAAGTTTCTGTCTCCTTTACCCCTTTGCCTTTATGAATTGAATATTCCCCATGCACATAGGAAAGTAATACAGAGATAATATGGTTCTATCCTATCAAATTCTAAAATCAGTTTACAATGTAAAATCTTTATAAAGGTAATGATAAGTATTGAATTTTTTAACCATTTATATAAGTTCAATTTTTCACTAAGTCCAGAAAAATTGGCAGCAATTTATTGTAATGGATGACTAAAAGAAATACTTGGCAATGTTTATAAATTCTATTTTTAAAAATAAATATTAAATGTATGTCAGCTAAGAATGCATATATTTGATATTAAGGAAGGAATTCAACTGTTCAAGGATTTTTCACAAAATCATAGGAAGTGATCTTTCATTGTGATCCTTCTAAACTTGTACTTTTCAGTTTCTGAGTGAGTTCCATGTGACAAGTGCACACAGGTCTGGAGTACTTCTTGTGCTTTTAAAAAGTACAGGACTCTGAATATCATTTAGTTCTGTACCTACCATAATCGTGTTTTAAGGTGTTCTTTCTTGTCAGGACTGTACATTATTACCCTAGTTTGTTAAAACAGGCTAGAAACCGAGAACATAATATGCAAGCCAGTCCCTTTTCTAATTGTTACAGGAGAATACTCTCTGTATTATCTTTAGGTTTACATTCACAATCACTATAGAATAAATAATTCTATTCATGTCAAAAAACATATTTGAGTGAGGCTCATCTTTAACTTTCAGTAACTTATTTAAAGCTTAAATACTTCCAAAGATTTGAAACCAACTTTAGTATTCTTCTGTTTATTGTTAATTTTTGTCTATACAGAAAACCAGTGTTTATGTGGGCACAGGATAGTTGTTATGGCAATGATATGAGTAATGTCTTTTAAATAAATATGGGTCATAACGATATTCTTTACATACAGTATAGAGGAAAATTTATTTCTTCTCAAACATTTAAAACTTATTTACTACCTGTTTTCAGCAGGAGTCATCAGTGTAGAACAGCTTCACAACATCACATGGTGCAGACCTCTGATACGTGAGGTGTTGCGTCATTACTTACACACATGAGACCGACCTCTTGAAACGTTGCCAGGAGAGAGTGGGGTAGAGCAGAAATAATGATCAAACCTGTGAGAAATGCCTTTCCAGTGGTACAAACACAGCAGCATGAAAACCTGTCAGGGTGTTTGCCTGCCTTTTAACATTTCATGTGCAGTCTTAGCTCCCATTATCTCTCTTAACTCAATATAAACTTCAATGTAAAGAGGTTGATATCTATTGCCAATACCATGTATTCTGCTTCACCAGTCAGGTAACAAACTGGCACTAGTGGATCTCTGTGGAAATCTGATTTCATGAATCCTCTGTCATTGATGCCTACTCAAAACTAATTAGACATTAAGACAGAGGAGCAGAAATTAGGCCATTCAGCCCATCAAGTCTGTTTTATCATTCAATCATGGCTGATGCATTTCTTATTCCCGTTCTCCCCCTTTCTGTCCGTAACCCTTGATCCCTTGATACACAAAGAGTGTGGTGCTGGAAAAGCACAGCCGGTCAGGTAGCATCCGAGGAGCAGGAGAGTTGACATTTCAGGCATAAGCCCTTCATCAGGAATGAGGCTTGTGGGCCAGGGAGCTGAGAGATAATTATCTTTAATTATAATAATTATCTCTCAGCCCCCTTGGCCTTCAAGCCTCATTCCTATTGAAGAACCTATGCCTGAAACATCAACTCTCCTGCTCCTTGGATGCTGCCTGACCTGCTGTGCTTTTCCAGCACACACTCTTCAACTCTGATCTCGAGCATCTGCAGTCCTCACTTTATCCCTTGATACTCAAGAACCTATCTATCTCCGTTTTCAATATATTCAATGAACTGTTCTCCACAGCCTTTTCTGGCTGAAGAACTTTCTCCTTATCTCCACTCTAAAAGGTCTTCCCTTTACTCAAACTGTGCCCTTAAGTCGTAGTCTTTCCTCCCAATGGAAACATCTTGCCAACATCTACTCTGTTCAATATTTAATAAGTTTCAATTAGATCCCCCTCATCCTTCTAAACTCCATTGAGTATAGACCCAGAGTCCTCAAAGGCTGCAGGTAAGGGTGCCCTGAGGCATGGTATATTGGTGAGACCAAGCAGACAGTATGACAACGGCTGAATAGACACCGCACAACAGTCACCAGACAGGGGTGTTCCTTCCCAGTCGGGGACCACTTCAGTGGACAGGCAACCATGCAAAGCGGCCAAGCAGAGGCTGATAGCCAAGTTCTGTACCCATGAGGATGGCCTCAACTGGGACCTTAGGTTCATGCCAAACTACAGGTGACCACACTACACAATTCACTCACACACATACATACACACACACGCTCTGTCTCATACACACAAACACACACTTACACCCCCCACACTCACACCCACGCACACCCTTTCACAGACTTATGCTCTATCACACCCCCACACAAAAACACACTGTCTCACGTGCACTCACTCTCACATACACACACACTCTCTCTCTCATGCATGCACATGCACATATAAGTCTATGGGGTGAATTCGTATTTGCAGAATTATATTTGCAGATACATTCTATTTTGCTCAAAAATGCACAATCTGCAGGCAATCAATGTAAGCAGTCAATCCATGTAATATTTTGTAAATTCCACGATGGAATTAGACCCAGTCTGACTCAAGATTGGGATACAGACAGACTTTAACCTCACACCTTTAATGCATTGTCTGAGCTGAGATGTCAGCTTTTGTTATAAAACCTTAAGTTATCTTGAGAATGTGACTTAAAAGAAGTTCTGGGATTTACATATTAATGAACCGAAACCTGCAACCCATTCTAAAAGATGAAGGACTTAACAATCCAGGTTTGTTCAATATATCATTTCAGTTGCATGACACTGTAATGTTTTGCTATAAATTCTGTGTCTTATGATCTTGTACTCCACAACCACCTGTTGAAGGAGCAGCGCTCCAAAAGCTAGTGTTTTCAAATAAACCTGTTGGACTATAACCTGGTGTTGTGTGATTTTTAACTTTATCTTTGTATCGTCTGCAAACTTAGCCAGAATGCCCTCAGTTCCTTCATCTAGATCATTAATGTACAAAGTGAAGCATTGTGGTGCCAACACCAAATCTTGCAGAACACCACTTGTCACTGGCTGCCATTTTGAGAAATATGCTTTATCCCCACTCTTTGTTTTCTGCCAGACAGACAAGCTTCTATCTATGCTAGCATCTTGTCTCTGACACCATCGGCCCTTATCTTACTCAGTAGCCTCCTGTGCGAAGCTTTGTTAAAGGCCTTCTTGAAGCCCAGGTAGATAACGTCCATTGGCTCTCCTTGGTATAACCTGCTCATTATTTCCTCAAAGAATTCTAGCAGATTTGTCAGGTATGACCTCCCCTTGATGAAACCATGCTGACTTTGCCCTATTTTACTATACGCTTCCAAGTATTCAGAAACCTTATCCTTCACATCGGATTCCAGGATCTTACCCACAACCGAGGTTAGGCTAACTTGGTGTGGAAATTTCCATTTTTCTGCTTTACTCCCTTTTTAAATAGGGGGTGTCACATTAGCAATTTTCCAGTTCTCTAGGACCTTCCTGACTCTAGCAATTCCTGAATGATCATCACTAGCGCCTCCACTATCTTTCAGCTATCTCCTTTAGAATTCTGAGGTGTAGTCTATCTGGTCCAGATGACTTATCCACTTTCAGGCCATTCAGTTTTTCTAGCACCCTCTTTTGATGATGGCTATCATATTCAACTCTGCCCCTTCACTCTTGAATTTTTGAGATATTACTCATGTCTTCCACTGTGAAGACTAACGCAAAGTAATTATTCAGTTCCTCAGACATTTCCTTGTTCCGCACTATTATCTTTCCAGTGTCATTTTCCAGTAGTTCAATGTCCACTTTTACCTTTCTTTTGCCCTTTATATATCTAAAGAAACTCTTACAGTCTTCCTTTATATTACTGGCTAGCTTGTCCTCATATTTAATCTTCTCCCTCCTTCAGGAAGGTCCTAGAGAACTGGAAAATTGCTAATGTGACACCCCCTGTTTAAAAAGGGAGTAAAGCAGAAAAATGGAAATTTCCACACCAAGTTAGCCTAACCTCGGTTGTGGGTAAGATCCTGGAATCCGATGTGAAGGATAAGGTTTCTGAATACTTGGAAGCGTAGGCCTGTGTTGATCTTGGTAAGCTTCCCAATCCTCTGGTTTTCCACTGCCCTTTGCCACATTACATGCTTTCTCTTTTGCTTTTATGTTATCCCTGACTTCCCTAATCAGCCAGCTTGCCTCATCCGCCCTGTGCCATGCTTCTTTTTCTTTGCTGTATCTCCTGAATTACTCCCAGAAACTCTTGCCATTACTGTTCCACTGTCTTTCCTGCTAGGCTCCTCTCTCAGTCAATTCTAACCAGCTCCTCACTCATGCCTCTGTAGTTGCCTTTTTGCAGCTATAATATCATTGCCTCTGATTCTATCTTCTCCCTCTCAAATTGTAGAGTAAATTCAATCATATTGTGATCACTGTCTCCTAAGGGTCCCTTCACCTTAAGCTCCTTTATCAAGTCTGCCTCACTGCACAACACTAAATCCAGTACTGCCTGTTCCCTAGTGGGCTCCACCAAAGGCTGCTCCAAAAGGCCATCACGTAAACATTCCACAAATTCCTTTTCTTGCGAACCACTGCCAACCTGATTTTCCCAGTCCACCTGCAAATTGAAATCACCTATGATCACTATAACTTTGCCTTTCCTACACATCCTAATTGTGTCACAACCAAGATTGACTGGAGCTTGAGATATTTATTATTTTGAAACAGTTCCAAAATAAAATCACAGGTTTACAGTCATGGAATAATTAGAGATATTTGCATGCTGGTGACCTTCACCAGTTATCCTGTCAATATTTTCAAGAAGTGGTGGTGCTAATGTTGGACTGGGATGGACAAAGTCAAAAGTCATATGACACCAGGTCATAGTGCAAGAGGTTTATTTGAAACCACAAGCTTTCAAAGCGTTGCTCTGTCATCAGGTGAAGTGGGTTCAAGATCAGAGTCAAGTTACAAATCTGTGTGAGTGCCCACGGACATTGAGATACAAATAAAGTGCCTAATGTTCAGGCAATCCTTTACTTTTATCATTGATTACCAGCTCTGGGGGAAGAGGATACAAATTTCCTGGAATCAGTGTGCGCACATGCTTCTTAGTCCCTTTATGGGACATGTCTTATGAAGAAAGGTTGATGGACCCAGGGCTTTTCTCATTGGAGTGAGGAAGGATGACAGGTGACTTAATAGAAGTGTACAAGGTAATGAGAGGAATAGATAGAGTGGATAGCCAGAGACGTTTTCCCGAGGCGGAAACGGTTATCGCGAGGGGGCATAATTTTAAAGCGATTGAAGGAAAGTTATGGGAGAGGTCAGAGATAGCTTCTTTACACAGAGAGTGATGGATGGGTGGAATGCACTGCCAGCAGTCGTAGTAGAGTCAGATACATTAGGGACATTTAAGCGACTCTTCGATAGGCACATGGATAATAGTAAAAGTAAGGGTATGTAGGTTAGGTTGATCTTAGAATAGGATAAAATATCCGCATTACATCGAGGGCTGCAGGGCCTATACTGTGCTGTACTGTTCTATGGTCTTTGTAAAGTGGCAATAATATATTCGAGAGACTGTTGAAGCATTTGGAAATCCATGTTATAGGCCTGGACCCCTAGATGCCCTGTTCTCATTCAGCACAATTATTCCTTCAGATCAGAGACAATAGACCCCATAGCTTTGTATCCTTCTTCACTCCTCTATCCCAGACAAGCCCAGACAAGTGGATACAGGCAGCAGAGCATCTACACTAATCCAGAACTGGCTTCATTTCTGACATTGCTAACTTGGTCCTTCTGACAACATTTGAAACTTTCAATGAATTCTCTGCAAACATTTTAAAATTAATTGAAAATCACCCATGTCCACCAATCAACAATGGTACCTGGACAAAGCTAACAGTTAATTATCTTTGGTGAGCAAGATTTAATTTCCTTGGGTTCAAAATTGTTGCGGATCTGGTAGCTTTGTTATTAAAATAACACAGATGGAGAGTGCGTTCTGAAAGGTGGAAATAAAATGGATTTGTCTGGTCCCATATCCTGCAGCTGGTACTGTAGATAACACCTGCATGCCAGGTGATAGAGGTGATGAAATCTTTTCCCACTTGCCAAGTAATCACAAACATTTTTGGCCAGCCTGCATTAATATACTTCACAATATCCCCTTGATGAAGACCAGCAAAGTCTCTGTTTTACTAAAGGATACAAATATCATCACTGGTCTGGAGGACATCAAGATTTTTTGAGACTGCATTGCTCTGAATTCTTGCTGTCTTCCACAGCAGAGCATTATCCATCACAATATTTCACATGGGAATTTAATTCCTATCCCATTTTCTGTCTCACTTCTTTTTTCTCAATCTGTTTTCTTCAGTGTGTTTTTCTTGGGGGGGTGGGCGGGGGGAGTCAAAAACTGGAGAGCATGGATTTAAGGTGACAGGGGAAGGATTTAAAAAGAACCCAAGGGGTAACTTTTTCGAGCAGAGGTTAGTGGGTGTGTGGAACGAGCTGCCAGAGAAAGTGGTGGTGGAGAGTTACAACATTTATAAGGTATCAGGATGGGCGCATGAATAGGAAAGGTTTAGAGGGATATGGGCCAAATGCTGGCAAATGATGCTAGGTCAGAAAGGGATGTCTGCTAGTTGTGGATGGGTTGGACTGAAGGCTCTGTTTCCGTGCTGTATGACTCTGACTTTATGACTCTATAACCGTTCTCTAAAAGGGGCAATGTAATTTCTGTCCTCGGGACAGCAATTTTAATAAAGTTCTGTAAAGTAGTGAATCTGAAATGTGGAAAATGTGGAGGTCTTGCTGAATTTAACAGCTACTTTAATACTTTATTCCAATTGTCAGTTAACAGAAGCTGCTGGCCTCAGACAGCATGGTCAGCATTGGAAGGTGACTGCTTGGAGCAGTGGTTTAAGAGACTGCAGGTCAGAAGAGATTATGAATTGTAAATCACACGGGGAAATGACCAATTGATGGGGTCACTTTTTAGCAGGTCGTCAGTTGCGAGGGTGATAACAAGAAGCTTAAAGTGATCATTTGTTTGGAGAATTAAGAGGGGTCAGTGGATCATGGTGAGAAAGTCCAAGAGTGGATTCCCCTCATTTAGGCTATCAGTTCTTTTTTTATTGACTCCTGAATCAGAGAGACCTAAGAACAGTGTTCTCCAGATTATTCCCAGAGTGTTGTTTAAAACCAAAATAATTTATTTTCAAAACTTTAGTTTGCTTCCCAGAATAAGGTTAAATTTTGGTTTGGAGAAAACACAAGCTAATTTGTAGAAACAAATAATTTGCATTAGACACAAGAAAACTATTGAAGCATTTTGTTGTAATTTCATAGTCAAAAATGTTTTGGGGGTGTGGGAGGTGAAGTAACCAGTTCTGCCAGTAGTTCAGTAATCACTGAACCACAACACTGAACTTTATACTTACTGGATAATATTTTCCAAACAGAGAGTTTTGATGACATTGCTTTGCAAGCTGTCCTGTGGATTATATTGCAAGTTATGGATTCTTTAACCTCCTGAAATATTAAGCATGGTTGATTATGCCATTTTCCTCTACTGCCTATCTGCTATTGGTTAACTCTAGGCTGCGCCCCTATGGTTTCTGCTCCATCCAATGCAGATGCAGCTAGTAATATTTATTAACTTCCATTCTCTTTCCAACACTATCACTGTTGGAGTCATCCAAACGTTTATCCTTAGCTGCTTCCTTTTCCTTTCCTTTAAAAAGCTTCATGTTACATCATCTATAGACATGGCATAGGCTCTTGTTTGGACATTGCAGAGATCCATTGTGTAATTTTCCATTGCTTTTCTCAATGCTGACTTATTCCCAATCTCTCTTTTGCTCCTGTCATATTTGATCAAACCTATTCTGGCTTGATGGCCACTGTGCCATCATGGACAGGGTATTTGATTCCATTTTCAAAACAAGCTCAACATTATGCCAGATAAGGCTGTTGATTATTGCTTCGGAGAGTGCATCTACTTTAATTTGCAGTTTCTCCTGCACATATACCTTCTCATAGGTAAACCTCAGAAGGTGCCATTGGAATCCCTGTATGCTTGGAGACATCGTTGCTAACTCTTTCATACAGCAGAGAAATCAGTGGTTTCTGTGTGTCTCTATGAATACTTTCAGCCCAAAGATGTAGTTTGAAATTCTTTCGCAAGTCCATGTAGCCTAGAGACTCTCCCTCTCTGTGAAGACGCAATGTGCCTGTGACTCGAACCTTATAGGGTTCGGAACAGTGTGAGTAATGGCTAGAAGTCTGGGAGAATCGGGTGAGAAGCCATGTGAGGTCTTCCGCAACTTTGGAAACAACTCAGTCACAGTTTCAGTCACAGTTCCTGACTTTGAGATGAGGTTCTCACTCGTGAGCAGTGAGATGCCTATTAAGAGGAATTATTGTTTGTTATCAGTCTCATGCACTAAAAATCTCTCCTCATTAATATGCAGCTCCCTCTCCTACCACCAGGCTGAGGAAACTAGACAATGACAATTCCTGATATAAAAGCCTGAGCAGGTATCTTGTGTCATCACTGCTTCATCCTCCACCTTGACCACCAGCAGGAATATCTCAGGGCATGCTCCATGGACACCAACCATATGCATCTCTTGTCTATATATGCTGGCATCTGACATGTGCCAGCCTTTCTTCATTTTCATGGCACATTCCCGATGCACATAAAATGCTACTGCAAGGACACTTTTCACATAGGGATAAGAACCCAGATTGAACCAGGCTGCATCTCAACACTCACTCATAGACTCACAGAAATTAACCCATCGGCCCAAATCATCTATGCCGACCAGACGTGCCAATCTGATCTAGTCCCATTTGCCAGCATTTGACCCATTTCCTTCTAAACCCTTCCTATTCATTTACACACTCAGATGCCTTTTAAATGTTGTAATTGTACCCGTCTCCACCACTTCCTCTGGCAGCACGTTCCACACATGCACCACCCTCTGCGTGAAAATGTTATTCCTCAGGTCGCTTTTAAATCTTTCCCCTGTCACCTTAAACCTACGACCTCTAGTTCTGGACTCCCCAACCCTGGGAAAAAGACATTGCCTATTTACCCTATCCATGCCCTTCATGAATTTATAAATCTCTATAAAGTCACCCATCAGCCTCTGACACGGCAGCGATAAATGCCTCAGCCTATTCAGCTTCTCCCTCGAACTGAAACCCTCTAATCTTGGCAACATTCTTGTAAATCATTTCTGGATCTCTCAAGTTTAACAAAATCCTTCCTGTAGCACAGCAACCAGAATTGTACGCCTCACCAATGTACAGCCACAACATGAAATCCTAACTCCTAGACTCAATGCTCTGACCAATGAAGGCAAGCATAGCAAATGCCTTTTTAGTACTCTGTCTACCTGCAACTCCATTTTCAAGGAACAACTCAGTTTGAATCTATTGAATGCTCACATCCCTGCACCCCTGCCTTACCTTGTGTTTTTGTACTTTGCCCCCTCAGCCAGCACTGTCAGGCTGATTGTACTTCTGTATTACCTTGTTGTTTAACATGAACACAAAGCCAGGAAGCTTGTCATGGTTGTCAGCAGTGCTCAGTCACGTAAAGGGAGACACCCTTTAGCTAGGGGTCCCATTATAATAAGTCAAGGGCAGCATCCAATCCCAGCCTAGGAGTCTGGAGATGATCAGTATCTGCTGGTGTGGTTGAGATCTGCACCTCATAAGGGGTAAATATCAGTGGGCCCACCACCCATGTTGGCTCTTTCTGCTCTTTTGTAGGCTGTTTTCTCCAGGAGTGAGAGAAATTGGTATATTCAGGGAGATGTAAGTGTGTGGCATAACTGTTATTGTTGGTGCCGGTGGGGCAAAGGAGCTGAGGCATCCTGAGGAAAGGAGTAGGGAGAGCGGAGGGCATGCATGGGGGAGGCAATGGCCTAGTGGTATGATTGCTGACTATTATACCAGGAACTCAGCTAATGTTCTGGATATCCAGGTCCAAATCCCACCACAGCGATTGGTGCAATATGAATTCAATCAAAAAGATCTGGAATTAAGATTCTGATGACTATAAAACCATTGCAAATTGTCAGAAAAATCCATTTGGTTCACTAATGTAATTCAGGGAAGGAAACCTGCTATCCTTACCTGGTCTGGCCTTTGCATAACTCCAGACCCACAGCAATGTAGTTGACTCTCAACTGCTGTCTGCACAATTAGGAATGGGCAATGAATGCTGGCCTAGCAGTCATAGCTGGCCTGTAAATTAATAAATAATAAACAGTGGTGTGGGGTTGAGGTGGATGAATGCAAGTGAGGAACATGCAGCATTTAATGGTGACAGTAATAAAACAAAAGCTTTTGGAGGAGATGGGTGTAGTAGCAGAGATAAAATATGTGTGAAATAGTGGAGAAAAAATGGTGATGCTTACTCTGTCAGCGCAGAAAGGGTCATTAACATTTTTCCTACACTGCCGGCGTTGAGACCAACTGACTCAGGTGGCAATGTCAGACCAGGCTGGTGTCAGGTGTCATGGCCTTCTCCGGCAGTTTGGGGGAAGATGATGTCCTTCCCTTTCACTCGGACCTCCAGATGTCTATCTACAAGGGATGGGAGGGGGGTTCAAAATCTTCTCTGTCATGCCTGGAGCAAATGCTGGGAACTATACACGGCATCTCTGAACTAATACTGCTTGTCTGGGTTCACAATAGACTTTTAAAGATGGTTACTGTGCCAGGGAACCTGGAATATCTAGGTACTTTCAACTATATTGAGTGGGAGAATCAGGCGAGCATCACTTTAGAGGGACACCAGAAGGGAGTTGCAGTTATCGAATAAGGTGAGTTTGGTAAGACAATATGAAAAATCCCACTAGACATCACAGAGAGAATCCTGTCATGAAACTCAACAAAACTGACACTTTGGCAAAATATTAAATCGCCAAATCAGAGAGCAGCGGGAGCTGGGCGGAAGTGAAGGCAGAGCGCAAAGCCGGTCGGGAAGGTAAGTGATTGTTATTTGAGTGGGTGTGTTCAGGTTCCTGAAGAAGGGCTCATGCCCGAAACGTCGATTTTCCTGTTCCTTGGATGCTGCCTGACCTGCGGCGCTTTTCCAGCAACACATTTTCAGCTCTGATCTCCAGCATCTGCAGTCCTCACTTTCTCCTTAAAGACATCACAGACAGAGTGCAGGAAATCCTCAAGGACGAAGGTGAAGAGCCAGAGGTGGTGGTACATGTTGGCACAAATGCTGTCGGGAAGAGGAGGAGGACATACTACAGCGGGACTTCGGAGAACTAGGAAGAAGGCTGAAAAGCAGGACGTCCAGGGTGGTTATCT